>NW_028327175.1:58836254-59153981 GCF_987537825.1 Furipterus horrens | reverse complement strand
ATTTTTATAATACTGAGTCTTTGCAACTAGGAATATAGCTTCTTTGTCAACTTCTTAAATTCTCATGTCTTTTAGTAAAATGTTCTACCTACTGATCCTATAGATTTCCTGTTAAATTTATATGTAGGCATTTCATATTGCCATTATTTTATTTTGTTAATGCTCATTGATATTGCAAATTTTTGATAATCAGCTATTTTACTGATTTATCAATTCCAATAGTTTGATACTCTTGGATTTTTGAAAATCTTATCATTCACATATATGTAATGTTAATTTTATATATAATTTCTTTTTCTTGGTTAGAATTTGAAAGACAGTATTCATAATTGCTTTGTGTCTGGAAGAGTTGCTAATCCCATCTTATCTTTAGTTGTATATGATATGACCACAAATTTTAGTAGGACACTTGGTTTTACAGCTGGAGATTTTTTTCCCAGCTTCACTTGTAGCAAGGAATGGGCATGTCACTAATTCTCATTAATAAAATATAAGCAGAAGTTATGCATCTAACTTCCCTGTCATTCCTTCACAGGTTATATAGCCTATTGAAAACATTTTAGTTTAATATTTAAAATCTGTTTTCCCAAATTATTTTCCCATCAAATTCATTCTTCATGAAATGATTATATCTCACAAAATTCTAGTGATTCATGGAACAGGACTGAGAAACACTAGTATTTTATTAAGTATATTGCTCAAGTTTAAAAAGTACTTTTACTTGGTTTATTAATCTATGTCTTTATTCAAAATGGGTGTTGAATAACTTCTAGTGCTTTTTTTGGACATTGAGATGATCTCCTTAACCTATACTTATGATAATTAATAATTATTCTTGTATTTTAATAATCAACTCTGAAAAGCTGGATGCTTTTATTTTGTCATACAGAACTTTGACATTATTTTTTCAGTCCTCTCTATAGTTATTGACCTAATTCAGTTTTCTGGGGGTTTTTCTTTTTGAGTCCTTATCTTTTTCTTGAAAGGTGACTATTTCAATATTAACATTTATTGGCAGTACGTTAACAATTTTAAAAGCACTTTAATAATTTTAAAGCCTCCCTTTTAACCTACCAACGTTATTAATGGCAACATTCCCTTTTTTGTTACAGTTCTATGAATGTCAATTTTTTCGGTATTACCAAAAACCAGCTTATTAACATGAGGATACCTTACCAATTCATTATTTTAACAATTTTCTTTTAAAACTTGTTTTCTAATTCTTTTATCTTTAGTAACTTCTCCTAATTTCAATTAGTTTATTTTGCTCTTCATTTCTAACTACTTCAAATAAGCACTTGGCTTATATTCATTCTTTCTTGTTTAATAAAAAAATTTTTCTATTGCTTGGTCTATGCCTTACTATTTTAATACATAGTTTTTCATTGTCATTACATTCTATTGTATAGAGATGGTTCCTAAAATGTCTCAATTTAGGATTTTCTGATATTATGATGGTGCGGAAGTGATACACATTCAATGGAAATCATACTTCAAATCTTGACCTTTTCTGGGCTAGCGTATGCATACTTTTTCAAGAGCCTGGGCTGTGTCAGAAAGCCATAGTTCCCAGTCAGCCACCGCAATCAGGAGGGTAAACAATTGATACTCTACAGTGTACCCGGTTGCCAGATTTTTTGAATATTGTGTTCCAAGCACACTTAAGGTAACCTAGGCTAAGCTATGATGTTCAGTACATTGTGACTTAAATGCATTTCTTACTTAAAGACATTTCAACCTATGGGTTTATCTGGATGTAAACCCTTCATGTGTTGAGAATCATCTGTAATTGCAATTTTACTGTTCTTTTAAATTCACAGGTGATTTATAAAGGTACTTTAAAATGTAGTTTTATATTTTTGAAATTTTTTTGGGGGGGGGCTATACTTTAGCTCTTAATTTTTAACTATATTCAATAATACATTTTTACTCACCCAAATTTAGCTCATCTTTCTAGACCTATCATACATGTAATCTCCTTCCAAAAGCTTTTCCTCTACTCTGCCGGTTTGCTTTCTTCTCTAAACCTTTATATATGTCACTTTAAACATACATCATAGTGCTATATCAATGTATCTTTCTCCTTCTTTTGCTAAACCCTCACCCTCAGGCTACTTTATTCCTTTGAGATTTGCAGTTTAGTTCGGTACTTAGTGAGGTTTTGCAACAAGATTCCATTCAATGAACAATATTTGAGCATCTATGCACCAGACATTGCATTAGGTACCACCAGTGAGAGCGTTCCTGGCCTTCAAGGAATTCAGTTTAGTAGGAGAGATGAACAAGTAAATATATTAAATGTCAAGTGAGCTCCAAGAAACATGGTTTGGTAGTGGAGATAAAAGGATGTGTATCATCAGCTTACAGCACTGGAAAATAAAGGACAAAGAGAACAAAGCCGTTCAAAGACGGAAGAGGAGCAAAGGGCGGATTAGGTACAGGTTCACCATGAAAAGCTAATAACGCAAACTAGTGATTATCCATGTACATATAATCCACAGTACCTGATTCAGAACCACTAAGTTTGTAAGATGAAAAATAAATGCAACTTCAAACCACTGGCATTAAAATGGAGAAAAGGGCTATTTAAATCTGCGTTTCAAACAAACCCCCCATGTACTCAGGCCCTCCAAGTTTACAGAATACGGAGAAACTAAATTTCGCAGACCTCCTTCCTCAGCTACTTCCTCCTCTAATCCCCTTTCACTTCCCTCTGAGCTGCCCGTCCAGTCTTGGACACTCGCCCACAAGCGGCACGCCTCCTCACGTGAGGGGATATCCTACCACTCGCCGAATCCCCACGCAAGGACTCAGATCCTCGCTCCGCAAAGGATTCGGGGAAAAACGCAACGGACCAATCTAAAGCACCGGAGGGGGCAGAAAGGTTTCTTTGATAGACGTGAAAAATGCCCAATGAAAGGAGAATATTAGAGACGCTTCCGCCTCAATGGGCAGGACATTAACAATTTCAACCAATCTAGCTCACTAATGTCTGTCTTGTGGGCGGTCCTTGAAGTCGCTGAGGTCGTTGTTTTCTGTTGAACGGCTTGTGCAAGTTGTGCTACCTTCCTTAGGGGGTTAAAGTCGTTCTTGAGAGGAACATCTCTGTCCGAAGAGAAAATGAGTTTAGCTCTGAGGTCGGTAATGAGGAGGCGGCAATGCTCTCCACACCCCGATAGCGGGTACCAGGGCGGGTGTGGAAGGGAGGTAGTTTGGGGCCGAGGCGAGGAAGGGGATGCAGTTTGGGATAAGGAAAAGGAACCTTGGCCAACCTTCTGGGGCTGGACTCCTCATCCTTAGGTACCGGGTGTGCCCAAGTGATGAGTACCGGACGTTACTGCTGAGGTAGTCCTACCTATCAAACGCTTTGGGCGTCAAGCCGCCAAAAGATGGGCTCTATTAGTTGCAAAGAGGCTATGACCTAGCGCGATGTTTTTCTCGCGATGTTTCTCGAGGAACCATGGAGCATCCCTTGGTTCCGTTACTCCCGGTTTTACGGCCCCTACCTCAGCTGAGCTCTTGTAACATGTTTACTGTAAATTTTGGGAATAATACAAAACTCCTTGCCCTTCTCCCGGAGTCCTGCTTTACGGTACACATAGAGACCCAAATTAACAAAATTTGTTAAGTTTCTTTAGCTCACATTCAGTTCGATCTCTAATTCTCTGTTCCCCTCTTCCCCATCCTCATCTAGATGTTTTACTTTAAAAATAATTTTGCAGTTACACCACTTTAAAAATGTATGGGGTCAGTTGTCGGTCGGTTTTGGACTTGGCCACTCAGAATCGTGAAAAGAGAAACCCAGGGACTGTCCAGGCTTATGTGAAATCTCTTGTGAACGATCTCAGCTTTATCCTACCTTTTCTGACCGTCTCGTCTTTTTTTTGGTGGTGGTGGGGGGAGGTTAGGTTTTTAGAGACCAAAACTTCAAATGCAAATAGATAACGTATTCTAATAAAATCAATTGGGTTTTATATTTTAAAGTTTTATAAAATTTTCGCTTTCAAAATTTACATATGTTGCAACAGCCCAATTTGAACATTTGGAAAACTTGGACCGACATTTCTTAGGGAAGACTATCCTAGCTTTTAAAGTAAATTTCCTTTTTTAAAAAGGGTTTTCCAGAATTTATGAGATTAAATATGAATTTTCATGTTAAGCGAGATTTTAAGACCATTGACTTTTCACATTATATAAAATGAGCACAAATATAAAATAGCACAGATACTTTTTTGGTGTTTAATGGTGGTGATATGTTTAGACTCAGTATTTTGGCTGATTTGTTAATATCAGTGGGAGAAATAATAAAGTACCAAACTTTTAGTAATATGTAATCTAAAAACATTTCTAACCTATAATGCCAAAGTTATTTGTAAATTAGTAAATTTTGTTTTTTTGGTAGTAATTTTGATAAGTTAGTTATAAAATACTATCAAAAGCAAACCAGTTTACAGTGATCATCAAGAATTTTCTTAAAAAGAAACTATATTATAGAATGATGAATAATAAGTATGGATGCTTTGATTTTGGGGTGCACTTCTGACGTAGTGTAATTTTTCTTACAGTTCTTACTTCTTCCACAGCAATATTCGTGGGAATAAAAACAAAGCTAGGAGGAAGGAAATTAGGGGTTTTGTTTTGTTTTGTTTTGTTTTTAAATAACCTGTAACACTTCTCAGTTTGTGGAAGTGCAAAATTATAGCAGCTTAAACTATGCCTTGTAAAGGAAATTTCTTTGACTCATGTAAGGAAAAGTTCTTTCTCAAATATACATCCTTTTAAGAAATGTAGAAAATTATTCACTGGCTAAGGTTTATGGTGGCGTTTTTGAAATCTTATTTTAATCATTTAGAGGCATTGGAGAATATAAGTGAACTAAATACACTTTTTATTTCATAGAAATGAACTTGTAGACAAGACAAAGAGGAAAAAAAGAAGAGAACTCTCTGAAGAGCAGAAAAAAGAAATTAAAGATGCCTTTGAACTATTTGACACCGACAAAGATGAAGCAATAGATTACCATGAATTAAAGGTACTAGTATAGTTTAAAATGGCATATATTTTTTCTGTTAAAATGATTTGTGTTTTCGACAGTTGGTTAAAAATACATTTCGAAGTAAGTATTTTAACTAAATTGGTTTTAAAAATGCAAAATCATTTTAAACATTCACAGTTAAGTGCTATAATAAAGTTGAATAGTACTCCTAACACCTTTTTAGAAACTCCTTTTCACATTGTAAAATGAGTAGTATTTTATTTTATTATTGTTATTTATCTATTAGAGAGAAACACAGATGTCAGAAAGAAACATTAATCAGAGAGAGACATTGATCTGTTGCCCTCCCATATGTGCCCTGAACAGATTGAACCCGCAACTAAATATTCACTTTCACTGGGAATTGAACCCATGACCTTTTGGTGAATGGGACATTGTTCCAACCTGCTGAGCTACCTGGCCAGGGCTAAAATGAATAGCATTTTAAGTGTAAAAATACGTTCCTGTGGAAGGGCTTATTTTTCATTCACATAATTAAAAATTTTCAAACTACAGGGTTTAAACAGGTCTTACTGTTTTCTTTGGCAACTCATTCTTTTTTTCGGTTGGGAAGTGTTATTTGTCTTTTAATTTGAACATGTTCATAAACGCAGTCTGAACCTACTTTCTATGGTGCAAACAACATAATTGATGAGTGATATTGACACTTCTAATGGAGGAAAATGTCAACTTTAAGACTTGGAATTATTTACAAAGATACAAAGGGAAGTTGGTGTTTAGGGTAGTATGGATCTGACACTCAATGAGAGAAGTAGATTTTTTGTAGCTCTTTGTCACTCTTTTTCCACTTTTTCCTCCTAGTTATCCAGCTTTTATTTGTGTTTTCTTTATAATGTCTCTTTCATTTGTTGTCATTGTTATTTTCTTGGATTGGGATCTTATTTCATACCTGGAGCTTCATAAGTGGTTTCTCAATTTCTAGTTCACCTTGTACATTCATCTTTATAAAACTTTTCTTCATGTTGCTTATATACCTTTACTGGCTCCTCACTGTACACTGCATAAAGTTTAGATTCTTTTAGTTTTTATTGAATGTTCTCCAAACTTTTACTATCTACTTTTCTCATTTTCTAACTGTGTGTTTCCACCTGAGCTCTTCCCATTCAGATAAGGTAAGCTGCTCTGTTCACTGTTCTCAAGCTTATTCTTTATTTTGCTATCTTAATACCAGTCATCCTTTTCTAAATACTCTTCTGTTCCACTCTGTCCATATATTAAGGAACAACTTGAATCTCTCCAATTAAGACTTAACCAATAACATGTCTCTCCTTCCTTTATATATAGTAACAAGGCTTTCTTACTCTAAATTAAGGGTCATGTACTACCTGGTAACTAATCATGTAGGGTCTGATGATAATTCTTATTTTAATGTTTTTTAATCTCTTTACATTGTATAACTTTTTAATATTTATTTTCCATTTTGGTTGTTAATCCTTTGAGAACAAATAACTTGTTACTAACAACTGTACACTAAGTCAGTGCATTGTATAATGTATTCCATAAACACTCATTGATTGGTTTGTCATATAAAAAAGGGTATTTAAATTTAACAAATTGCCATTTAATTTTAATAGTGAAGAAAAACTATCTCTTTGCTATTTTAGAGACATAAAACATGCAAAAGAATTATATGTTTAATGTGCCGTCATCTCTTAAGTTGTGAAAATTTATTTAAGAATTTGAAATTATTTTTTTTTGAAAGAATGCTTTATAATTTGCTTTTCCCTTTTAATCCAAAAGGTGGCAATGAGAGCCTTGGGATTTGATGTAAAAAAAGCTGATGTACTGAAGATTCTTAAAGATTATGACAGAGAAGCCACAGGGAAAATCACCTTTGAAGATTTTAATGAAGTTGGTGTGTATTTTAAAAGTCTTTGTAATTAGCAGTTGTTAGGAAATTATCTGGTCAGTGTCAGTATTTTTAAAATTTTCTGGGTTATAGAATTTTGTTAATGAACGTTGTTGTATATGTGGATCTTATGGGTGTTTTGGGGGGTACTCTATGTTGATTTTCAAAGAAAAAAAGATTTATAGCTTCGCTGTGGGGTTTATCATTTTGTTTTTTGTTCCGAAGTTTCTAACTCAGAAATGGTTTTGTGTTGTTTTTTTTAAGGCAACATGCTTTTCAAGTAATGTGTGTTTATGACAAAACTAAAAGGATGATCAAAAAATAATTTTTTCACATTAAAACAGAAAATTTTGGTATCCTTTTGTTTGGAAAATATTTCCCAAGAGCATCTAGAATGTGATTTTTGTTCACAATGTGGGAGAAGAGGAAACCTGTAGCAAGTTGGTATCTTTGGCTATAGATAAAGTGCATACCTTCAGGTTGACAAAGCTATGAGGGGCTACATACTCTCGATGACCTTGATCTTGGTGAATAAAGTCGCCTGTTTAAATTTGCCAGTGGGGAGTGGATTATAGTAAGACAGGCAGTTGGCAGACTAGAAGCAGGATAAAATATTTAAGAACAACCATTTGAAGATAATGTGTCAGTGAGGGCTTAATATGGTTAAATTTTTGTGTAGTTGGTTTTAGTGAGTTATTTATAGCATATATGTGTGTGTGTGTGTGTGTGTATGTAGAGAGAGTCTTATCTAGAAGGTATCTAGTCATGTAATATAAAAAATAGAGATATTTATTGAAGAAGATACAAGAAACATAGAACAATGACATCTCAGTCCCCTTCAACGTGGGCACCTTGGGACCTCACACAGTTCTAGAGTCTCTTGCACTATTCAAAACACTGCAAAATCCTTTGTTGGAATCACCAACAGCTGCCCCATCTTCTTTTCCTGAATCTCATCAATGGTCTGAAACCTCTTCCCTTTCAAAGGTGATTTTAGTTTTGGAAAAAGCCAGAAATGGCAAGGCACCAAATCTGGGCTGTAGTAGGGCTGAGTTACCTGGGTGATTTGATGTTTCACCAAAAAACTCTGCATGAGATGTGAGTGGGCACATTGTTGTCATGAAGTTGCGAATCACCAGTTGTCCATAGCCTTGGCCTTCTGAATTATCTGAATAGTTTCCACAGGGAAATGTTCAAGCTTAACACAAAATTTGATGCAGATTCATTGTTTTCCTTGCTCAGTCATTTTGCATGAGACGGCCACACAGTTCACATGCTAACTCAACAGCGTCTACTGCCCCCACTGACTTGCACAGTGAAGTCACCATTGTTCTTGCATGTGCATTCCGGTCCACTCTCCTTGGCTGCCAGCTTACGCTGTTGTCATGCAAACTTTTCTTGTTATATTAACAATGGCTGAACTTTTTCCGGACAGAACTTGTATATATTTGAATCCTCTATTCTACTATACATATACATGGCTCTTTTTTGGAAGAGAGGATTCTAGAAGGCAAGGACTTTGCTATTATAACTTAAATTGCCTAGGGTTTTATACATAGAATGTACACATACTTGGGTTTGTTTTAATTAAATTAATTTTCTGCATCTGTGGTACCACTTTAAATGGGTCAATAAAAACATACAGTTTTTTAGATATTTTTAAAGTTTAGGGACAAATTTATTTATATTCACACACCCTTTATTTTAAGTATTCAGCAAGAAACAATATGAGAATCAAAAAGAAATGCCAATTAGTACATATGAAAAAATAGATTCATAATATTATGTAATTTTTTTAAAATCTGGAAGTTAAAACCAAAAGTGAAAAAAAGGGAAGTTAAATGATAAACCTAAAAGAAAGAAAGCACCGCACAAAAGATCCCCATCTGAACTAACAGATGACTGGTTAGAGAGGTATCTTGTTCCTTTGGGGAGCATATTTCTTTTTTTTCCCTTTAATTTGTAGAATTATTTACTTAAGGGGGAAGGCCATCTCTATTCTCAATATCGAAGCACTTCTGGAGTTTATGGTTTTAGTTTAAGATTGCTTATTTCTAGAAACAAGGTGTTAAAATATAGTGGAAATGATACTATTAGGAAAGAGCTATAATTCAGGTACATTTGGTGCAATGTAGTGGTTTAGCACAGACAATTTACAAGCAGATTGCCTGGCTTCAGATCTTGATTTTTC
The DNA here is from genome assembly GCF_987537825.1 of Furipterus horrens. Classification (NCBI taxonomy): domain Eukaryota; kingdom Metazoa; phylum Chordata; class Mammalia; order Chiroptera; family Furipteridae; genus Furipterus; species Furipterus horrens. Next base: position 59,144,885 of record NW_028327175.1, on the reverse strand, counting down.
CACTTACTAGCTGTGTTACTTGGTCATTTTACTTTTTTGTGCCTCATTTTCCACTGTAAAATGTGAATAGTTGTACTATCTCACAGGGTTCCTTTGAGGAATAAATGTGTTAATAATAGGTAAAGTCCTTAGGAAAGGGCCTAACATAGTAAGTGCTATTAAATATTTGTTGTTATTATTACTTTAAAAATAGTTTTTGTTTTATTTGCTTAATGGCTAGAAATAATCATACTGCATCACTGGAACATAAAAATATTCTACATATATTTTTCTGATAACCTTTTTTCATAGTTGTAGGCTATTTTAAGTACTAGATCATTGTTATTAATAATTTTATTAACCACATTATTTCATCTTGTTATTATAGTATTTTAAAAATGTGATTTTATTAGCAGTTGAAGGCAGAGTCCCCATGCCATCTCCAACTTTTCCTGGTCCTTCATCCTTTCTATGTTACTAATAAAGAACCCAGAAATACTGGGTTCCTTCTATAATAAAAGACCATGGTTAAACTTCAGCTCTGAATTTCAAAGATCGATATATTGACAGGCTCAGCACAACACTTTAGCTATCCTAAGGCTGCCTATTGAGAACTCCAGCTGTCAAATAAAAATTTATTACTGATTGGGAAGCAAACAGTCAAGAACTATATATTCTCCCTATTTGTTGATTATTTTTGAAGAATAACTGACCACAGATGAATGTATGTTTTATATCTTGGACAAGTAACACCAGATGAGAACATTTGAATCTTAGTTTATGTACCATCTATTACTGTTTAAGGATACTGTTGTACAATATTTCTGGGTGAAGTCTGCCACTTTATTCTTTCCAATACTAGGAAAAAGTATTAAAATATATTTGATGTAAGTTTAGAATCTAGATAGCCTAAAGCTATTGATTGTCATAGATGTTTTAGGAATTGCTGCTTTAAAGTAAGACCAAGCAACGTCAGATGCTTGTACTCTATTTTTTGGCATATACTAATTATTTCATTGGCTATGTAGAATAGTACAGTATTGTTTTTGTTTTGCTTATTTAACAAATATTTGCTGAGTTTTTTGGCATTAAATACTATGCTGGGGTGAGGGAGGGAATTAATTAAAAGTTATTAAGAGGTTTTTCTTTCAAGGAGCTTACTAAATGTAGGTGACCACAACGTATGGAGCCATGTGGTAAATTATAATCTTGTCTAGGGCAGGAGTTGCCAAACTACAGCCCTTAGGCCAAACTCAGCAGTTGCCTGAACATGCCGCATCTATTGTTTTATGCTTTTGTGCCACCATGGCACAAAGTAGTTTAGACAGATCCCCACCCCCACCCCCCCCAAAAAAAAGAAAGTCTACAATATTTATTGTCCAGCCTTTAATAGGGAAGATTTATCAGCTTCTGATCAGAGCAATTTAAGAGTTTGCAAAAGGAATTTTTAATTTAGGCCTTTGGGAATGTGAGTAGGATATCATCCCAAGGAGGAGATTGTGGATGGAGTAGAGGAAGACATTCAGGCAGAGAAAACAAAGAGTAGTACCGGAAATATAGCATGTTTGGGAAACGTTAGGTAGTTCCCTGCTCTAGAGGATAGGGAAGTGAATAAAAAGGTAAGATTGGCTCAGGTAGGTAGTCTTCCATAACATGTAGAATTTGGACTTTAGTCAGCAAAGGACCATTGTTAATTTTAAAGAAGAGTAAATGATATGTTTTTAGAAGATAAATTTGTTGAGAGTATTAAAGATGAGTTGGAGTGAAGAGCAACTGCAAACTGAAAATAATATATGTTTTATGCTGAAGGTGGTGCAAATGAAAAGTGATAATACATTTAAGAGCAAAAAATGTAGGTAACATCCTCAGATCTCTAGGATTTGATCACTGATTCGGTTTATGGGATTGAAAATTTCCAGCCTTTCCAAATATGGGAAACTATTTGTTAACAATGATATCATCTGTTTTGAAGTGAGGCATTGCTAGCCATCTTGGTGATAGTGGAAAGAGTTTTGGCTCCAAAATGTTGAATTTATAGTAACTTGATATTTTTGCATAAAAAAGTAAGATACATAGTTGAAGCTATATTTCTAGCATTATCTTTAATGATTTTTGATAAACTTTTAATATAACGTTTTTTAATTTGTTGTATTCTTAAGTGATTTTTATAAAGTGTAAGGTCTGTTTTGAGGAAGTGCATTTCTGATAGTGTAATTAAATCATTTGAAAATAGAGTTACGTGGACATAAATTTGTGACATAGCTTGAACCCGCCTTAACTGCCTGCATGTCATTTGACTTATTTTCATTGAAAGAAAATGTATTTTTTATAATTAGATTCTATTCTGTAGGGCAGGAATAGAACATGAAGGCATGGAGGAGAGTCACCATAAAGTTTAATGTTTTATCTGTCCAGAATGATGGATATTTACAGTTCCCAAGAAAAGTTACATTCTAAGACAAAGTATTGATAAAAGATTATGTAGACACGTAGTCTGAAGTAACGAACACAATTAAAGCACTGGTGGGATAAGAATTTATATATCTTGGAGCCCCATCTGTTCTCCTGATCACTCTTTTGCTTAAGTACATTAATACTTGTAGCAAGCTGCTTTTTTGGTTCACCTGTCATGTTAATTATTTAATTGGTGAAGAAAATTTCTTAACACTTTTTTTTTCCTTGTCCTGTTTTTTTGTTGGGACTAAATTCAAAATAAGTTGAGTATGAGCCACAGAGTTAAGTGTGGTATTTTATTTTGGTGTTATGGCTGTATATATGCCAGCTCCTTTTTGACTGAATATTTATGAGCTTTGATGATTTACATACTTATAATAACATACTTCAATTAGTTACTTTGTAGACTTTTTGGATAAAATAAATGGATTAAAAAAACTTGAATATATGTGTAGATGATTTAACATTATCTTGAATAAATAGGTGCTTATTCTAAAGCTTATTCAAATATGATGAAATAGCAAAACAATAAAATATTAGGGACTTGAATTGATTTTTCTTTTTGGGTGCATTAAACATTTCTGTGCTTTCCATCTATAAGCATTTGCAAGTTTTTAATGATTTTGTAACCCTCAATAGGATTGAATTATTTTTAATGGCACAGTGAAAGTCATAAATACCTTTTGTTGTAATGATAGACTAGCTTACAGAATTACTTCACAGATGTTTACCTAGGTATTTTCAGATTTTTACCTCTATATCAATTTCTACTTCAGTTTTTGTTGTGGCTATTAAGACTAGTAATATTGAAAATATTGATTTTACTGAATTATATGCTATTACATTTTGTATACTAAAATACATTACTATTTCAGCTATTGAGTTCTGAAATTACTCACTTAACTTCAGTTACTTGCCTTGTTGAACACAATGAAGAGCTCCTTTCCCTTTACTGTCTTACGAGAGAGACTCTGGGTCCCTTGGATTGGATGAAGAAACTACTCAGACACTCTCCATCTGAGGAAGGAAGGGAGGGGGTTTTCTCTAGTGGGAAATCGCCTCCGTTTCTTTATTAGCCAGGGTTTTTATCCACTTTCCACATGCGGAAGTCGTCGTCGTTGGCAGCCGTCCGTCTCGAGAGACGATGGTTGGTGTAGCTTCTTAAGAGTCTATCTGCACCGCCGAGAATGGCTGTGCAGTCCGACTCGGGAGTGACACGGTATCTGTCTCCTCCCGTGTTGAATCGACATCTTGCGATGACGCTGGTGTGTCCTCTCCAGTGAAGCTGAAGCTACAGAGCCTGGGCGGGGTGATATGGAGGGTCTGCTGTTGCCCATGCAGCAGACCCCCCCTCTCTTCGCAGCTGAAGGGTCCAAGGGAAAGACGGAGTCAATACAGCTTGGCTTCAGGTGCGCCGCAGGAGTTGCCGGTGTTGACTACAACGTCAAACCGCCTTAGGGACTCCGGCTCCGGATTTTCTGTCGGGGTTTACTCCCCTAGCCTTTCCCCTGAAGAGGTATGCCGCAAGGCAGCGGAGGTTTTTTGGAGTCAGAGTTTTCCTTCTCTGATGTGCCCTGACTGGAAGATCGAACCAGCGACACTTAGTTCGCAGGCCGACGCTCAATCCACTGAGCCAAACCAGCAGGGCCAGTACTTAAGGAAGTACTTAAGGAAAATATGCAGCACTTCCCCAAATGGTAGGGAGTGAAAGGGAAATGCAGATCAATACGGGGTTGAAACATCCAGGTATTTTACACAAGGTCAAAAGCACTTCCTCTTACTTAATCTTTCTGTTCTTCACATTTTACTGACAAGGATTTGAGGCTTTACAGAGAAAAACAGAGCAGGTTCCCTTTTCCTTAAAAGCCACTTTGTATTTCTATTCTATCTTTAAAATCCGCTGGAGGATGGGATTCAGAGCAGGCCTGGAAGACAACCTGCCGGCTGGGGGCGGCTCCGCACAGTAGTTAGTCTTTTAAACCAAGCCTGTCTGCTTCCCACATCTCCCCATGTCTGTCTGTCCCCCACAGTCTTACTGCAATCAGATTTAATTCTTTAGTAACTGCTTCTCATATTTTGGAAAACCAAGCGATTCTTCTAGTCATGAAGGTATCAGTGGGATTTTCATCTACTATCTGAAATTGTGTCTATAGTAATGATGGCCGTGCATATTATTAATTTTTCAGTATTTGTTTTTTTGGGGGGCCTAAGGTGCCTACTTTATTATTATTATTTTTGTATGTTTTATTGATTATGCTATTACAGTTGTCCCAGTTTCTTTTCCCTTTGCTCCCCTCCACCCAGCAACCCTCCTCCTTCCAGCAAGTATTTGTTTTTAAGTTGGTTAAATTTGAGGAACAATTAGTGTTACTATTCAGGTTAGCCGGCAAACCCCTTTTATATAGTTAGTTTTAATTTTTTTGTTGGTATAACATCTCCCCAACTAGGTTACAAACTTCTAGACTAAAGTGCTTGATGTCAGTGGAGCCTAGAACAATTCTTGATAATAGTAGACCTTAGATAAATTTAGTATAAATATAGTTCTTTTTATTTTGCCTTCATGTGATACAGTTTTCTTTTATAATAGGATGAATTATTGATATTGTAAAGGTTAAATTTTAAAATATGGATCTGATTTTTCTAATTTCAGGTATATCTGGGTTTTTGAGCTCTGCTTTGGTATTTTATTAAGCTAAATGTTGACAGATTCACAGCTTTACTTCTCACCTAGTACTTGGTTGATTTCACAAATGAATGCCTTTGTGATTATAGAGGTTTATTTTTTTATCTTCTATTTTTTAAATTCTAGTCACAGACTGGATATTGGATAGAGATCCACGTGAAGAAATATTGAAGGCATTTAAACTATTTGATGATGATGATTCAGGTAAAATAAGCTTGAGGAATTTGCGACGAGTTGCCAGAGAACTGGGTGAAAACATGAGTGATGAAGAACTTCGTGCTATGATAGAAGAATTTGATAAAGATGGTGATGGAGAAAGTAAGTTTGAGTAAAATATACTTAAGATATTTCTGATATATACATCTATTAAGTTTTTCTAAAACCAAATGATTTTCAAGACTTTTTGCAAACATCTCTAGTATAATTGTTAATCCTGTAATGGGCTTTTTGCATAAGTACTTCATAAATTTGAGTAAGAATGAAGCAGACCTTTGCGATCAGCTCTACAGATTATAACATCAGATTGCACTCTTCAAGAAGGTATTTACTTTGTAGGTGAAATAGCACCAAAATTTCAGCCACTTAATAAAATTTTAGCTGGTAATGCCTTCTTCCTTGACCTGCATGCACTTCTAAATTTTACTAAGTTCTACTGATTATGTCCTTAAGATGTTTTGAATTTGTTTTATATCTTTGTTTACTGCTGGTGTCCTAGCTCAGACTGTAATTTCTTAGCAGGGATGGTACCATAGCCTCTTTATTTTCTTGGATGCCTGCTGGATACAGTGTTATATGTGCTGATTGGTGCTACACAGTAGCAGATGTGGTCCATGCCCTCAGCTGACTTTGCAGTCTTCTGTAGCCTCCTAATTGCTCTTCATGCCTATAAGCCTCTACTCCCTTCTTAATTTAATCTGTTGGTAGCACGTTTTTTAAAGTATAGGTTTGATGATGTCATTTCCTTGTTCAAATGCTTAGAATGATTCCTCAGTGCTTAAAATTCAAAGCCTTTTTATGATCTCTCTTACCTTAAGTATCTAGTTTTATTTCCCACTGTAGTCTTCCACTTTTCTACTTAGCCTTCAACTCCCATCAGTACACCCTTTGACAAAATACATTTTATCTTGAAATTACTATTTTATGCTGTGCCTTTTATTATTCCATTCTTTAATCCTAGAATATTCTAATTGATAATTTCTGTCTTCTAAAATGTTAGTCGTTCTCTCAGGTATATTTTAAGCGTCATCTTTTTCTCAAAATCCTTTCCTAATGCTCTCTGTTTATATGAATTATGAGACTTTCATTGAGGGCCCATAGCATTTAGAGGAATAACTATTAATGCACTTTATGCACTGTCTTCTGTTACATACATTTGTACTGTATATCTAGTTATGTAGTAAGCCCTTTAAGAGCAGTATAGAATCATATAGTGTGAAAGGCCTGAGGCTTTGGAATCATACAAACCTGCATGTGAATTAAATCTACCATTTACTTAGTTGCTTTGTAATTTTGTGTAAGTTTTCAACATTTTTTGAGTCTCAGTTTTCCCATTAATAAAAATGAGAATGGTAATACTGCACAGGGTTTATGTGAGTATTAAATGAAGATAGTTGGTTGTGCCTAGCATTAAGGATAAGTTTGTTTTCTTTTCTTTTTTGTCTTTACTAATCTTTATATTCCCCTGCATTGTTTTGAACATAATGAGTACTCTAATATTTGTTGACTTAAAGCCCTGAGCTGGAGTGTGTTTTATACTATACAGTAGATATATGTTGATATCGTATCCACTATACATATATACATAAGTATATACATATATTACCTTGGCAATACTGGCATACTCTAATAAGGAGGTAAGACAGTAGAAACTAGCTATTAGTTTAGGTTTGTAGATTGTCCTTTAGAATTGTACATTATTGTGCTTCATCATATGTATGTGAATATTTGAGTGTTATATAATTTTTCTATTTTTTAATACTAGCTTTTTGAAGGGTGTCAATAAAGTTACTTATATTTTGAAACAAAGATTATTAAAACAAGGAAATTTAAATGATTTCTTAAACTGTTACTCTAATATTTGGATTTAGAATCCAGTGCCTTAATATGTAAAATTATTTTTTGTGTCTTCCCTAGTAGTTATTACCCTAAATTAGATTTAAAGGAACTCTATTCTGTAAAGGTATTATCTTCAGTGACATAGAGAATCTTGATATGTCTATTTCATAAATCTTCATTAATATGTTAAAAGATCCGTTATAATTTTTCTTTTGTTACTATACTAGGCACATGCAATTAGATTTCAGTTATTAGCTTTATTTGACTTTAGAAGAGAATATTAATTAGGAATCTGCCTTTTAAATAAAAATATGATGTGAAACTTTGTTTAGAAAATGTCCATTTCTTCATCTCTTGTTCTGTTGCTCTGGCTGCTGCTTTTGAATCTCATTGTTCATTCACATCTGTACTTCATTGCTTGAAGATTTATTTTAGTGTGTCTTTAAAATATTGCCTCAGTCTCTGCTTGTATTACAGCTCTTGCTTGGGTTTCCTACTGTCATTTATTCAAATAACTTAACAGGCAATTGACATTTTTTCTAAGTGTTCTATTACAAATAAAATCAGCTGATGCATAGTCTTTTTATTATTAAGATTTGTTTTGTTTTGGGGGAGGAAGATGGTCTTATTAAAATAGCCTTATCCAGTAGTTTTCAGTCTGGGATGTGGGTTATCTTTCTTAGGTATTGCATAATCTGGGAATTCATGGATGCATCAAATATTGTCTGTAGGGCTTATTAATAACAGTAGTGCACATACATACATACACTGCTATTTTTTATTTATATCTCTAAGTGTTATTGTGAATGATAAATATACTTTGCAGAATTCACAGTAGCTATTTGACATTTTTCAAATGACATACTACTTATTCAGGGTAGGGCAAAAGTAAGTTTAGAGTTGTTCTTAGGGGAAATAACAGAATAATTAACAAATAATAATATAAAAATAAACTGTGTTTCATGTACTCACAACTGTAAACCTACTTTTGCCCCACCCTGTAGTTATTAACATGGCAAGTTCAGAAAATTATTATTGAAAGGCATATTTATATGCAGAAACAATGAGAACTACAACTTTAATTCATTTAGTCTGGCTTTGAAACACTGACTTAATTTAAATGGGTCTCTGCAGCTATATTAAAATCTGACCATTTTTGAAAAAGTAGGAAGTTATATTTTATAATAACTTGTTAATATGATCACTTAATTTGGATTCTTTGAAACAGTTTTGTTTAGATATAACCTACTGGTATATGTTAAACTGGTAAAGATCATAATACTTTTCTGCCTTTTTTGTAGACTTTAGTAAAGTCTTTTGTTTATGAGTTTTTCATACTGTTCAGTATTTAAGAGCAATGGAAAAATCATTTTATTGTGTATATTAGAATAATAACATGAATGAAGAGTTAAAGGAAAAGAAGCTATAATATGAACTATAAATAAAGCTGTGGTAGTGATAAGAAAGAATCCCTTCTCTACCATCTCTTACAACATATGTAAAATAAAACACAGTAAATTTTTTTGGACAAATGGAAGCAACATTTAAAAAGCTAAAGTGGACTATCTTGTAAATAATTATGATAAGTGTTAACATATAGTTAATAACATAGTTGAATATAGTTATTCTGTGCTTAGCTTGTTACATTGTAGATTATGCCACTTAATTGTCACAATAGCTTTTGTGAAGTAAATACAATGTTATATATTCATGTGTAGGATAGCTGCCTGTATAGATAAGGAAACCAAGCTCTGAGAGATTAATAATAACCTTTCCAACAATATCACCAAGCTAATACATGACAGAGCAGGAACTCAAATTCATATTTCCATAATGACAGTGTGGTTTTTACCATAACACTGGAATGCCTCTTGAGCTATGTAGTTAAATATTAATTAGGTGTCTATGTTTATGGAGTTTTGCATGCTATTATAGGAAGCAATGAATTAGTAAAATATTCAGTTGGCACTTAAGATGCTAAAACTTGATTTTTTCCCTCCAAAGCCAGATGGTCTCTAAGGTACTTAATCTACTTAATTTCTCTAAATTTCTTTATTTTAATGACATGTTATATGACTTACACTATGAATGATTGATTTATGAAAATTTTGCTTAAAAGGCAATGTAGGAGAAAATAAAGTATTGTTTGATCAGTAGATATTTTATCAAATACCTATTTTAAGGTAGGTATTATGCTATATGAGATATAGGAAGTTGATATAAGATATTATTGATAGAAAAGGTTATAAAACCAAATGTACAAAGGTATCGCAGATTCTCTTAATTGTCTGAATGGTTTACTGGTAATAAAGGAGGTAGTTTAATTTCCTTGGCCACTTCCCTTCTGTTTTCCACTATTTTTAAAAAATATTCTGTTTTTAGATCTGAAATTATGAAATAGTTTAAAATATTTCTGAAATGCTTTAATACTTTAAGGTGTTATACATAAATAATAAAAAATTTAAGTTTTTATAGTTTTAAAATAATTGAAGTTGAATTTGAAATTCGAGTACTGAAATTTTACATTTGAGAGAAAAATTCTAGATATTTATAAAAACAAATACTTTTTGAATATTTTAATCATGGCTGTATTATACTGTTAAAATAATTTATAATCATATCATTCTAAGGCTTTCATTATGTTGCTTTCCTTAAAAACATCCTCTTGTTTCCTGTTTTGGTCTACATGCTTCAGTATTGACTGACTAAATCAGAGATTCTTAAATGAAAGGGTCTAACAATGAAATTGTTTAAAGTTTTTATGTATTTTATCTTATTTTTTAACTGGGGGCGAGAGGGATCATAGCTTTCACAAAATATTGAAATGTGTTCATTTAGCTGCAAAGGTTAATGATCACTACTACAATTTGTAATGATTATTGAAAGTATTTGGAGTATTATAGGTTTTGTATTCTGTTCTGTGTCTGTAGAATGTCTTGTTAGTGTTTAATGCATGGATTCATGGTTCTTTTTTTTAGGCATATTTTATTGATTATGCTATTACAGTTGTCCCAATTTTATTTTCCCTTTGCCCCCCTCCGCCTGGTATCCTGCTTCCCTCCAGCAATCCCCTCCCTCCTTAGTTCATGTCTGTGGGTTGTGCATATAAGTTCTTTGGCTTCTCCCTTTACTTTATTCTTCTTGGCATTGCCCTGTTTATTTTGTACTTACCAGTTATGCTTCTTGATCCCTGTTCCCCCATTCTCCCCTTTCCTCCTCCCCGCCGATAACCTTACATATGATCTCCATATCTATATGATTCTCATTCTGTTCTAGTTGTTTGCTTAGTTTTTTTGTTTTTGTTTTTTAGATTCACTTGTTGATAGCTGTGAGTTTGTTGTTATTTTAATGTTCATAGTTTTGCTCTTCTTTTTCTTAAATAAGTCCCTTTAACATTTCATATAATAAGGGCCTGATGATGATGTACTCCTTTAGCTTTACTTTGTCTGGAAAGCATTTTATCTGCCCTTCCATTCTAAATGATAGCTTTGCTGGATAGAATAATCTTGGTTGTATGTCCTTGCTTTTCATTCCTTTGAATACTTGCCAGTCCCTTCTTTTCTGCAAAGTTTATCTTGAGAAATCAGCTGATAGCCTTATGGGAACTCCTTTGTAGGTAATACTGCTTTTCTCTTGTTGCTTTTAAAATTCTCTTATCTTTAGCCTTTGGCGTTTTAATTGTTATGTGTCTTCCTGTGGTCTACTTTGGGTCCAACTTGTTCGGGATTTACTGTGCTTCCTGGACTTGTATGTCTATTTCCTTCACCAAATTAAGGAAATTTTCTTTCATTATTTTTTCAAGTAAGTTTTCCATTTCTTGTTCTTCCTCTTCTCCTTCTGGCATCCCTTTGATTCAGATATTGGCACTTTTGGAGATGTTCCAGAGTCGTCTTAAACTCCTTGCTTTTTTGAATCTTGTTTCTTCATTTTGTGATGTTTGAATGTTTATTTCTTCTTTCTGGTCACTTCATCCGCTTCCCGTATGTGACTGGCTCCCTTCTAGCTATTGCCCTGGTGATGGTTCCCAGAGTGGATGGGTTTGTATATGTTCTAGGACCATGGGGGCCTCTAAATGAACTCTCCTGAGAGTTGGGCAGGTTCTCCCACTGCCCCAACCCCCACTGGTTTTCACAGTCAGAAGCAATGAGGCTTTATTTTCCTGGTGCTGGAACCGTGAGCTCCACGGTCTGGACTGGGGCTAGGATCACTCCCTAGGTGTCTCTCCTGGCTTTTATAACGTGGGACCACTCGTCCTGCTGGCAGGCCACAGTAGGTGCCTTGCCAGCACTGCCACAGCCACTACACCGCATCCTCTCTGCCCCGGCTCCCCATCTCTGCCCTCCATATCCATCTGGATGAACACTCCTCCTTTAAATCTTTGGTTGTTGGACTTCCATACAGTTCGATTTTCTGACAGTTCTGGTTGTTTTCTTTGTTTTGAGGTAGTTGTAATCCTTAATGGTTGTGTGAGGAGGCAAAGTGTGTCCACCTACACCTCCATCTTGGCTGGAATGGATTTATAGTTCTTACTCAGCTTCTGGAGAGCTCATTCTTCTTAACTCCTTATATCTTGTTTTTACACTATTTTCTGTCTTCATCTGTGTTTCTGGTGGTGTTCTCTTACCTTAGCTTTCTGTCCACTAATCAAACCAAACCCTATATTTTTATTTTGGAGCCCAACTCAATATTTATTTTAACCTAAATTTTTCTCATTAGTAATGGTTTTCCTCATTATGATGGATATTTTTCAACAATAATACACATTTCTATTTTAATAATCATGCTTTGTGTTACACAGCGTTTGTTCCCTGTTTCAGGTATAATATGTAATTAACATGATTATTGAAATTGGTTTTTCTGTGTGGTTTCTGAAACCAGTATACTTTTTTATTCTTGATGTACATATTTTATCTCTCAACTTTTTAATTGGTTAATTTTTTCTAACTCTGTTATGAATCTCCTTACACATAGAGGAAAAAATGTTACAACTAGTGTAGCGAACACCTTTATGCCATCAATCTAGATTCAGGAATTAACAATATATTGTATTTGGTTTATAGTATGTATATATTTTTTCTGAATCATTTGAAAAATATATCATGAACTTGGCCCCCCTCGTATTTTAGCATGCATCTACTAATAATGACATTAGCTTTCCTAACTATGATATCATTGTTAGTTCTAAGAAAATTAACAATTTTATATCACTTAATGTCTTCCTCATTTCAATTTTATGATACTCTGGAATGGGAACCCTGGTGTTTGTTTTTATATAGTATATAACTCCTAGTATGGTGTTGGCATTCACTAGGCACTTAAAAATGTTTGATTCAGTGATTTTTTTAATATATTACCATCTAGGGTATTTAAGACTTAGGGATAACCTAAATGATTGTCTCTGTAGTTCAGATTTTCAGATGAAGAAATTGAGATGCAGAACTGTTCTGAGCTATTATTGTGTCAGAGTTATTATTGGGATTAAGGTTTCTTTTCTCTCATTGTAGTGTTCTTGTTATCGTTATCAAAATTATCATTCCTAACCTGTGCCTTGTCGAGGTATGTGTTAACTTAGGGACCCATGAAGTCACCTGTTTTACAAAGAGAAAGCATTCTTTTCTGAACAATTCTATTAATAATTCATGTATATGTGTGTATGTCGCTTATTAAAATTTATATTTAATAAGATTACATTAATATTACCCACTATCACTTATTATTTGTAGGTTGCTTTCTTAAACATTATGCTTTATAAATTGGAGGTTTTTACTGAATTTGTTTTATAATTTTGGTAAACCAACAATTAGTCTTTATCAGTGATTATTTTCTGCATTTACATCCATATATTATAGTACTTCCTTTGTAATTAAGTTTAATTCTGTATCTTTTAATATTATAGTTTCTCTGGATACTTTTGATATATGGTTACCTGGTTTCAATTAGTTTTTCTTTAAAACAGGCTTTTAGATATATAAAAGTTAAAAAACAACAATTTGAATTTTTTCTATTATATGTTTTCATCTTTTAGAATTATTTTACATGCATGATATATTTAACTTAAAAGGGAAGGCTTTGCTAAATGAACTAGTAGAATAAAGAATATAGGCTTTAACTATCTAAAAAATTAACCGTTGCAGGCTTTACAAACTGTTTTTGCTAGTGTATACATAATATGATTGTGATGGACTTTTTTGTAACATGTCTTTTCCTAGTTAATATTATAGAATACCAATTTATATTCTTTCTCACATTTTATATGTTTTTGCATTGATGAAGTTCTGTTTTGTAAACATGTTCAACTTATTAGTAAAGTAAAAGCAAAAGTTATGTTTTTGTTCATTAAGAATTTATATAATATAAAATTTAAAGTTAGTGTAAAATAGTAGTATTGTTCTCTGGAAAAAAAATTGTATTTCTGACTTATATTTTCTTTCTTACCACAGTAAATCAAGAGGAGTTCATTGCCATTATGACTGGTGACATTTAAAGAATTACAAGGAAAAACACTAAGAATGTTGCAGTTATCATCTTATATTCTATTTTTGTGCTTGGAGGCATGTTAAGAAAAAAATCCAACTTAGTTCTTTTTTCCAAATGGACCAAGAATAAGCATCTTATGTATTCCTATTTTACTATTGTTACATTTCTTTGTACGAAAAGTATTGTTAGCACTCTAATAGTTCATAGCTTTGTAATTATAACATAGCTTTTATATATATAAAGTTTAAAAAATTGAATCATGTGGTGTCCATTATTTGAAGGGTTTTTATTCAGCATTAGTTACTTTTGGTGCGCATGGTTTTTCAGACTTTCATTAATAAATATTTATTTTATTAGTATTTTAAAGTTTTGTAAATTTTCTGTTTTATTTTGATTCCAGATATCTATTAGCTCTCAAGAGTATCTCTCTTAAATCTTTTCTCTTTACACTACTGGTTTCAGAAACAATTGAAATTCAAATAGCAATAGAATAGCATATTTTTCCACTACAAGTTTGACATTTTATGTTTTCATACAAGACAATGATTCAGTATATGTATGATTCCTTTTTTAAGAGTCATGTGTGTCAGTTTGGAGGAAAAAAGTATTGAGCATATAGATCCACTTATCCTGTGTATTGTTTTAGTGTCTTAATGTAAATTATGACAGCACACATGGACATTTCCTTAAACTAATTGAAAACAGTTTGAATCATCTTAACTTCATGACGAAGTGAATGATTTAAATTTTGGAATTTTGATCTGTTAATATAATTATCATTCTATTAAACATCACAGTGATGCAAATAGAAAACTAAGCCACAGAACTCATTTAAGACTGTTTCACTTGTTTAGAGGAACATCCTGTGATTCACCAGGAGACAGTAGAGACAGACGCTGTAGGTATTGGTGGGCTCTTCTGCCTGTAAACATTTATGTTGGGGGAAACAAGTGGTTAAGGGGAATAGGTCATGGGGAAATGATATTAATACCGATCTTTCACTAACAATCCAGTTCCCGGTGGTATGAACTCTCCCGAAAGAAGGTTGAGTTGTTTATTCTAGTTATCTTTCCTTAGATTTCTTGTTTTAAATGTAAAGTACAATAATTTTATGAGGCATTTTAAATGTTGTGAACCTCCTAGAGTGTTACACAAAGAGTTACCAACTAGAAATTTAACAAAAAAAATCAGTAAGAAGTAATATAACAGTGGTGACATTTCAGCAGTTATCTAGATAGCAAGTTAATTGTACACCATATTAAAATTTAATTTTGATTATGAAATCAGTGTTTATAGTGGTAAAATATCCATGGCAACAAACAGACTTACAAATTGAAAAGTTTTTATCAGACTTACTGATGAAGTAGCTTCTGAATCTTGATCACAAAATGTGTTGATTTCCAGAAAACTGAAGAATTTTAAAAAGTGAAGAATAAAGAACAGATAAAAATAAATCTAGGCTTGCTAGTCTTCTACCACTTTATTGGAACAAATAACCCAAGCTACTTTTTGTTACAGAGGTAACTTCTTTATTCTTAATACAAATACTTCTTTGAATTCCAGCAGTTTGTTCCTGTGGGTTGAGGGAAGAGTGCTTACCTGAGTAGTTTATGTTTGTGGACAGTTTCTCCAACAGAAGGGTATGAATTATGCTCAAGTTTTTTCCAATGTTAATAATCAGTAACCGAATAGTTGCAAAGCCAATAAAATTGGCTTAGTAGATGTGGCAAGGAGAAGAAAGGAGTGAATTTTCTTTAGAAAAAGAGGAACATGGAGGTAAGTATTAGTCATATTTATCATTATAGTTGTCTTTATTATGCAAAGACATTTCAGAATATAAGAAAATATCCGTTTCTTGCTCTGACTGGTGTGGCTCAGTGGGTTGGCCATCTTGCAAACCAAAAGGTTGCTGGTTGGATTCCCAGTCAGGGCACATGCCTGGGTTGTGGGCCAGGTCCCCAGTGTGTGTGTGGGGGGGGGTAGGGGGGGTTGGTGCATGAGAGGCAACTGTTTGATGTTTCTCGAGCATGTGGATGTTTCTCTCCCTCTCTTCCTTCCCCTCTCTAAAAATAAATAAAATCTGTTATTTTTCCTAATCTTTCCTAGTACATTGCTGTTTGATGTCCTGCTAAGCTTTGATAGTTTGGCATTTGTCAGCTAAGATCTTTACCTTTACCTTTGTTATAAGCCAACAGAGTACTTTTTAAAGAAGCTACGTTCCTATTAGCAGCTCTTAGATTAGTACCTGGGGGTACATACACATTTGTATGTACTTAATATGTGGTAGGTTCTGTTCTAGGCTTACTCAATCTTATTGCAGAACATTCATGAAGTACTTCTAATGGGAGACGTTCATGTTTTATTGATATGCTAATATTAATGGCCCATGGTGAACAAACACTGATGACAGATTCCAGTGGCTTCAACTCCATTAACCATCTACCTGGTGCTAGAGGCTGAAAGTAAATTCTCTTGGTTTACTAGTGATGTGTTTTTTTAAAAGATTATTTACAATGTGAAGAAGGCACAATAATTCCAAAAATCACTTAAAATATGTAAATACATTAAATTACACAAGTAATACATAAAGACATTTTATAAAGGTAGAAATTCTTTTTTTTAAGCCTCTGAACCCATTCCCATTTCTTTCTGAGTAGTGTCCATGTCAGGCTTCAGGCAGGAACAGTGAGCAAACAGGAAAGAGCAAGATTCCACCTCCTGCCTCCTGTTTCACTCTTCTAGTCCAATTAGTGGAGCCTTACAAAAACGCAGCTGGCAAAGAAGTGTAGTTTATACAGCGCCAATCCCAGTACTACATACACAGTTGAATATAGAATAGTGGTTTGGAGCTATGGGAGAAAATAGCTTAAAAACCAGCACAATTGACCATACATATATTTTGCTATCTGAACTCTAGGTTATTTGACTGAAGAGGATTGTGAGAGACTTACTTATTTTGGGATAATGTGTAATTCAGGACTCTCCTGGATGAATTAAAAGATATGCTTACCTGGGAATAGTAATCATTGTAACTTTAGAGAAGATTATTTCAGCCTGTTTCCTTTGTGCTTATATGAAAGTATAAGATTTTTTTGCATGAATATTGTATGCATTCTGCTGCTAAATTTTATAGAGGAAATATCTTTTTAAAGATTTAGTAACATTAAGTGCTGCTGTATTCCAGGCACACATAGGTGTTTACATACATTACATATTTTAATCTTAATAACCTGCAGTAGATACAGTTAACTGTCTTTATTTTATACTCAAGAAAATCAAAGCTTAGAGCTTAAGTAACTTGTTTGGTAACAGGAATCAGAACTGGAATTTTATCCTAACTCATAACCATGAGATTTTACTGTCACTTTCAATGACTTGTAGACTTTTTCAAGGTGTAAGGGATCAGACCTTTAAAACTACAAAACTAAAAGATAGAATCTGGAATTAAGAAGTGCAGCAGCACAATCATTTATTAAACACTTAGGCTTCATATAGCATGGCATTCATTGTATTGTGTTATTCCATGTGAGTCAGTGTTTGGTGCCAGACATCTGCAAGCTACTAATCTCAAATAGTCTATATTTTTATAGTCAGAAAGGCAACATATTAATAAAGTAGATGTTTGGGAAAGAAATATATTAATTACAAATACAATATTAAGCAAATATTGAGAAATACATATTGAGTAGTGAAGGTTCATAAAAGGTTTGCATTTTGAGAGTAAAATTTAGGTAAACAATTTTTTCCAATTAACCTTTGTGAGGAAGACTATTTTGGAGGATTGCTTGAATAAAGAAAGAACTCTTATTAAATTTTTTTTTTAAGTTTTTATTTATTTTTAGAGAGAGGGGAAAGAAGAAAGAGAGGGAGAGAAGAAACATCACTGTGTGGTTGCCTCTCACTCGTGTCCCCAACTGGGGACCTGATGTGCAACCTAGTCATGTGCCCTGGCTGGGAATCGAACCAGTGACACTTGGTTCGCAGGCCAACGCTCAATCCACTGAGCCACAACGGCCAGGGCTCTCATTCTTAATGGGAGGTGGAAGGAACCTTGGGTTTTGGGATATGATTGGTAAAAGGATGTGTGAGGATCTTTGCAGCATCAAGCCAAAAGAGGGAGGGCTTATGGACTTAGGTCTAATAGTCTAAAGCCAACCTCTTGGTAGGTTTCTGTGGAAGTCCATTGGTCAGAGAGGGGATTTTTTAAGTATTAGAGTGAATTGTTCAGGATATGGGTTGCAAGCAGGAATTTTTGGAATGGAATAAGCTATATGGATGATAGCTAGGTTGGGTCTTTGAGATCTTGGTTAAATAGTCCAGGTTCACCCATTCAATTGATAATAGGTACTTGTCTACATTTCCTGATTCTGAATTCAGTCATCCGTCGTCCTATAGTTAAAGCATTCATTGGGAACTTCATCCAAAAATCCTATGGAAGATTGCCAAGTTAAGTCTAAAACTAGTGAAATCAAATCGCTGGTTTATGTGAGAACATTTACATTAGAGTTACCCCTGTGTAACTCTAAATGCTAAATGTAATTATTAATCTCTAATTGTCTATAAAAATTAAAACTATGCATTTCTTTAGAACTCTGGAAATCTGTGTCTTGTGCTATTCTGAAAATATGTAAAATATTTTTTCATTATATAGTTTTAAGATTACTGATCTTTTATAGAATCAAATAGCAGAGTTACTCTGATTTTGTGCTTAATTAAAATATTTTTAATGGGTTTTCTTTATTGTATAATGAAAGAAATCAGAGATTCTTAATAGAATCCTTGGAGTCAGACATTTCTAATTCTAATATGCTTGTAACAGTTGTTGAACACGCTGTGTTCTCTAAAAAACTATCTTTTTCACTCTATGGGATTACCATAGACTGTTTACTATCAGGGTCTTCCCAAAGGCCTGTGTAAGCCTGACAACTAGGAAACGTGTTATCGTAGAACATAAATTCTGGCAATGTATTGATTCAAGTCTCCTGATAGTTGGCTCTTTAGAGTAAAAAATCACTCAACATATATCAGCTATATGCTAAGTGATAAAAATATTTTCACATCAATTTTCCTACCACTGAGGACCTTCTTAAATTTAACAGGAGGTTAAAGGTTTGGGGTTGGCCTACTGAGGAGCAGTCCTTCACTAGAAAATAATCACTTTGCTTGTATTGAAAGTTCATGTATTTAAAGTCTCTGCCAAGCAGATAGACTTAACCATACTTTAAGCAAGGTCCACATTTTCCTTTTTCATTCTATATTGAGATAGAAATGTTCAATTTAATCTGAAATAGCTGGCCAAAACGGAGTTTCCAGGAGACTCTATACCTGTGTTGCTGGGAGATAATTGTTACTAATTTCAGTCCTAAGGGATGGTGGGACATTATTCAATATTGGCAATAAAAACTAACTCCCTCAAAGAAAAAAAGAAAGCAAGATATTGGATTCTAAGAATTTTCTTTATAAAATAAAATTTTGTTCATATCTAGTTGGTTGACTTCACTGCTATAGCAAAGCTTAAAAGCAAAATAAAACTGGGAAAAAAATTTTAAAGTAGAAAATTTAAATATATTCTAATTACATCATTTGATTTTGGGGAAAATTAATTGGATTATACTTGTGAAAGTGTTTTATGAATTGCAAAATTATATTAAAATGTCAATTAGTATAATTAGGCTTCTACCCTGGCTGGTTTGGCTCAGTGGATTGAGCGTCGGCCTGCGAGCTAAGTGTCGCTGGTTCGATCTTCCAGTCAGGGCACATCAGAGAAGGAAAACTCTGACTCCAAAAAACCTCCGCTGCCTTGCGGCATACCTCTTCAGGGGAAGGGCTAAGGGAGTAAACCCCGACAGAAAATCCGGAACCGGAGTCCCTAAGGCGGTTTGACGTTGTAGTCAACACCGGCAACTCCTGCGGCGCACCTGAAGCCAAGCTGTATTGACTCCGTCTTTCCCTTGGACCCTTCAGCTGCGAAGAGAGGGGGGGTCTGCTGCATGGGCAACAGCAGACCCTCCATATCACCCCGCCCAGGCTCTGTAGCTTCAGCTTCACTGGAGAGGACACTCCAGCGTCATCGCAAGATGTCGATTCAACACGGGAGGAGACAGATACCGTGTCACTCCCGAGTCGGACTGCACAGCCATTCTCGGCGGTGCAGATAGACTCTTAAGAAGCTACACCATCGTCTCTCGAGACGGACGGCTGCCAACGATAATTAGGCTTGTTATGTATTTGGAGTTGTTAGTCTGCGGGCCCAAATAACCTACATTTCTGTAGTCCAATCCTGGAAAATCTGGGATCTCCAAGGCCCGTAGCGGACTGTTGGGTAGCCGGGATACTGCTTGGTGGTAAATTCTAAACTCACATTAGTTTTTTCTTTGGAATGTTCGTAAGCAGGTGAGCAAGCCAAGTGTTGAGTCCATTTGAAGGAAATATATTCATAGGGAACATGAGGTATCTCAAAGTAGAAAATTTATGTATCATATACTGTTTTTATCTGGTTGAAATAATAATACTGATAACTATTTCCATTTGGTTGAAGTAAGCTTAAAAAACAATTATTTTTACATAAGTTATTACAGTCAAAGGTTTTTTTAAAATTATCTTTAAAAAAGCTAATCTTGATTCTTAGCAGCTATTAGGGTCTTCACTTTTAAAAGGTTAATTCATATGAAAGAGAAAAAGTATATTCTTTAGGAGTTCTTTTTTCTATTTTATTGATAATTCATATCTTGTTTGTTTTTTTTCCCCAAAAGAGTTTATAGCGAAGTTCTCCAGAACAAATACAGTAAGATTATTAAATTAGAAAAAATAGACCACAAACCAATGGCAAGAAGGAGAGACAAGAGTCAACTTCAGTTATTCAGGGTTAATTTGAAAGAGTTTTCAAATTAACTGGCAAAGACACAACTGAGACTTGGGAAAAAGCTTTTCTCCCAATCACAAATTGCTCCCTTTTTACTGCTTTTGCTTTCCTCTTCTCGCTGGAATTAGAGAAATACTGAGTTAACCAAGAAACATCTCTCAAATGGGGGTGAAAAATTATAGCAGCCTCTCATTTTTCTGGCACATCGCCACCAACTCCCAACACTATAGAGGGACAATCCTAGACTCCTGCTATGCCTTCGTGTTGTAAATCTGCAGGCGAGTTAACCTGTTCCTACATAATCAAGAAACTTGTTCCAGGAGTCCAAACTGAGGTAAAAGATGAATGAGGGATGAGATGTAGAAGAGTTTGATTTATAATATGACTTCAGTATTGATGTAGATGTTTCTGAAATCCGAATTTACATACTCATTACTTGCCAGTAATATATCCCATATTGTACTTTCTAAATAAAATTTAGAACCATGAAATTAAAGGAAATTAGGATTGCTATAATGTATGATCCAGCATTTTAATATATGACTCAGAATTCTGATAACCATTGAGGAATACACCCACTATATCAGTAGCTACTAAGGGGTTCCTAAACCTTAAAGAAGCCAGAGATGTAAGGGTGGTGTAGAAGAAGCTGGGAGGACTTACAGGGAAATGATCAGTTGCATGGAGACACTGATGGAAAAAAAACTGCTGAGTACTTACTGGCTGGGCATTCAAGTGACTTACAGGTCTATAGTATGATCTGGGATGTTCTGGGATCTCCAGGACCTCTAGGGTTTCGGGAAAAGCTAAGGAAAGACAATATCACCTAAATTTCAGGTTTTTAAGGTAATTGTAGGTAGTCATCCATTGATGGAATTAAATGGGAACACCTGACTGGTTTCATGTCAAGACCTTCTGCTTTACTCATGCATAGAAGTTGACACACTTATTTCTTCCATTATATATCACTTGTTAGGGTATCATCCCATGTCACCTAACAGTGAAAGTGTATCCCTTGGTACTTCAATTTGGTAATATTCTTGTGAGTTTTCAATGAATAATGATTGTGCTTTTGTATCTTAAGGATGCACCCATTGTTTGTCTTGTATGCATTGATAGATACAGACCAATGAGAGAAATGATTGGGTAGATTCTATTCAATTTGTTAAATCTATTAACTAAATCTTTACAGGGAGAGGTTTTGATTCTTATAATTATGAATGTATTAAGAACGAATTTACATGTAGAGCAGATGACAGTCAATCCACAGGCCTTCTAACCACCTCCTTAATCAGACAGTTCTCTTAAACCTTTCCCTATGCATTTCTTCATGGAAAAATGTACTTGATCTGATTGTTCAAATTAGAATAGTGGTTTGGAAAGTGAAAAAAATAGCACAAAATATATTTTCAACTTCACCAGAGGAACCAATTGCAACTAAAAAATTGAATCTGAGGAAGATCATGCATTTCACATGACAGTTACATGATATTAATTTTCATTTTTTAAAGTATGCAGATTTAAAAATGCCTTTGTATTTCCTATAATGGTATATATAATGTTATAATTTTATTTTTATATTACATATAAAATTAAAATAGAAAATAAGATATTAGATTCTCTTGATTTGTTAATATTTTAGTAGAATGACTATTATAAATTCAGTCTTTGAGGATAGTTTTTATTTAAACTATAGGATGGCCTACATAAAGCAGAAAAATTTTTTTTCACAAACCACCCATTTCTGAATTTTGCCCATTTAGTATACTTTATTCCTTGCTTTTCTGTTGTCTGGGATTTAAAGGCTTATAGTTTTGATGAAATATTTTCATTCACACTAACCACAAAATGAATAAGTTATGTAATCACAGAACTGGTAAATCTGTTTTTGCTTTACTTCTAGTTGTGAGGACATTTTGTTTCAGGCTTTCAAATTACACATTTTCTTAGCATCAGGTACTATCCTATTTGTTTATAGTCATATTGGTTAATATTTCTTAATTTTGTTTTATGGCTTAATTAATTTCATTTCTGTTCTAGGCTTTTTTACCAGACCCATATTACTACCTTCTTCCTGATTTTATTGGTTAGAAGTAACTTATATTAATGGTTCTCAGCGGTGGACAGCATTGACATTCTATGGGGCATATATTACT
The DNA here is from genome assembly GCF_987537825.1 of Furipterus horrens. Classification (NCBI taxonomy): domain Eukaryota; kingdom Metazoa; phylum Chordata; class Mammalia; order Chiroptera; family Furipteridae; genus Furipterus; species Furipterus horrens. Next base: position 59,122,219 of record NW_028327175.1, on the reverse strand, counting down.
ATCCTCGTTTTTCAGATTAGGAAATTGAGGCTGAGAGGGATTACATTACTTGACTAATGGAATGTATTCTGCCTTCTTATTTTAAGCCCAATATTTTCTCCATTTACTAAAGTTGATTTTAACATATCCCAGTTAAGGACTAACCATTGTTCAAAGTATATCATCTCAAACAAGACTAGTGAACTCATTTAAATTAGTGTGTCTTCTGACTAGACATATTCTTCTATTGTCCTTAACAAATACAAACACATGGTATTTTAGATATAACGAGAGATTTTTTTCTAGATACCCTAATACATTTGTCTCAACAGTGTTGCAGTGATGCCTTTTAATTCCTTACACACACACACACACACACACACACACAATTGTTCTCCCCAAAGAACTCAAGCTGACATATGAGAAGTTTTATTTGTACTGAGAGAAATGAAAAGTTAAACTACACTGAGATACCACTTTCACCTATTCATTTTTGCTATATACTGTTAAATGCTATGGTTGAAATTAATAATTGGTACAGCTACCATAGAGGGCAACTGATAATATCTATTAACATAGGTTTATTGTAACAAAAAATGGATAGGAGTTTGATTAAATGGAGTACTATACAGCTGTTAAAAAATGAGAAAGCACTAGACTGATATCAAAAGAGCTTTAGCAGTATTAAATGAAAACTATGTTTTATGGAAAAAGGAAAGAAAATGCATATTTATATTTCCTTTTACATATGTAAAGAAATTCTTGAAAGATACACAGTGGTCTAATAAAAGTGATTACTTGCTTGGGGTTGTAGGGTAATCCCTACAATAGCTGAGGAGTGGGTAGGAGAGAGAGTTATTTTCTTAGAACCATGAGAATATTCTACCTAGTTTAAAAATGTATGTGTGAGAAAGAGAAAGAAAAAAAAAAATAGTAAGTCAGATTAAGTACCTGCAACACTTTGCTTCCTTAAATGACAGTAAAGGGATACTTTTTAAAAGGCATACACTCACAGGACAGAGAGAATGGGAGAGGAAGAAAGCAAATTTTTGAAAGCTGGAAAGCAGATGAATGGTACTGACTCAGCAGACCTAGAAAGTTTTGCTGACAGTTGAAAAAGCTGAGAAGCTTTCACATTGTAGAATATTTAAAAGGTTCAGGAATTGGCTTTTCCAGGTACCTCTGGAATGAGATTGAAGATGGGGCTAAAAATAGAAGGATCGGTTGAAAGCTTCTATAAGAAGCAGTGAAATCCCCAACTGCACAGTCAGGTAAATTCCCTTTTGCAATCTTCTGGTTTAGTGTCTGGAGAAGAGGGGAAGGGGGTGGGGAACCCTCATAAAAATCTCTGGATTGAGATGTACCAGGAAGAGGTGGGGAAGGAACAGTAACTTGCTGAAAACAAGGTGATTGAGAATTTGCATACTGAAAATCAAAACCTTCTCACTCTCCTCCGTTTTCCTACGTGGCACCCCAATCACTGACAATCCAGTCTAGGGTGAAGATGCTTCATTATGAAATCTCACCAGTCAAGAGAGAATGAACCTGGGGAAACCAGTGAAATGACCAGCCAGGACACCCTAAGGAAAGCTTACAATTGACAAATTCTAGCGTGAATTTAGAACTTTCAGACAACTTGTAGAAGTACCTTTCTTAAATATGAAAAGCCAACAATCACTAACTGAAGAAAGCTTTTAACAGGAAAGATAAAAACTGTAGTGGATGCTATATTGCATTGCTCAGTTTTGCCCTTCAAGGACTGAGGCATTCTTCCCTCCAGCTGCTGGTAATACTACTGGGGCTCACAGCTGAGTGGCCAAAAGGTGTCACTTTGCCCAAGGTTACATCCCCTTGCCAGAGCAGTGCACATCTGGTCTGTTTGAGAGGTGGGGTGTGAGTTCGAGGCATAAAGACATGGTTCACTTGCTTTAATGTGAACAACATTGGGAACAGCTCTATAGAGCCATCCCAGCTCCAGAGCTCCCTGGGGGATTGGCTGTTACAACTGCATTGCAGTTGATCTTCTCAGTTGGCCCAATACTGCCTCCCTCACTCCCTTAAAGGTAGTGTTCCTGAAAGTACTCCTCCATTAACCGACTGCCCCTAAGTCTTGGTCTCAGGCATTCCTACCTACAACAGAATCCAAAACAAGTAAACAGAAAAAACTGGAAGAAAAAGATGAGTGACCCCAGATGAATAAGAGAAGATATTACGTTCATTAAACAAAAGCAAGACATTATAGAAGAAATATTGAATATAAAAGGCTTCTGGAAATTTAAAAAAAATATGATGGCAGAAATGAAAAACTCAATAAGAAGAGGAAAGATGAAGTTGAGGAAATCTCAGAAAGTAAAGCAAAAAGGAAAGGAAAGGTGTTTTGAAGGTTAGTCTAAATATCTGACATCTGAATAAAAAGTTTTAGAGAACAGAGGAAATGGGTGTTACGGGAGAGAATAATAGGAAAGTAATCATCAGCAAAATAATATTTCCCAAAATTTAAGGATAGGAGTTAACAGGTTGCTTCACCCAATTATGAATATAGGCCACCTCATAGAAAAAATTAAGAGTATTAGAGGATGAAGGGGAGTGAAGAAAAGAAGATTCCATAGGCTTCCAGAGAGAATAGATAGGTCACATACAAAGTACTGAGAATCAGAATGACTTTATTTACAACATATTGGAAGCCTGAAGACTATAAATTGATATGTTTGAAATGGCGAAGAAAAATGACTAACAAGCTAATACTTTATACACAGCTAAACTATTAACTGTGAGATAGAATAAAGATATTTACAGACCTATGTCTCAAAAATTTGCTTCCCCATATGTCTTCTCTGGAAGCTCCTGGAAGATATATTTTCTTAAAAGGAGGGAGTATAATAAGAAACTTAAAGGTGTGGTGTCCATGAGTGAAGTATCTAACACTAAAGGAAAGCAAAATCTCTGTGATGTTGGCTGTGCTCATAAGTTTAAAGAATGACCAATCTAGATTAGAGCAGATCCAAAGGCTCTGGCAGAAATTATTTAAGAAAATGGCATCACTAGGATATCTAATGTGAATAAATATTGAAATGAGATTTAACAATTTTTAGAGTTTGGGGTTAAGTTAGTGTAACTACACAGAAAACTAAACAAAAATAAAAATACATTAATTTCAGGGAAATGCAAATTTATGCAAGAAAGAAAAAATGTTCTTTATTACTTGATTGTAAAAAAAAAAAAAAACCCCACATACATAGTCATAAAAGGTAAACATTGAATATTGGTCTAACCGAAATTTATGAAATAATGGGAAGATGAATGAAGTCTGTGTGTGCGTGCACACATATACTATGAGTGTATTTGCTGGGGTTAGAAAGAGAACTAAATGCTCATCTTCTATAGAAAGAAATGCCAATATAAGAATGAAGCATACTTAGTATTATAACTATGAACGTTGGGTTCAAACTGCCTACATTTGAATCAGTGCTTTGTTACTTTCCAGCAGTTTAACCTTGAGCAAGTTAGTTCTTGTGCATCAGTACTATCTGTAAAATGGGATAATGATAATATACACCACACAGTTCTAGAAGCTATGAGGATAATATATATGTGAGCTTAGAACACCACCATATTGCTCTTCATTTTTTATTTTTAAGTATATTTTATTGACTATGCTGTTACAGTTGTCCCAATTTTTTCCCCTTTGCTGCCCTCCACCCAGTACCTCCCATTGTTTCAGCAATTCCCCTCCCTTAGTTCTTGTCCATGGGTTGTGCATGGAAGTTCTTTGGCTTCACCTTTACTATTCTTAACACCCCGTCTATTTTGTTCCTACCAATTATGCATCTTGATCCCTGAACCTTTTCCCCCATTTTCTTCCTTCCCCCTCTCAGCTGATAACCCTCCAAATGATCCCCATACCTATGATTCTGTTCCTGTCCTGGTTGTTTGCTCAGTTTGTTTTTGTTTTTTAGGTTCAGTTGTTGACAGGAGTTTGTCATCATTTTAATGTTCATAATTTTCATATTCTTTGTCTTAAGTAAGTCCCTATATCATTTCATGTAATAATGGCTTGATTATGATGAATCCCTTTAGCTTTATATTGTCTGGCAAGCACTATCTGCCTTCCATTCTAAATGATAGCTTTGCTGGATAGAGTAATCTAGGTTGCAGATCCTTGCTTTTCATCCCTTTGAATACTTCTTTCCAGTCCTTTCTTGCTTGCAAATTTTCTTTTGAGAAATCAGCTGACAGCCTTATGAAAGCTCCTTTGTAGATAAATCTCTGCTTTTCTCTTGTTGCTTTTAAGATTCTCTCTTTATCTTTAGTCTTCGACATTTTAATTCTGATGTGTTTTGGTATGGTCTCTTTGTGTCCATCTTGTTTGAGACTTACAGTGCTTCCTGGACTTGTATGTTTATTTCCTTCACTAAATTACGGAAGTTTTCTTTCATTATTTTTTCAAATAAGTTTTCAACTTCTTGCTCTTCCTCTTCTCCTTCTGGCACCCCTATAATTCAGATGTTGGTACATTTAAAGTTGTCTCAGAGTCTTCTTATTCTGTCCTTATTTTTTTCAGTTCTTGTTTCTTCTTTCTGTTCTGGGTGAATGTTTATTTCTTCCTTATGTTCCAAATATTTGATATGACTCCTGGGTTTCTTCCCATCACTGTTGGTTCACTGTATATTTTTCTTTATTTCACTTTGTATAATCTTCACTTCTTTCTCTATTTTGTGGCCACATTCAATACTATCTTTGAGCATCCTGATCCTCAGTGTTTTGAACTCTGCATCTGATAGGTTGGCTATGTCTGTTTCATTTAGTTCTCTTTCTGGGATTTTGTTCTGTTCTTTCATTTGGGCCATATTTTGTTTTGCCTCCTCAATTTGGCAGTCTCCCTGTGTTTGTTTCTGTGTATTGGGTAGAGCCACTTTGACTCCATGTTTTGGTAGTATGGCCAAATGTAGTAGGTGTCCTGTAGGGCCTAATGGCACATCCTCCCCTGTCACCCAAGCTGGGTACTCGAGGTGTGCCATTCATGTGGGCTGAGTACACCCTCTTCTTGTAGTTGAGCCTTTGTTGCTTCTGGAAGATCATTGGGAGGGATTTATGCAGGCCAATCAGCTACAAGGACTGGCTGTGACCACAGACCACAAACCTTGGCCCTCTGTGGAGGATCAGTTAGGCAGAGACAGGGTGGTGGTGCTCCAGTGTGGTCTGTAGTTGTCCACTGGGTGCATTAACCCTGGGGTTTCCCAAGTGGTACAGACCAAGGTCAGCCTCCGCCTGTGTTTTTCCCTGGACCACCTTGCCTGAGCTATAAAGCAATCTGAGATGGCTGCTACATGTGCTGGGCTTGGAGAGTCCCAGGTGAAGCCAAGCTATAAATCTAAGCTGGCTGCTTTTAGTGCTGGGCCTGGAGCTCACAGAGGCCAGCTGTTGCTTGTTTGATAGGATTTAAGAAATTGTGAAGCATGAGCCAAGACCAGCCATTCATATGGAAAAGTAGGTTGGGTGGGCCTGAAAGTTGGCTGGAGCGGAGTCTCTGGGGATCTCCAAGGCAGGACAGTGTTAGCCAGGTTGATGGAGTTTCAGATATGGCACCAGCTTGCTAGTTCTCTGGGGGGGAGCATTTAGAAAAGAGACAATGGCCTCTGCTTGCCTTGATGCCAGACACTTCAGTTTCTGCCTGTATACCACTGGTGCATTTCAAGCTGCTACCCTGGTTCTGGACCTCAGAGGGGAAGTAAGTCTGAGTAGGTGAGTCCATGTTTGGGTTCTTTAAGAGGAACTGCTTGGGGCTCCAGAAGTTTCTTTCACCAACTCAATTCCCATGGGTTTTTGCAGCCAGTAGTTGTGGGGACTTATCTTCCTGGCACTGGAACCCTGGGCTGGGGGGCCAGGTGTGGGGCTGGGACTCCTCACTCCTGAGATGTTCCTCCTGAATTTTTATCCAACACACGTGGGTAAGAGACCAGCCTGTTCTGCATCTGCCCCCTCCTACCTGTCTTGATGAATGTGGTTTCTTTAATTCCACAGTTGTCAAGACTCCCATTCAGCTCAATTTCTGTTAGTCTTGGCTGGTGGTTCTATATTTTAGTTGTAATTTTGATCTGATTTTGTGAAGAGGTGAGCCATTTCTGCCTACACCACCATCTTGACCTCTCCCTAAATATTTTCTATTTGTTATCTGTTTTGGACTGAATTGTGTCCCTCCACCAAATTCATATGCTGAAGACCTAACCCACAGTACCTAGAATGTGACTGTATTTAGAGATAGGGCCTTTAAAGAGGCAATTAAGTTTAAATGAGGACTCTAAGGTGGGCCCAAATCTAAGAAAAGATGAGAATATTACAGAGACACAAAGGACACATCGACACAGAAAAAACTGTGTCAGGACATAATTTGCTTTTCTCACAGATGGCATACAGAGAAGGCGAACATTTTCAAGACAAGAAAAGATGCCTCAGGAGAAACCAAAGCTGACGCTTTGATCTTGGACTTTTTGTTTCTAGAACTGTGAGAAAATTTATGTTATTTAAGTCACCCAGTCTGTGGTATTTTATTATGGTAGTCCTATCAAATGGATACATTATCATATTATTGAAAGATTTGAAAATGAACACCAAAAAATTCAGTTTGAACAATTTAGAGTAGTTGCCTCTGGGAAGCAGGATATGATGGTAGAGAAGAAAGATAGTTTTATAGAAAATTAAAAATTTGTAAACTCATTGGCCTATTAAACTATGTACATTTATAACTTCGATAAAAGCACAAACAAAAAAATGAAAGGCAGAGTCTGAAAAATCAGTTATGTCTTATCTTTCTCATCTGAATATATGGAGTTCCATATATTTTCCTTTGTCTGACTCCTGTTTTCTCTCCCTGTGGCCCTTTTGACATGTTTACCCCAGGGAAAGCATAATCAGTTAGTGTGTTTTTGGTTGCAAGTAACAGAAAGTCAGCTGGAAGTATTTACCTATAAGGAAATATGCTCTAACATAAAATGAAATCTTGAAATGTTTAGTTCTAGGAAGGGTGTCTAGCTCAATGGCTCAACGACATTATGAAGGACCAGGTTTTTTATTTTTATTCTGGGATGCCATTCTTAACAATCTGGCTGCTCTCCTCATGGGTGCAAGGTAACTGACTACAGTAGTACCAGGCCTCATGGCCTCATAAACAATATCTGAAGGCTGCATGGGAGAAGAGGACATATTTCTCTTTAAGATGGAACATTTTGCCAGAAGTCGTCCCCAGCTGTTTTTTCTACCATGTCAATGAGCACAGCTGCATCACATGTCATTCCTAAACTAAGGAGCTAGAGTAATGGAATTATCCGCGCTGGCTCAATCTAAATAATACTCACTCTCTGAAGCTGGGGAGGAGCTCAGGCTCCCCTGAAATACACCTCTAACCCATACTTGAATAAAGTCAGGATTATGTTAGTGAGGAATAAGGAAGGAAAAGGGAAAATGTCAAGGAATAAGGAAGAAGAAACATACATTTTAGCGACGTTTTTGTGAGGTAGGGAAAGGAAAAAATTCTTTCACTAAGAGGAAAGAAAGGGAGTAAAGGTCAAAGATGAATGTCCTGTTTCCCCACCTTCAGGTTTAAACTTCGGGAAGGGCATTGTAGATAGAGGGTAAGGTCTATAGAAACACCTCGATTTCTAGTGAAGGGACTTCTAGGCTTTTCAAGATATAGCATAGGAAATTGGTATGAAGCCACAGCCAATATGTCATTGTGTAAGAGATTACATAGCTGAAGAATGGGGCTAGGTGAAGGGTCAGGTATTGTGTGTGGGTTCCATATGATCTGAAGTTCCTGCAGAAGGTGGATTTTATACCTGGAGACTGGTTGAGGCCAGGGACTTTCTGGGAGGCATTCATAAGCATGGACAAAATGTGCAACACTACTGGGAACTCCCCTAAGCTACTGCCTGCCTGAGGATATAGAAGCTTCACTCTTCACTTCTGGAGAGCCAGAACGGGAAAGGAGAAGAAAGGGGAAAAAGTCCTGATAGAAACTTTGAGCTTCATGTGGACTAAATATTCACAGCTTAAAATGCAAACAAACTGAATTATATTTAATAGGCAAAATTTCTCATTTATAGAATAGGGCTCCAGAGTAAATGAAGATTGGTTATAGAGAAAAATGACCATTTTCCTCTCCTCAAAGTGCATGACTTTTGGCCTTGCTATATTTTATATATTTCAGGATTATCTTCCTTTTTTACCTTTGGGGGGAACATTGTGGGAACGTAGGAAAGGAAAAAAGGAATGTGAAGATGGGGTTGTATGGGGTCCTCTGGAGAAATGCCTAATGCTAGATTTACATGGTTTAGAGAACATAAATTAGGATTACATGAAAATAATGTAAAATTATTTTGCTAACCACTTTAAAAACTTAAAATGGTTAATAAAATATTTTTAATATAACTAAACCAAATATGTCATTTAACTGAGTTTTTTATAATGCAGGAATTATAATGTTTTTTTATTATGTAAAGATAACAGTAATTCAGTATAGAAACAAATGGTCAGGTTATTTATATTTATTTTGTTTGCATTATGTTTTATCTTTACTACATATGTTTACCCAGGTGGAAAATTTCCATTTTTGAAAGCAAATATAACCTGGTCAGGAATTGAATTTACATTCTAATGCATTATAATAAACCAGGAATGTGATGGTTGAATCAAGCATCCGGTTAAAACTCAACGCATATAATAATAAGAAAATTTGTTGGCCAAAATATTGTAATAGCTTCTAAAAATATATGAATAAATTTTAATATGCAGATAGGAAATAACAGACATACAGTGAGTATTTGAGCACATGTATCATTTGAACAGGTGCCAGAGTTATGTAGCTAAAGATTAAAGTGTGATTTAGAGCTATATTTCACTCTGTATGCATAGGCATTGCCTCCATTAGCATTAATAGTATTTACATGCAGATAGAGCACAGAACTGATATTTGTTGAAAGGCAAAGGAAGAATGATTTTTTAAACTTTTGCCTGTAATCCCAGGAGTGGGACTCTATTATTAAAAGCTCTGTGAAAAGCCTTAATTTAGGAACTGAGATACAGAAGCTGTATATCAATCTACAGTATTTCATATATATTTAGTGTTATTAGAGAAAAGTGAGTCAGAGAAGCTAAAGGACTTGTCAAAGCCTATTCTGGGATCATGGTATTATATAAAAATAGAGAAAAAAATATATGGATGTTGGATGTAGATTACTTTGAGGAATATGAAAAATTTTAATATGGGACAAAATTTAATTGATGTTATTGTGGTCATTAGTAGATACACACACAGACATACACACCCAGTTACTTATATTACCTATATTCACCTATAAGCACCTATTTCCATCTCAAGTTTAAAGAAAATATAAGTATATTTCTTTTTCTTGTTTCAAGATTATAAAATAAATTGTTGAATCCTTGGCCTGGCCATTGTGGCTCAGTTGGTTGGAGCAGCATCCCATAACTGAAAGGCTGTGGGTTCAATTCCCGGCCAGTACACATACCTAAGTTGCAGATTTGATCCCTGGTCTGAGTGCATATTGTAGACAACCAGTTGACGTTTCTCACAATGTTTCTCTCTCTCTAAAAACAATGAAAAAAATGTACTTGGGTAAGGATTTAAAAAATTGTTAAATTCTAAAGTCCCAGGGAAATTGTAGGGTGAATTAGAGAGAAAAGTAAATTTGTATCCTTCCCCCACCTACTACTTCCCAGGAAATGGCTCTCATTAAATGTACCTATTCCTTTAGTGAATATCAGGAAGAAATAAATTAGCTAAATAATGAATTAGACCAAGAGGGTGACAAGTGATAGATTTAACTTTCTATGGGAATAATTATATTTGAAAGTACAGTTTATTTTGGAAAGCCCCTGGGCAATACATCCATTAATTTGGCACATTCTTAGTGAATGTCTACTATGTGCCAGTCACTTTTCTGGCTCTGCTGACCCAAAAGGGAATAAGATAAAGTTCCTGACCTCATAGATTTTATAAGTGAGCAATATGCATTAAGAACTTAAAAAATGTCTACACTTTTTATTTAGTTATTATATTTTAATTAATCTAATTTTATAAATACTTAAGATTGATGTATATGAATTTCTATTGTATCATTATCAAATACCTAGATGCTTTTGCTTCTGTTTTGATTGTCTATAATAAGAAATGAATATCTCTGGATAGTGAATAGGAATAGTTTAATTGTCCTGATGCTTTTCTGCTCTTTCTGAAGTTTTCCAAGCATACACTATTTTTTAAAATCAGAATGTTTTAAATGTCCTTTTAATCTTACGATGCAAAACTGGATAGACAATGGGGTAGAAGATCTTTGTAAAAATCAAGGCCTATTTCCCATGATTACACAAATCATCTTCTCCTGATTTCTGTAAGGTTGCTAGGGCCTATCCTAGAATCCCTTAGTGGATTAATCTATGTCATAGGAATCTAGCTCAAAAGTGTTTGAGGTTCTGGGTATAAGAAGGAAAATGTCTGCCAGACTTAAGCTTTAACTGAGAAGAAACTGTGGAGGGACCCCGAGTCTTTTTATACTTCTTACTAAGAACTGTGAAGGAACTCCTGCCATTTGCAACAACATGGATGGAATTAGAGAGAATTATGCTTAGTGAAATAAGCCAGGCAAAGAAAGCAAAATACCATATGATATCACCCAATACAGGAAACTAAAGAGCAACACAAAGAAACGAACTAAATAGGCAAAGACTAGAATAGTAGTCAGTAGGGGGGAAGGGGGAGGGAGAGAAGGGGGATAAGTAAGGGAAGGGTCAGGTCAAGGAACGTATATGAATGACTCATGGACATGGACAACGGGGAGGGATATAATTGTGGGAGAAGGGACGGGCTGGGAGGGGGGAGCAATGGGGGAAAAATGGGACAACTGTAATTGAATAACAAAAAAATAAAATTAAAAAAAATAAAATAAAATAAATTTAAAATGTGTTTAAAAAAAAACTGTGAATTGTCGGGTACTCAAATGCAAAATATGTCATAATATATTCACAAGTATACTTTCAGACATATAAAAGGATTAAATTCCCACCCTGTCTAAAGTTAGATGGACTATATTACATGTTTTAGCTAATGAAATATGAGCAGAAGTGATATATGTTAACATATCAAGAGGTGGGAGTGGTTAAGTGCCTGTGTGCAGTCTCTGGTGTTCCTTTGCTGTGATGATAATGAAGCAATGTGTTAAGATAAAGCTTCCATAGCCCGGGCTTCTTAGTGACTTAATGACAGGATTGAAATCTCTCCTGACCATTCTTTAATATTTATCATGGAAAGAATTAAACTGATTGTTTTAAGTTACTATATTTTGGATGTTATTATCACATCACAGTCCAGTCTCATTGAACCAATAAAAAAAGTAAACACAAATTATGTTTATATAACACAGATTTTCATCCACAGACCAGTTATTGAATAGTTGGTCTTTCAAATGAATAGATTGATTTTTTTATGCAAATGGTTATCTTACACTAATGAGTCAGGAAGAGTTGAAATCTCAGACATCAAATAGTTTATAATTATAATACCTGCTTCTTCTAAAGCAAGGAGTGTCTCTAGGTTTCAATTTTAGCTTTCTCCATGGGTCCTATTAGTCATAGGCGTTCATAACATGGTGGAAGTTGTTTCAGCAGGGCTGTGGGAAAAAGAAAAAAAAAGATCTTTCTTCCTTTCCCTCCTTCCCTCACTGTTACAGAGTTCCTAAATCCTTGCAAACAGGGGTGCTAGCAGAATCTTTTATTCCAGTATTTATCTTTAACACCAGTTCCTGACACAGAGCTCCTAAGACCTTTATAATTGTTTGAGTGATAGGAGTGCCTGTCACTGAGCTCCTAAAATCCTTGGAGTTTCCTGGTGGCAGAAATGTCTTTTGTTCAAATGAGGTGACTCTAGGTGGGCTTCAGGATGGGGGCTGGTCACCAGAAAGCCCAGACCATAATTAGAAGCTTGAAACTTTCAGCCCCATCCTTCATTCTCTGGAGACAGGAGAGGGGCTGGAAACATATTTAATATTTCATCATGGCTATGAGAAGAAGCCTCCATAAAAATTCCCATAGTTCAAGGTTCCGGGAGCTTCGGGGTTGCCCAACACATTGCTACACAGAAAGTGGTACGTCTCCCCTCCAGATCTCGCCCTATGTGTCTCTTTATCTGACAATTCATCTGTATTCTTTATTATCGTCGTCGGCAGCCGTCCGTCTCGAGAGACGATGGTGTAGCTTCTTAAGAGTCTATCTGCACCGCCGAGAATGGCTGTGCAGTCCGACTCAGGAGTGACACGGTATCTGTCTCCTCCCGTGTTGAATCGACATCTTGCGATGACGCTGGAGTGTCCTCTCCAGTGAAGCTGAAGCTACAGAGCCTGGGCAGGGTGATATGGAGGGTCTGCTGTTGCCCATGCAGCAGACCCCCCCTCTCTTCGCAGCTGAAGGGTCCAAGGGAAAGACGGAGTCAATACAGCTTGGCTTCAGGTGCGCCGCAGGAGTTGCCGGTGTTGACTACAACGTCAAACCGCCTTAGGGACTCCGGCTCCGGATTTTCTGTCGGGGTTTACTCCCTTAGCCTTTCCCCTGAAGAGGTATGCCGCAAGGCAGCGGAGGTTTTTTGGAGTCAGAGTTTTCCTTCTCTGATGTGCCCTGACTGGAAGATCGAACCAGCGACACTTAGCTCGCAGGCCGACGCTCAATCCACTGAGCCAAACCAGCCAGGGTTATTCTTTATTATATTGCTTATTATATAATAAACTGATGGACATAAGTAGGAGTTTTTCTAAGTTCTGTGACCTGTTCTAGCGAATGATTGAATTTGAGGAGGGGATAGGGTCATGGGGCTCTCCAACTTGTAGCCGAGTTGGACAGAGTTGGGGATAGTCTGTGGATCTACTGCTTCTAATTGGCATCTAAGCTGGGGGCAGTATTGCAGGATTGAGCCTTTAACATGTAAAGTCGGCACTTACTCTGGTTAGTTTTAGAATTGAACTGAATTGTAGGACATCCAGCTGAAAATTGCTTTGTGTGAGAAAAGAAAAAACCCACTTCTGGTGTCAGAAGTGTGGTAGTGTGTGAGAGTAAAGGAGAAGCACACAGAATTAAGTTTTTCCTTACAAAAGGCCCATTGTATATACAAATCTGCTTATAGAGAGGTGGAAAGTAGCCTGTGAGTTCTTTCATGGCTCAGCCACAAAAGCCATCTACAAAAATAGAGCCATTGCTTTAGATATGAGTAAAGGGTCTTTGAAACTTGACCTTGAAGAATGGAGAATGCTTAAAAATTTTTTTTGTTTATATTTTTATTTATATTAAATTAGAAGTTTCTCAGTATGATTCTGTGACTCAATTTACCTACTGTTTTATAATCATCGTATTCTATTTCAGGTAAGTTGTGACAAACTGAAGGGACTTTCCTTCCTTAAATCTGTAAAGCATCCATTATAAAGAAATGCCATGTTCTATAAAATAAATAATTATGAAGCACCTTTCTAAGATCAAACACACTTTTTCTGATGCATCTGTTTTATTAGTTTTTCCTGAATATTGACTTTTTCTTTTTTATATAAATAGTCGACCCAAAGTTGCTTAGTTTTTGCAACCAGCAGAGATAAATTAGAATTGCTTAATCCTAAATACAACTTTCTGGAAAGAGAATCTGATTGAGCAAGCTTTAATTTAATATTCATATCTGGCCCAATTAATTGTGGCTTATGGCACCAGGTCAGTGAGTAACATGTAGATACCATGACCAATGTGGGGTAGAATATCTATCTCAGAGAAGGATGCTCACAACCTAGAATATGTGTGCTGCAGCTGGGAGTTGGAACACAGTTGGAAATCATTGCCCTAGTGTATTATTAGTATAATTAAATAGATTATTAGTATACTCTCAAAGGATTTGACTATCACAGTCAGTTCCCTTAAGCTGTTACAACTGTTAAAGATAGTTATATATGGTTTTTATTTAATAATACGAAGGTAAAATCTTGATGTGATTTTAGACATGTCATTTTAACAACCGAGTATAGTTTATTATGAAAATAATTATTTTGCATGTAATAATATCATTGGATATATAACATGTGGAGTTGGGAATTGGTATTGAGTAAAGTTCATAGAAAGTATAGGGAAGATGATTTAAACATCACTAGAAGAGGTATATTTTATAAATCAAACAATTTACTTAAAATTTCAAATTCAAAGAAGTGAAGAAGTTGCTAAAGATTATAATGGGGCAGTGTTTTCTAAACTGATTTATAAGCTGCTCCTCCAAAAGGTTCCATACTTTATATAAATACATGTACCTCTTGGAAATTCACATCACATGAGTATATCAAAGGCTCTGGTATGTCCAATAGGAAAGAAAGTTATTTAACTTTTTAACCCAAAATTATTTGAATGCAGATTCATTATTACTATACTTTCACTTTTAGTGATTTAAAAATATTTTGAAAATAATAGTAGTAAAACATTATTGTTAATGTTTTTATGTTATTCATATTTTGAATATTTCTATTTTATAAAAATGTATTTTGCTTTAATGTAGTTACCCAAATATCTCTTTATCTTATGTATGTATGTATGTATGTATGTATGTATGATGTATATATGGATGGATGGATGGATGGATGCATAAATGGATATGCCTGTTTGGCTCTGAATATGTGTTTGATACAGTACAGGTTAAGAGCATGAGTTCTTGGGTTTGAATATCCATGGCCAATCCTATACCACAGCACTCCCTCTTTGATTACACAGGAAAACAGTTTTTAACAAAATTTCTGATGAGTTCGATTTTCCAGCTATTTTATACTTAAATAGGCATGCTGATTTCAAAACTGCAGTTAGTTTTCTTCTGTCATGTCAAGTTTTTTCTGTATAGCTTATCTTAATGTGACCATTCTAGGCTGGATTGAACCTGGATTGAGGGAAGCACTAGTGCTCTCCTATTGGATAAGAGCAAACCTCCCTTGAGTGGAGAGGAGTGGGAAGGGGTGGGGGATGACTTTGGAGACCAGTGACAGGTTCATACTTGTCTAGGCTATTCAGTTACACATGAGGCAATGTGGTGAGAGGTTGTGTGCTGCTTTATATAATGAATCATATTCCAAAGTATAGTCCAAATTCTTGTCTGTATACTAAGAGTTAGCAGAATTAATTTTTTTTTCATATGTACTTATTTCCTTTCCTTCAGATCATGTCTGCCTCTATTTCTTGTCGTAAGTGCCTAAACAACCCTGATTCGTTTTATTGTATCTGTGGCAGTTTCACCATTCCCAAAGGACAAACATCAGCGTATTTGTCAGGCAAGCCTATTTGGCATATTTTAAAGTAAATCTTGGTGGTCAAGATAAGTCTTGTGCCCCTCACAAGCTGTGCAAGCAGTGTGTCAAGGGTTTACGAATGTGGATGAAGGGAACACATGACAAATTGCCATTTGGTAAACCTATGGTTTGGCAAGAGCCCAGAGATCATTCAAGTGATTGTTACTTCTGTATAGTGAAAACATCAGAATATAACAAGAAAAATAAATGTAAAATAGAGTATCCTAGTCTACCATCAGCTATACGCCCAGTGCCTCATTCAGCTGAAGTCCCAGTGCCAGTTTCCACTGAAATACCCTCTTTCGAAAAACAGGAGTATGGGGAAGAACTAAGTGACAGCAACGATGAAGATTTTGAAATTGAAGGTGTCTCAGCTCATAAGGGATTTGATTAGCATGAGTTGAATGATTTGGCATGAGATTTGGGACTATCCAAAGAGGCTTCAGAACTCCTAGCATCAAGACTGCATGAGAAAAACTTGCTTGAGAAAGGAGCAAAGGCATCCTACTTTCGATCAAGAGAAACTGCATTACTGCAGTACTGTTGAAGTGATGATGACTTTGTATTTGCCATAACATACATGGTTTAATGGAAGAATTGGGAATTCCAATCTAGGATGCAACTGAATGGCGACTGTACATCGATAGCTCAAAGTGGAGCTTGAAGTGTGTCCTCCACAATGGCAATTTATTTGGTACAGTTCCAACTGGCCATTCAGTTTGTTTTTGTGAAGAATATGAAGACATAAAGAGAGTCACTGATCTGTTGCAATATCACAAGCACAATTGGATAATCTGTGTTGACCTTAAAATAGTCTGCTTCCTTCTTGGTCAGCAATGCGGTTATACCAAGTATCCCTGTTTTCTGCGTGTGTGGGCCAGCAGAGCTTGTGAGAAGCATTGGGTGGAGTCAAATTGGCTTCTAAGGTCTGACCTCAAACCTGGTGGTCCAAACATTCTACATGAGCCACTTGTTGACAGAAAGAACATTATATTCCCACCTCTGCTCATAAAACGATCTCAGGAAGCAATTCGTTAAAGCTTTGGCAATTGAAGGAGACTGTTTCAGGTATCTCATTTTGGCACTTCCTAGCCTGTCGTTTGAAAAGATAAAATACTTTAATATGTATGTTTGGTAGCAGAACTTTACTACTTGTACACAATTTGACTTACAGTAACAATATATAGACTTTATGTGAATAAAATAACTCTAAATAAACAGTATATTCAGGCAATTTTTCTTTATTTTCCATTGTATGTACATTGTGTATACTTTTTGGGATAAAAAGAGGGTATCCTGTACCTTAAAAAGTTGACGTGATAGAGAAAAACTGGGGTCATTTTTGGATTCAGATGCCAAAAATTAGTCAAAAACAAGTGTCAAATCTAACTCAATGAAAACTGTGTTCTCCAGTGCTATTTGTAAGCCTTTTCTCCAACAGTGAGATAGATACCTGGCTTTCGTTGTCCACAGTATATTTATTTATTCAATCCTGTAATACATCTAGTGTCAGGATAATTTTTTTTTCAGATTTAATGTGTTTTATTGATTAAAATATTACATTTGTGCCAATTTCCCTTCCCTCTGCTCCCCTCCACCCGGTGGCCCCCCTCCCTCCCGTTGTCCCCCCCTTTTAGATTATGTCCATTAGTTGTGCATACAGTTCCTCCCAACCTCTCTCCGTCTATTCCATTCCCTCCTACCTTGATCCCCAATTCCTATATCATCTCCCTCCCTCTCCCCACTCCCCCTCCCTGTTGACCTCCCCCCAATATGCTTCCCGTACCCACAGTTCCTTTTCCACTCTCGTTGCCTATTTAGTTTGCCTTTGTTTCATCTCCCTAGCTTCTGTTTTTTAAACCAGTCCCTTTAACATCTCATATAACAGTGGTTTGGATCTAATGAACTCTTTCAGTTTTATTTTGTCCTGGAAACACTTTCTCTGTCCTTCTATTCTGAATGACAATTTCGCTGGATAGAGTATTCGTGGTTGTAGGTTTTGGATTTTCATTACTTTGAATATTTCTTGCCAGTCCCTTCTTGCCTGTAGGGTTTCCCTTGAGAAGTCAGCTGATAGTCTAATTGGGACCCCTTTGTACATAATTCTTTTCTTCTCTCTTGCTGCTTTTAAGATTCTCTCTTTATCTTTAATTTTTGACATTTTGATTATAATGTGTCTTGGAGTGGTTCTCCCTGGGTCCAGTCTCTTGGGAACTCTCCTTGCTTCCTGGACCTGCAAGTCTATTCCCTTCCCCAAGTCTGGGAAGTTCTCCTTTATTATATTTTCACTCAATTTTTCAAGTTCTAGTTCATCTTCCTCATTCTCTGGCAAACCAATGATTCTTATGTTGGGCCTTTTATAGCTGTCCCAGAGGTTTCTGATCCTCTCATTGTTGCTTCCCATTTCCTCTCACTGCATTGGTTGACTGCTTGTTCCTTCTCCATATTCCAGTTTGTTGAAATGAACTCTGGATTTTTTTTCCTCACCATCTGTCTCGTATGCGGTTTTGTTCCTTTCGTTATGAAAGTTTTTCGCTTCTTTCTTATCTTTTTCCTGCTCTTTTGTGAATTCTGTAAGCCACCTGATAACAATGGCCCAGAACTGAGCCTCTGACAGGTTTCTTATCTGTTCATCTGTCAGGTTCTCTATCTGTTGCCTGGTGAGCTGTGTCACCGGGATTTCTATAGTTGTCTGCCACATTTTGACAGATGCGTTTTGTTTTCTTGGGCCGGCTGTCGGGGGCAGTGCCTGTGTACGCGTCACAAGTCAGCGACCGGCGCCTGTCTGCGACCTATTTCGCAGCCCTGTGGTGCTTTCTTTCTTTGGGGGCGGGGGTCCAAGATGGATTCACACAGTTATTCAGCTAGGAGACCGGGATCCGTCCTCCCGCTCCCCTGGGCCTCACTGTTCAAGGCGATGCGGTGGCCGCTCTCCCCAGCGCTGGGGTCGCGCACTGCCAGGGGCTTGACTGCCGCCGGGATTTTTCGCCGCCCCGCCGCTCCGCAAACAGCTTTGCCCTCTTTAACTCTTCTTACCTGCCCAAATGGCACCGCTGGTTTATAACTTCATATGTTGGGCTTCCGTGTAGTTTTATTTTCTGGAATTTCTAGTTATCCTTTGTTTTGAAGTAGTTGTATTCCTCTCTAGTTGTAGAGGGAGACCTAGCGTGTCCGTCTAAGCCTCCATCTTGGCCGGGGGCCAGGATAATTTATTAATGCTGTACAGTTTTTGTCTTTAAACTTTAAAATATATTAAAAATGTTGTTTTCCAAAGTTACTTAAGTATTTTCTTCTTTGTTCTCTTAAATAAGGTTATGTTATTTCTTTCTAATACAATTAGGATCATTTATTTTTTTAATGTATTTTATTGATTATATTGTTACAATAGTTCCAAGTTTCTCCCCTTTACTCCCCTCCACCCAGCATCTCCCTCCCCCAGCAATCCCCCCTCCAAGTCCATACCCATGGTTCGTACATAGAAGCTTTCCCGCTTCACCCTTTCATATATTCTTCTTCTTCTCTTTTTTTTTAGTAAATACGTGATTAATTAATTATATTAACAATAAAAAATAACAATCCCTCCCTCTCAGATATTAAGACCCTTTGTAATCTTATAAAGGACAATGTGTGAAGGTCTCAAGCTCCTCTAGCTGCTTCAAGCTGGACATGGTCATCGTCCTACCTACCCTTGGGTCCAGAATTCCCGAATAAGAGTGGGGGTGTGGAGGGGAGGGTGGCCTTCCCACATGGTGAAGGATCGTGCAGAATCCAGGTCAGTTGGCTGTCTCCGGACAATGGCGTGCTTGGTTTAACAGGCTAGCATCCTTGTTGTGTTCTGGGGGCAACAAATTTGGCAAAAAGTGTTAAAAGACATCATTCAATCCATAACCACTAGATGACAAAAGGCAGGGATTAATTTTTCAATGTTCCAGATTAGGGGAAAAATTAAAAAGGGCTTCTTTGGAGGAAGGTGTGCTAGGCACATCTCACCTGTCTAAAACCCTTTTGCCCATTATACTTAGTTTGGGCTGAGGGAAATAGTTTATGTTTCCCCCCTCTCAGACCTCTGGGCCCTTTCTGTCCAAGCCATTAGGATAGAAAAGAGAAACCAGTTTTAAAGTGAAGCCACAGACCACCCCATTCTTCACCAACCCAGCCATTTAGTTCAGCCAAACCGTTGAGTCTCAGGAGGAAGCGCTGCAGAGAGGATTAAGTGAGGCTTATACATACAGACAATCACTCAGGTAATGAGGTCATAGGCTTATGCCCTTTGAAAACAGAGAACACATGTTAATTTATGTAACATAACCCACAAACAAGTCTTTAAATCTGTAAGACTGTCTTATTGGAAAAACATCCAGTTGCAAGGCACTTGACATTCTTCTTGCCTGCAACTTAAATATCTTTGATGATATCACAGACATGGTTTAACTTTCAAGTGAAAACATATTTTAAATGAAAAGAAACTTTAAAGACAGTTAGCTGCACTTCCTTATAGTCTACCACTAATCATTGTGATTTTCCTTGAATAATGATTTTTCTCCCTAAGATTACCCTCCTTGTCATTAAAGGGACTACGTTAAGTTCATTTTTAAATTATCCTGTTCATTTGCATAAACACAACAAGAGCAACAAATGATCACTTATGATCTTTAGTTCTGCTTTGCTGGAACTTACCCAAGGAACATTTAGGGTGACCTTCAGTCTGCTCTTCAGGGCACAGAAGCTGAGCCACATACCTGGCATTCAGCCTTGCCTGTGCACACCTGTACTTTCCAAGTCTTTCTGGTTTTTCGTTGTGCCTTAAGGTCCCTTCTAGCCATCTTTCAGGAGCACAACCTTCGTTCCTTCCCTGGAAAGATTGCTGTGGACCGCGCAACCAACCACGGTACCAGGCCTTTTATCTCGTGGGCTTTTATTACCTTTGAAAGTCAATCCCAGTTCCTCGGGGCTTCTTGGTAACAACCTGAGCCCAAGCATGTCTCCTTTAGGCTTAACATTCCAGTCAAAGACTTGGTCAAAAAAAAAAAAAAAAAGAACCTCTATTAACAACTGGTCTTATTAGTTTTATGCAAAGAAACTTATGTCATTACTTACTTCTTTAGAATGCCAAACTCTGGAGGGATAAGATGGGGAGAAAAATATACAATGTGAAGGAAAATCTTTGTCCTAATATTCACTGAACTGGCATTTCCATTCTTCATATTTTCATTTTTTCCCCACTAAAAAAAATTTTTGTTTGTTTTTTCGTAACAGTTGTCTCACTTTTTTCCCCTCTTGCTTTCCTGCACCCTGCCCCTCCCTTCCCCCACATTCAGTCCCCACTCAGTTGCCCATGTCTGTGGGTCATTTATACATGTTCTTTGACTAGACCCTTCCCCTTCTTATCCCTTCTCTCCCTCCCCCTCCCCCCTTGTTACTGTTAGTCTACTTCTTGTTTACATAGCTCTGGTTCAATTTTGCTCATTCGTTTGTGTTGTTCATTAGTTTCCTGTAATAGGTGACAGCATAACGGATTTTTCTTTCATTGCCTGGTTTATTTCACTAAGCATAATTTTCTCTAGTTCCATCCATGTTGTTGCAAATGGCAGGAGTTCCTTCTTTCTTTCTGCTACATAGTACTCCATTGTGTAAATGTACCACAGTTTTTTGATCCACTCATCTACAGATGGGCATTTAGATTGTTTCCAGCACTTGGCTATTGTAAATAGTGCTGCTATGAACATTGGAGTGCACAGGTTCTTTTGAACTGGTGTTTCAGGATTTTTCAGATATAATCCTAGCAATGGAATTGCTGGTTCAAAAGGCAGTTCCATTTTTAGTTTTTTGAGGAAATTCCAAACTCTTTTCCATAGTGGCTGCACCAGTCTGCATTCCCACCAACAGTGCAGTAGGGTTCCCATTTCTCCACATCCTCTCCAGCACAAGTTGTTTGTTGATTTGTTGATGATGCCCGTTCTGACTGGTGTGAGGTGGTATCTCATTGTGGTTTTTATTTGCACCTCTCTGATGGCTAGTGATGTTGAGCATTCTTTCATATGTCTATGGGCCCTCTGTATGTCTTCTTTGGAGAAGTGTTTGTTCAGGTCCTTTGCCCATTTTTTAATTGGGTTGTCTGTCTTCTTGGTGTTGAGTCGTATGAGTTCTTTATATGTTTTGGAGATCAATCCCTTGTCTGAGATGTCATTAGCGAATATATTTTCCCATATGATTGGTTTCCTTTTCATCTTGCTGATGTTTTCTTTAGCTGAGCAGAAACTTTTTAGTTTGATGTAGTCCCACTTGTTTATTCTTTCCTTTATTTCCCTTGCCTTAGGAGATATATCAGTGAAAATGTTGCTACGTGGGATATCTGAAATTTTCTTGCCTATTTTTTCCTCTAGGACCTTTATGGTATCAAGGCTTACATTTAAGTCTTTGATCCATTTTGAGTTTATTCTGGTGTATGGTGTAAGTTTGTGGTCTAGCTTCATTTTTTTGCATGTCCCTGTCTAGTTCTCCCAACACCATTTGTTAAAGAGGCTCTTTTCACTCCATTTGATGTTCCTTCCCCCTTTGTCAAATATTAGTTGACCATATGAACCTGGGTTTATTTCTGGGCTCTCTATTCTGTTCCATTGATCTATATGTCTGTTTTTATGCCAGTACCAGATTGTTTTGATTACCATGGCCTTGTAGTATAGTTTGATATCGGGTATTGTGATTTCTCCTACTGTGTTCTTCTTCCTCAAAATTGCTGTGGCTATTCGGGCTCTTTTTTGGTTCCATATAAATTTTTTAAATATTTGTTCTAGGTCTGTGAAATATGTCATTGGTATTTTAATAGGGATTGCATTGAATCTATAAATTGCTTTGGGTAGTATGGACATTTTAATGATGTTGATTCTTCCCATCCATGAGCATGGTATATGCTTCCATTTATTTGTATCTTCTTTAATTTCTTTCTTCATTGTTATGTAGTTTTCTGAGTACAGGTCTTTTACCTCCTTGGTTAAATTTATTCCTAGGTACTTTTTTTTTCTTGTTGCTATGGTAAATGGGATTTTTCTTTCAGTTTCTATCTCTGAGTTTTTATTGTTGCTGTACAAAAATGCCTTCGATTTCTTGATATTGACTTTGTATCCTGGTATTTTGCCAAATTCTCTTATTAGGTTGAGTAGTTTTTTTTGTGGAGTCTATAGGGTTTTCTATGTACACTATCATGTCATCTGCAAATAATGACAGCTTTACTTCCTCTTTTCCAATTTGGATGCCTTTTATTTCTCTTTCTTGTCTGATTGCTATGACTAGAACTTCCAAGACTATGTTGAATAGGAGTGGAGAGAGCGGACATCCTTGTCTTGTTCCTGATCTCAGGGGGAATGCTCTCAGTTTTTGCCCATTGAGTATGATGTTGGCTTCAGGTTTCTCATATATGGCCTTTATTATGTTGAGGTATGCTCCCTCTATTCCCATTTTGCTGAGAGTTTTCATCATAAATGGGTGTTGTACTTTATCAAATGCTTTTTCTGCATCTATTGATATGATCATGTGGTTTTTGTCTTTCATTTTGCTTATGTGGTGTATTACGTTTATTGATTTACAAATATTAAACCATCCTTGCATCCCTGGGATGAATCCCACTTGATCGTGGTGTATGATCATTCTAATGTGTTGCTGGATCCGATTTGCCAATATTGTTGAGGATTTTAGCGATATTGGCCTGTAGTTTTCTTTCGTTGTTGTGTCTTGACCTGGTTTTGGAATTAGGGTTATACTGGCTTCATAGAACGAGTTTGGGATTCTTCCCTCTTCTTGGATCTTTTGGAATAGTCTGAGGAGGATAGGAGTTAGTTCTTTCCTAAATGTTTTGTAGAATTCACTTGTGAAGCCATCTGGTCCTGGGCTTTTGTGTGCTGGGAGTTTTTTGATTACTGCTTCAATTTCACTAGCTGTTATTGGTCTATTCAGACTTTCTGCTTCTTCTTGATTCAGTTTGGGAAGACTATAGGTTTCCAGGAATTTGTTCATTTCCTCTAGGTTGTCGAATTTCTTGCCATACAGTTGTTCGTAATAATTTCTTACAATCCTTTGTATTTCTGTGGTATTGGTTGTGATTTCTCCTCTTTCGTTTCTGATTTTATTTATTTGGGTCCTTTCTCTTTTTTTCTCGATGAGTCTGGTTAAAGGCTTGTCAATTTTGTTTATCTTTTCAAAGAACCAGCTCCTACTTTTATTGATCTTTTGAATTGTTAGTTTAGTCTCTATGTCATTTAATTGTGCCCTGATCTTGATGATTTCCTTCCTTCTACTTGATCTTGGCTTTGTTTGTTGTTCTTCCTCTAGTTCTTGTAGCTGTAGGGTTAAATTTTTTATTAGAGATTCTTCTAGCTTTTTTAGGTAGGCCCGTATTGCTATGAACTTTCCTCTCAGGACTGCTTTCGATGTATCCCATAGGTTCTGGATTGTTGTGTGTTCATTATCATCAGTTTCCAGAAACTTTGATTTCTCCCTTGATGTCGTTGTTAACCCATTCATTATTTAATAGCATGTTATTCATTCTCCATGAGTTTGAATGTTTTTGAGTTTTTTCCTTGAGGTTGATTTCCAATTTTAAGCCATTGTGATCTGAGAAGATGCTTGATATAATTTCAATTTTCTTGAATTTGTTAAGGCTTGTTTTGAGTCCCACCATGTGGCCTGTCTTTGAAAATGTCCCATGTGCACTTGAGGAGAATGTATATTTTGCTTCTTTGGGGTGAAAACTTCTGTATATATCAACTAAGTCCATTTGATCTAGATTGTTGTTCAGTGCCTCAATATCTTTGGTGTTTCTTTGCTTCGAAGATCTGTCTATTGTTGACAACGGGGTGTTAAAATTTCCTACTATGAGTGTGTTGCTGTCTATATCTTTCTTGGAGTCTTTCAAAATTAACCTTAAATATTTGGGTGCTCCTAAGTTGGGTGCATATATATTTATAAGGGTTATATCTTCTTGATGGATTTTTCCCTTAAGTATTATGAAAACCCTTCTTTGTCTCTTTTTATAGACTTTGCTGTGAAATCTGTTTTGTCTGATATAAGTATTGCTACCCCAGCTTTGTTTTCATGCCCATTTGCTTGAAATACTTTTTTCCATCCCTTTACTTTCAGTCAGTATAGATCTTTTGTTCTAAAGTGGGTCTCTTGTAGACAGCATATATGTGGGTCATTCTTTCTAATCCATTCAGCTACCCTATGTCTTTTAATTTGAGCGTTTAATCTATTTACATTTAAGGTTATTACCGATAAGTACTTATTCATTGTCATTTTTCTCCTTTGTACTCATGTTCTTCTCTGTCTCTCTCTGTTTCTTTATCTTCTTAAAGCAGACCCTTTAGCATCACTTGCAATGCTGGTTTGGTGGAGATGTATTCTTTTAACTTTCTTTTGTCTTGGAAGCTCCTTATTTCACCCTCCATTTTGAATGAGAGCTTTGCTGGGTAGAGTATTTTTGGTTGAAGGCCTTTGTTTTTCATTGCTTGGAATAGTTTTTGCCATTTCCTTTGGCTTGTAGTGTTTCTGCTGAGAAATCTGATGATAGCCTTATTGGAGCTCCCTTGTATGTTATTAGTTGTTTCTCTTTTGCTGCTTTTAGAATTCTCTCTTTGTCTTTGAATGTTGCCATTTTAATTATGATGTGTCTTGAAGTGGGCCTGTTGGGATTCATCTTCACTGGGACCCTCTGTGCTTCCTGGACTTGCGTGACTCTTTCTCTTCTCATGTTAGGGAAGTTTTCTGTCATTTGTTTTTCAAAGAGGTTTTCTATTCCTTGCTCTTCTCCTTCTCCTTCTGGAATTCCTATGATATGGATATTATTACATTTCATGTTGTCCTGCAGTTGTCTTAGAACCTCTTCAGTCTTTTTTCATTTTGTTGCACTGTATGGGAGTTTTTGTCTACGTTGTCCTCCAGATTGCTGATCCGATCTTCTGCTTCCTCTAGCCTACTTTTAATATCTTCTACTGTGTTCTTCAATTCAGAGATCGTATTCTTCATTTCCTCCTGGCTCTTATTGATAGCTTCTATGCC
Organism: Furipterus horrens; assembly: GCF_987537825.1. Lineage (NCBI taxonomy): Eukaryota > Metazoa > Chordata > Mammalia > Chiroptera > Furipteridae > Furipterus > Furipterus horrens. Next base: position 59,096,831 of record NW_028327175.1, on the reverse strand, counting down.
CTTTTTCATGCTTGTGTAATTCTCAGTAAGTTCCTTGTAGTTTTTGTTTTTCTGGAGTTCTTTGTAGTTTCCGCTGAGCTCATTTAGCTTCTCCATAATCCATGTTTTGAATTCCATATCTGATATTTTGCTCCCCTCTATTTCATTTAGCACTATCTCTGGAGATTCTACCCTTCCTTTTGATGGGGGATTGTTTCTCTGTCTCCCCATTTTTTTGACTCCTATTGTTTGTTGGTGCTTCTTAGAATGATCTGCACTTCCTGGATCTGCCTCTGGTAGCGTCATATCATGTACCAGACTGGCCCTAGGCAGCCTGTTGGAGACTTCCAGGGATCTACTGCTTTTGTCTGTCTTCTTTAGTTGTTAATCTACTCAATCTGTGAGTAGCCATCAGGCTTAAGGACCGTGGGTGTGGCAGCTTAATTCCTGTAGGCAGGGTTTTTATTTCCCCTTAGTCTGACGTCACTTGGAGGGGAATGGTCTGTCTGCTGTACTGGGGCTGAGTCAGCACTGGCTGGTCCTGGGAGGAGGTTAGTGTAGCTTCCACTTATTCCTCCGCCATCTTGGATCTCCGTCTGTGTTGTCCTTGATATTATTTGTTTAGTCTGTCTGGTTGTATTTCAGCTACTCTTTGGTGGGTCTTTTCCTCTGGTTAGTTGATTGAGAGTCACTCTTCCCACCTTGTCTTGAGATCTTTTGTGGAGGTGCTGCTAAAACGTAATCACACAACCCAGGCAAGAAACTCACACCGTCCAACATCTCCTCCAATTACAATCTCACTATAGGTTGCAAATGAGCCTGTATTAATATTCTTGTGGAGATATTGGGACTCTTGTTTCATAGGAGAAACAGATAGGCGTTGTTTTAAATGAAGGAAGGGTAATTTTTGAGAGGGAAGTTGATAGAGTAATAATATTAGCAATTGGAATCAAGGCTATGTAAGACAGCAATTAACATTTACATTGTATGTTTGAAAAGGAGGAAAGGGTTACAGTGTGTAGTGAGAAAGTGGAAGTGTATAGTATTAGGATTATATAACAGGTATATACTATATGTTTAGTGTGGAAGGGAGGATAGACACAACAGACATTCAGGTAGACAGACAGCCAAAAATTGAAGCAGAGGGCTGAGGGGGTTAGAAGGTAGGAAACAGATTGAGAAAGAATTTTTCAAGAATAAAAATACAGAGTAGAAAATAGCAAGACAGGAAGGGAGAGAAGAGAGAGAGAGAGAAAGTAGAGAAGAGAAGGGTAGGAAAGAGAACGAAAGAAGAAGGGGAGGGAAAAGAGGGGGGACTGGATTAAAATTTTAAAATATATATATTATTAAAAAAATTAGAAAATTAAAACATGATATAAAATTGCAAGATAGAGAGAAAGAGAGAATATATAGAGAGAGGAATAAGATGGGAAACGGAAGCAAGAATAATTGAATGGAGAGGGAGCGGGGGCAGAATAAAGAAAAATATTAATAAAATTAAAAGTACTTATAAAGAAAGAAGAGAAGAAAGAAGAGGATGAGGGAGGAAAAGAACACGGGGGAGGGAAGAAAATTGAGAGGAAGAGGAGATATTAGGGAGGGAAAAATTGAAATTGAGGAGTTGACAAAAGATAGGATGAAGGAGAGAAATACAAGAGGGAGAGAAGGGAGAGAGGGGATGGGGAGGAAAGAGAGAAGGAGTAAGAAGGGGAGGGTGAAGGAGGAGGGGAATAGATTAGAATTAAAATTTAAATATTAAAAGATTAGAATATAAAGTGGAATAGGGAGAAAGAAAGAGAGAGAGAAAATTATAGGGAGAGAAGGAAAATAAGGGAAAGGGAAGAAAGAAAAACGAATGTAGACTGAAGGGGGACAAAATACAGAAAGAAATTTAATAAAATTGAAAGTGCTTAGCGCAGAGAAAGGAAAGAGAGAGAAAGGAAACGGAGGGAGGACGAGGATAAGGGGGAGGGAAGGGGATTAGAAGAAGGGAATAGGAAGAAAAGGGAGAGAACTTAAAATTAAAAAATTAACAAAGAATAGGATGAAGGGGAGACATGCTAAAGGGAGAGAAGGGAGGGAAGAGGAGTGGAGAAAAGGAGAGAGAATAAGAAAGGATGGGAGGGGAAGTTAGTGAGAAATAAAAGAATGAGAGGATTTTAACTCAATTCAACTTTTAGGCACAGTCTCTGGGTATTTTTGGTTTGTTTGTTTTTTGTTTTTCCTTCCTTCCTTCCTGGGTCCACCACTATTCAAAATTCCATGGGTTTCAAATCTTTTCTGGTTGGTTGGCTGGCTGTGGGAGGGTTCTGCTTGATTCTGGGGTTGCTAGTCTTTTATTCTTGGGCCTACCGCCGCTCTGCTGTGAGCTGCGTTTAGTTGTCCCCTCCTGAGGCACCCTCAGCCCTCCTCAGGCTTGTCCAGCTACTCCTTCCCACCGTTGGTCCAGCCTGTGCCTGCCAGCAATCCCCGCCCTGCCTCCAGTCCTGTCTCTATTCCCAGGCTACAGCTTCTGCTCTCTTCCCTGTCTATATGCCTGCGCACCCTACCTCTCTCCCTGTCTCAAGATCGTCCCTTTGTTCTGCAGAACTCTGGCACAGTTGGTCAAAGCACCGGGCCCAGTGGCACTCTCCTGCCCAGGACCTCTCCCCTGGTCTGAAGCTCTGCAGCGGCTTTCCCACATGGGCTCTTCCCCTTGCCCCAAAACTGTCTCTATTCTGAGCTACAGCTTCCGCTGGCTTCCCTGTCTATAGGCCTGTGCGCTCTATCTCTCTCCCCGCCCCAGCACCGTCCCTTTGTTCTGCAGGATTCTAGTGTGGTCGGTCAGTGCAGCGCTCTCCTACCCAGGAGCTCTCCACCAGTCTGGAGCTCCGCAGCAGCCTTTCCCCATGGGCCCTTCTCCCCACCCTAAAACCGTCTCCGCTCCGGAACCACAGCCTCTGCTCTCTTCCCTGCTTACATGCCCTGTGTGCCCTATTTCTCTCCTAGCCCCAAACATGCCCTTTGTTCTGTGGGATTCTAGTGCGATCACTCAAAGCGCCCGGGGCATGCACTGCTCTCTTGCTCAGGAGCTCTCCCCGGGTCCGGAGTTCTGCAGCAGCTTTTCTGTGCGGCTGGTCTCCTTGCCCCAAAACTGTCCCTTTGTTCTGTAGGGCCCTAGCACAAGTGCTGCGCGCACCCAGAATGCCGCTTCGGGTCGGAAGTTGCAGCTGAGGAGGTTTCTCTCTAGACTCAGATCACAGTTTCTCCCAGTCCTGGCTGTTCACTGTTTTCTCACTCCTCTGGCTTTTTCAGCCGAATCCTCTCCCTAACTCCCTACAAGAATTCACTTATCGGTGTGCCCCTAGCAGGGGGAGCCTCCAAGCAGCTCTCGGCTAATGAGCTCTCCGGCTTGGTACTGCACACGCACCGGGTCCCGGAATGACTCAGCCTGCAGTGTGTGGCAAACCTCTCCACCCCCCTCCACGCTGCTCCCACGATCTCCTCCCCGTTCACGCTATCGGAGATCCACACTCACTCAGTCACTCCTCTCCACATTCGTTCCTGGAGTCTCTCCTTAACAGGAGTGAGCAGAGAACACTGCCCCTACTCTGCCGCCATCTTCCCCTCCTACCAGGATCATTTATTGCTGTTTATATTCTAGTTTAGGTTTTTTCCAAACTCTGGTTTCTTTTAGTTATTTATATTTCGTGTGTGTGAATCAATGTCATTTTTCTAAAAATCAGAATTTTATAGGAAGTTATACTTAGAAGATATATTTTAGATATACTTAGACATACTTAGAGCTATCCTCCCTCATTCATTCTACTCTGTTCCTAGTCCTCCATTTCTTCTATTCTGCTCCCACCCCTTGTAGGTAGCCAATTTCATTAATAGCTTGTTTATCCTTTCTATATGTCTGTTTTTTTAAAGTGAGCAGATACATGTACATTTTCTTATTTTTTTCTTTTTCTTACACAAATGACAGGATACTATAGATACTCCTTTGCATTTTTGCTATCCTCTCTTAGCCATATATCCTGGAAACCTCTCCATTTCAGTTCAGAGAGATCTTCCTTATTCTCTTTTATAGCTGCATAACTCTTTTTGTGACTGTAGCATGGTTTATTCATCACCATTCTATTTATGGGCATTTAGGTTGTTTCTAATACTTTGCAATTATAAATTGCTGCAATGAATAACCTTGTGCATATGTATTTTCCTACTGCCATAAGTGTATATTCAGGGTAAATTAATAGAAGTGAAATAGTTGGGTCAAAAGGTAAATGCATGTATATCAACAATTTTGTTGTTGTTACGTGCAGCTGAGTTGGCTCTGTCTCCTGACGATTCTGTGAACGAGTGACGTCCACAATATCCTGTTCTCAACAGCCCTGCTCAGCTCCTATAGACTCATGGCTATAGTTTCTTTTATGGAGTCAGTCTATCTCATCTTTCTCTTTTCCTGTTATCTTCTATTTTTCCCAGAATCACTGTATTTTCCAAAGAACCTTACTTTCTCACGATATGCCCCAAATAGGACAGCTTCAGTTTTGTCATTTTTGCCTCCAGCAATGTTTCAGTCGTAATTTGTTCTAGGACCCGCTGGTTTGTCTTTCTGGTGATCCAGGATATATAGAGAACTCTCCCCCAACACCGTATTTCAAATGAATTAATTTTTTCCCCACCAGCCTCCTTCACTGTCCAACTTTCACCTCCATACATAGTAGTTTCATTAGGGACTGCCAAATCCCCCTCCAAAATGTTCGTACCAGTAATGAATGAAAGTGCTTGCCTTTCCCAAAGCCTCACCAACAGAATGCATTCTTATACTTTTCAAATATTTTTCTGGACTGTGCAATTTTTAAATTAGTTCTTTTAAATTTTACTGTACTATTTAGAATTCATACTTTGAGAATTCCTCTTTATTTTTTTAGCACCTATCAGATGATTTTTTTTTGAGATTCTGTCAAGTTTAGTGACTTTTTTGGGGGGGGGTCACAGTCATAAAATTTTATCTATCCACTCACTATGTATTAAAAGAAATATTCTGAGTGAACTTTATTTCCCAGAAAATAAGCTAAGACACATTACTTGCCCTCAAATTGCTTACTCATAAGGAAGATAAGGTAAGAAAATAAACGTATAATTACAATACAATATAATAAGTACCTTATTATTGGGAATGGGGTAGGATGGTGAAAATAAGTACAAAATATTAATATAGCGTTAAAGGGGAGCATTTCCTTCTTATGTGCAAGGGCCTTTCTGGAGATAGTGATTTCTTTCTTTCTTCTTAAAAAGATTTTATTTATTTATTTTTAGAGAGAAGGGGATGGAGGGAGGAAGAGAAGGAGAGAAACATCATTTGGTTCCCTTTCGAATGTGCCTTGACCAGGTCTGAACCTGCAACCCAGGTTGTGCCCTTGCTGGGAATTGAACTGAAGACCTCTCGCTTTGCAGAATGATGCCCAGAAAACTGAACCACACAAATCAGGGCAAGGAAGTAGTTTTTTAACTGAGTGGATCTTTAACATGAGTAGGAATTTGTAAAGCACAAGAAAGGAGTGTCAATGAGCTTTCCAAATAGACACAGCACTGCATTTATAAGACCTTCCAATGAGGGAAGAGAGGGTGAAATATAATCAGGAATTGCAAGCAGTTGAATGTGATTGACATATAGAATTCATGTGTGCACTCTCAGGTGTGGTGAAGTGAGAGAGGAGCAGAGAGAACTTCAGACGGCATGGGCAGGACAAAGGAGACTTACTAAAAAGTTTTAAGCAGAATAGAGAGAGATATGATCAGGATTTTTATTATTAAGTAACAGTGAAGTGTTTCCAAGGAACTTGAGGTTTATTCTCAAAGTGTTAAACTATGTTGTTTACATAGAGATATGTCAAGTCACTTAAAAGAAAGGAAGGATCCTATTCCCTAGGCCAATAATTGACAGTGATATTAAAGAAGGCAGTAATTTTTTAAAGAAAGAATGGACCAGTCTGAATGTGGTCAGCAATGAAACAAGGTAAAGGGAGGTGGTATCTGAGAAGAAGCCTTTGATTGTTTGATAGCTTAAAGTGAGTCCTTTTCTCAGAAAAGGGGCTACTCTTGGTGTGTGAACCATTCCGGTAGAATTTAAATAACACTAGTAACTGTGCTGAGAGCCCAAACCATCTATGCCCACACCAGCTTATGGTTGACAATGTCCTGGCTTTACTATTCAGATGTTTCATTAAGGTGATTTTATTATCCTACTGTCTTCAGCAACCTGGTATAACTGTTTCAGAAAACTCTACCTTAGATACATAAAGTTGCTAATAACGTTTTTGTTTATTTCAGAAATTTCCTGAAAATCCACTTAAACCAATTTCAGACTATTCAAATTAAAGCAGCATCAAATAGCTGTTTACTCTTCAAGAATTGCTTTGAAATCCTTTATTCAACCCTTCCCTTCTCTGTGTTTACTAATCCTAAATTATTAAATCACAAATTTTTCCAATCACAATCAAGCCCCCCTTCTCACACCAAATGAGTTCACCTTAACGCACATCCCACAAATCTTAAATATATCCTATCTTTATCTTTCCTCTCCTGAAACACCACCAAGATTCTTGTTGAGGTGGCAACCTCGCTCATTGCTGTAAACAGTAAATTCAAGTTTGCTTTGTCAACAGACTGTTTTCGGGGAGTAAATTTCAGATAAGATTAATTTCTTATTCCACCTAAAGTGATGCCTTTCTAAAAAATAAAAACACTTCATGAATCTGCATGTCATCCTTGTGCAGAGCCCATGCTAATCTTCTCTGAATCATTCCAATTTTATTCTATGTGCTGCTGAAGTGAGCATCACATGTTGCTTCTTGCATACATGGTGACCAATAGTTTGGAACCATAGGCCTAAATTAACAATCCATGATCCATGATTTTTACAGCTAGAGAGACCTCAAGGAAGGTCAGGTAGCTCAGTCATAGCTATTTCTTTTCAAATCTGTGAGTCTGGAAACGTATTATGGTTTCAGCAATAAGTAAGTAAACTATGTATCTCAGCCAATCAGCCTACATCAACCAAGAAAGATTTTTGATAAAAAAAGCTGTATAGATTTTATGTAAATTTGGTATTTATGAGCACCAAACTTTTAGCACTGACATCTGCCTGAGAAGAAACTTCACTCACAGCAGTGGCAGAAATGAAGTTCACTGTGAACTAGTTTTGGATACCATATGCTTTCACATGCTGAAGAGGCGGGGAAAAGAGGCATTTTAAAAACAGTTTTTTCTTGCTCTCACTGCGAATGATGTTGCATGACAACATTGTGACATCATAACTTACGGTATTTTATTTGCTGTTGTACCAATATAGCATCAAGGCATGCAACAGCACCTTGGATGTATATAGCGCTTTCCTTCTGTGGCACTTAAGGCACTTCACAGGCATTTTCTTCCTAAACCTCACATCTCTCTAAGGTATTGCCAAACTGGAGACAAATTTCACAGTTTAATCATGTGGAACACATTGGTAAATATAGATGTGCCTTTTAGAAAGTTGCTTCAAAGTGTATTTTGCAGCTCACACAACGTTTCTCAGGGTGTGAACCAGTGGTGTAATGTAAAGCTTTTGGCCCTCCCTCACGTGAGCTGGGAGGATAGATGTGTTTGGCAGCGCACAGTAGAGCAGAGGGAAGGAAGTTCGCATGGAAAATGCAGGCTGACTATTCTGTTACGTGTCCTCCCTTTTTCTTCTTATCTCTACACCAGGGTGCCTCCTTTTCCTCCATCTCATTTTATTTATTCTTTTCAGCATCAAAAAAAGAAAACTGAGTTATAAAATTGAACTTGTAATTGAGAGTCTGATTAGATTTTCAAGGCAGAACACAGAAGTCCTTTTAACTCACAAATCCTGTTGATTATAATCCTGGCAATCTAATCAGTTAGTATAGTTTTAATGGAAAATGGGTTCTTAAGAAAGGTGAATGTGGCAACATTGCAGACGTGTCTGTTTCTTGCTCTGATCTCTTCAAATCCACTGTGAAAGGGAATGGACTTCTTTCTCAAAATAGTCTGTCTCTCACACCTCACCGTTTTCTTTCCAAGACCTCCACACCTCCCAGTTTCCTAGAAAAGATCTCTTGATAAAAAGCAGAGACCTGATGTGAGTCCTAGTTGTTTCCTATAATAGCTGTGTGAAACCTGAGTGGTTATACCTCCCTGAGCCTAATTCCCCATTTGTAATTTTTACTTATTACCTAACTCACAGAGTTGTTGTGAAGGTTAAATAAGATAATGAATATGGGAGAGCTGAACTACTGTCTAGCAGAGAAGAATAAGGCCAATTAGAAACATTCTGACTGTTCAGTTTTTTGGGACTGATTTGCTTTACCCTTTCGGGTATGATCCAAATCAGATCCTTTTTGAGAGTGAAAGAGGGAACTCCAGGACAACAACAGATATAAACTGGGACTGTCCAAGCAAAATAGGATGTACGATTAATCTACACAGAGGGAACTTTCAGATGGGGAGTACCTGTACTTATTTGTACATGTTATTGTGAATAGGAATGACTACATTTTATGAGTAAGAATATCATTTTATTGCCCACATACAGGTTGAACTTGAACCCTAATCCTTTATATAGCTTATATTGGGTTGGCTAAAAAGTTTGTTTGTTTGTTTTTTGTGAGATGGCTCTCATAGCACTTCATTGTCTTTAACTTCATTTGAAATCATTTTGTTAGGTTGTAGTGTGAGAGCTGTCATATCAGCATGCGTTTAAAAACACTGATCAAAATTGGTGAATTTTTGTGTAGCCATTTTAATATTGAAGATGGAAGAAAATACTCAACATATTCATGCTTTATTATTTAAAGAAAGGTAAAAACAAAAATGAAACACATTAAAAGCTTTGTTCAGTGTATGGAGAAGGTGCTGTGATTGATTGAATGTGTCAAAAGTGGTTTGCAAAGATTTGTGCTGGAGATTTCTCTCTGGACAATGCTCCACAGTCATGGTAGACCAGTTAAAGTTGATAGCACACGAATAGAGATGTTAATTGAGAATAATCAACATTCTACCATGTGGGAGATAGCAGACATACTAAAAATATCCAAATTAATAAAGTTATTGGTGATAATGAAAAAATGTGTCTTTTAATTTATGGATAAAACCATATGGACTTTTTTTGGCCAACACAATATTATTTCCCAAAATGTCTTACATTGACAACAGATGGCATTTGAGACCATTTGAGGTTGTGTACAGTAAACATTAATTTTTTAAAACTACAACATTAAATCTATAATTTTGGAAGTAAAATTGTTTTAAATTTATTTAGATCAAATTATGAATTGACTTAGAGAAAACAATGAAGTAAATTATACTACAGTTGGAATACAGATACAGGAGGGTTGACTTGGAATGACTGCTATTTGGGAAGCCCTACTTGATAGGACACAGCCAGTAGAATGAAGTAATAAGCTACTCAGTATTTGAATAAACAGTATTATAATATATCTCCCTTCATTCCAGGAAAAGTTCTTTGCAAGAGTTGAAGAAAAGATCAATGCCCAATTATGGCTCAAGTGAGGGGAATAGAAATGGAGTAATTGCAGCTGAAGATTATCCTTGGACACATTTCCTGGTAAGTCTTGAGCCTCACAACTATTTTTGTACATTATTAATATATATGATATATGAAGAATTGATACAATTTGGCAAAATTTAATACATACCCTGGTTTGAACTTTGAGGGAATCTTTTATTCATGTTTATCGTTTGAAATTTAGGATGAGACTTAGTTGGTCTTGTCTTAAGAATTTCAGGAGGAAAGACTCCTCAAACTCTGAGCAATTCATTGAATTCCCTGGGATCAAAAAAGTCTTCCTAATACCTGGCCTTAATCCCTTCCAGTTTAAGTGCAGTTGTCAAAGAAACAAAAAGTGGGAAGATGTTATCTTATCCTTCTGCATTTTGATACTTGCTATGAAGATACAAGAGCGTGGATTTCCTAATCCTCACCTTACTTTGTTTGTATTCAGTTTTCTTTTTGTTTGTGATTTCTGTCAATGAAAAACATGAATGCTTCTTATTGTTTTCCTTTGTTTGCTTAAAATGGAAACAATTTAGATAATGTACCAAGATACTTGGGGATGAATGACTAGAGGTCAGCCATTAACAATCACACTGTATCCTAAAACATCAAAATAATGTTCACAGATTCTGTGTGCACTCAAGCTCAGTGTCTGTGAAGGTTTACAAGTATTAATGCATGATTTTGTGTGTATTTTCAGAGTTTTTTTTCTTGTGAAACTTTGAAAGATGAAGAGAATTAAGCTGTTTCTAAAAAGCCAAAGCAGCCTGCCATCTCTTTTTCTTTTCTGGGCTACGGTCCAATTTGCACAGCAGTTGCAAAGAAAAAGCAAACGCATCACTAGATTCAGCGAGAAATATTGTAACAGTATGTAATCTCTGTCAAGATAAAATTGCTTTGTGATTTACATTACAATAAATCCTGACCTTTAAGTGCTGCAGACTAAGCTAATCTGTGAAGTACTTTATTCCAACACTGAATCAGCGAGAGAAGCTCAACCAAATTGACTGTATTAGTCCCACAATGGTGTGGTTAAAGAGCCTATATATATTGAAGCAGATTACAGAGCATTGTTCTATGTGTACTATAATAAGTAGAATAATTGACATATTCAATCTGTTTCATCATTGTGAAATAATAGAATTATTTTAACCTCCCTTCTGTTTGCCTATCATGAGAATTACAAGTAGCCTCATTAAATATCATTAGGGCCTGATTTAGATAGATGAGAACAGGGAAATTCAGAATTAAGGCTAAAATACCACATGGCATTTCAAACTAATTCGCTTCTATGACTTATTTATTCTGACTTCCTTCCTTCCTTCCTTCCTTCCTTCCTTCCTTCCTTCCTTCCTTCCTTCCTTCTTTCCTTCCTTCCTTCCTTTTGTAAAACAGTTAAGGCATTATGTTGAATTTCTCAGTACCAGCTTTGAATTTTAGCCCTGGCTGGTTTGGCTCAGTGGATTGAGCGTCGGCCTGCGAGCTAAGTGTCGCTGGTTCGATCTTCCAGTCAGGGCACATCAGAGAAGGAAAACTCTGACTCCAAAAAACCTCCGCTGCCTTGCGGCATACCTCTTCAGGGGAAAGGCTAAGGGAGTAAACCCCGACAGAAAATCCAGAGCCGGAGTCCCTAAGGCGGTTTGACGTTGTAGTCAACAGCGGCAACTCCTGCGGCGCACCTGAAGCCAAGCTGTATCGACTCCGTCTTTCCCTTGGACCCTTCAGCTGCGAAGAGAGGGGGGGTCTGCTGCATGGGCAACAGCAGACCCTCCATATCACCCTGCCCAGGCTCTGTAGCTTCAGCTTCACTGGAGAGGACACTCCAGCGTCATCACAAGATGTCGATTCAACACGGGAGGAGACAGATACCGTGTCACTCCCGAGTTGGACTGCACAGCCATTCTCGGCGGTGCAGATAGACTCTTAAGAAGCTACACCATCGTCTCTCAAGACGGACGGCTGCCGACAGCTTTGAATTTTGGTCTATTTGCCCAAATCAGATGTTTGGCTATTTGTCTGTCCAAGTCAATTAGTAATGGGATTTTTCTCAAAGATATCATTAAAAAAAAAAATAACTAGAATATACCAAATTTGGAAAAATTTTGACCTTTTTATTTTTTCAGATATTTTTATCTCTTCCTCTCTATTGGCTTTCCTCTGGAATTTGATCATATACATATCAGACAACCTTAGATTATCTCAGAGGTCACTGATACTTCTTTTTTCAGTCTTTCTTTTCTCTCTATGCTTCATTTCGGATAGTTTCTATTGCATGTGTTTAAATCCACTTTTTCCCCCCCTTTTTGCAGTGCCTAATTTGCTATTAATTATATCTAGGATATATACCTATATATTTCAGGTACTAAGTTTTTTTATCTCTATTCCAATAAAAAATACCTTCCATTTCTTACCTCATCACACTCAAGTCTGCTAAGTCTATCATCTTTCTCATGTATGCTTCTTCCTACTTGGTGAATATTGACTGTGTACTGGATATATTATTGTCTTTTTTTTTAGGGGGGTGCTGAATTTCTTGGTATTTCTTCAAATTATGTTGGATTTTTGTCTTGCCACACAATTAAATTCTTAGGAATCAGATCTTTTTTTGAGTCTGGGCTTTAAGCTCTGTTAGGGAGATTCAGAACAGCCTTTAGTCTAAGTCTAATTTGCTTGTATCTAAGGCAGTACCCTCTGAAGACTCTTCCTCATGTTTACTGTATTACGAGGTCTTCCCACTCTGGCTGGTAGGAACATTTCTAGTCTGTCAGAGCTGTGGGAATTGCCTGGCTTACTATTTGCTGTTGCTTTATTTGTTCAGAGGTACTGACTTCTCTTGCATGTAGAGATCAGTACTCATCCAGAGATCTGCAAGTAAATCTTCTGCCAAGCTCTGAAAATCTCTATCTGTAGTTCCCACTTCTCTGGTGCTTTACTCCTGAAATTCCACTTGTCTTAACCTCCCTGTATTCCATCTTCTGTCTTTTCAATGGTGGGAGACCATAGGGCTCAGTTTGGGTTCCCTTCCCTTCTCTGAGAACTGGAAACTAGTCACCTGGAGCAATGGTAAAGCTCATGTTGTTTCCCTTTTCTTAGGAAACACACTCATGTGTCACTTATTGTTCAAAGTCTGAAACAATTCTTTCTATACTTTTGTCAAGTTTTTTATTGTTTAAGGTGGAAGGCTCCCTGTTACTCTATCATGGATAGAAGCAGATGTCTCAGATAACTGGTGTTTAAAAAGTAGTTTAAGATTTTTATCTAACCATTTGTTCAGAAGTTCTTGCTCGTACTCATTTCTGGAAACATCAAAGTGAGTCACAAAAAGGTTATTGAAACAACTTCTAGATCCATAAATTATAACAAATTTTAATGCTCATTGTCCAACCACAAAGCAATGTCATGATTGCAAAGCATGGGCACCAGAATTAGTTCAACAGCTAAAAATTAGATTCTTTTTTTTTTACTTCTTTCAGAGCTACATACAAGAAAGTGTGGTGTGCTAGATGCTGCTCCATTGTTTCTTATGGTAACTGTTGCTCTGCTCTATTTTAAAGTTACAATGAGTTCAGGGGAATACTTTTCATTTTAGTAAGGTAAACTTTTTTGTTATTTTGTGATTTTTTTAAATTTTATAATAAATTTATAAGGTGCCTTGAGGGCAGCACAATTTGCATTATAGGGGGGCATCTAAGAAATTCACCTGGGACAGACCACTCTGTTCTGCCTTGGAGCACTATTGTCTAGAACCAGAATTGTTCATGAGATACTCCACATTATAAATAAAGACATCCTCGGGGCACCATATCAATGTATATTGGGGGGGTATTCTCATACGTTTTGAGAGAAAAATAGCAGTTTTGATATCTCCAAGATGAGAGCAAATATTCCTGATGCTAAAGGGATACTTGAGCACTTAGCTGAAACATAAGCCTTTTCAAAGGTTAATTTTATAGTTCCAAACAATTTTAATTAAAATACAGTGATTTTTTTAATAGATTGATTTGCTTTAACACTGAAAAAGAGAACAAAACTAATAGTTTGAAGAAAAGATTATGTAAAAATATTGATAGATTGATATAGATAAGGTTATACACATACATATGAATAGTATTTTAGGCCACTATTTATTTTCTTAACAATTAAAAAAAAACCTGTGGACTAATAGACCAAATTTTCTGCAACCTAATCTGCAGACTAGAGCATAAGAATAGCTCACTGATCTCTTGTGACATCAACTAAATCAACATATATCTCTAAAACAATGATTTTTTATGAGGATGAGCCTTATGTCTTTCCAAAGATTCAGGGTTTTGCTCTCCTCAGGTCTGTCACACACCCCTCCCCCTTCTTGCATACAAATGCTGACTCCACACATTGTCTTGTTCCTGTGTGATATGGGAGTCCAATGAGGTATCACTTATTTTGTTTTAGATGTTGGTCTGTGAGTTTTTGGTTTTGCTGTTATAGCTATTTTCTGTGATTCAGAACTACCCCACTGCCACAATTGCCTTCCCAAAATTTCCTCCGCCTTGACTTCTTAAAGATTTTGTTTCTATATCTGTTAAAATAAAGAGAATGGAACAATCTCTTAATATCCCTTTCAACTCTAAGATCTATAACTGGATAAAGTAACTCTATTTGGACCCACCATTTTGGAGGAAAGTAGGACCTGAGGTACTGCCTCACTGTCATGTTTTCAGACGCTGCATGTCTAATGTTAAGTTGCTGTGTGTTATGATTATATTTTGTCCCCTGAGTCAATACTCATCCTTATATGCCTCCATCCTAATTACAAACACTGAGCCTCTACTATATACTACTTTTATTTCTCCAGGTACTTATCAGGTTTGCTGTGCTATTTTGAAGCTATACATAGTCACACTATAAATGTTACTTCTCAGATATATGATCACCTAAGCAGACCTGATTATTACTTAGAGATGAAATGTGAGTGTTTCAGGTTTTTTTTTTTTTTTTTTTTTTGCAGGGGGAGGTGTGAGATAAACTATTCCATCTTTATAACACAAAGGGTTTCTTGCCTGCCATCACAATCTGGATCACTTAGCATGAATTTTCATCAGGATTTAATAATCAGTTAAAGAAAGCCAATTGACATCACCGTTAGGTTAGTAGTCAGACTCTAGGAGGTTGAAAGAATTAATAACTCTAGACCCATGGCACATCTCTCAGTAATATTATCTATAGGTATGTGACAATTTTGTGTTATCAAACAGCTTTGTACAGGCAGCTTCTTTGAGGACGGACAGTCTTGTTGAATAACTATCAACAGTGGCTTCAGCAAATGGGGCAAAAGACACACTGAGGGAATACACAAGGCACAATTTCAGGCAATATTTCATTCCTCCAAAGGATCATGAGATCAACAAATGTAGATTACTTACCTTTCACCACATTCCCTGAGGTCATACAATATATATAATAAATATTTATGGAATACAGTAGTCCCTCTCTATATCATGGTTCACTTATCGTGGCCTCACTGTATTGCGGGATTTAAAAAAAATATTATATTTAATTATTTATCGCAGATTTTTCGCTATATTGTGGGATTTTGTGGTTCCGTATATGTATGCTGTTGAAGTTATGTAGGCTTAAGAGTGTAGAATATGTTTAAGAACATAAGTAGTGTTTATAAAAGTGTGGAAAAGGTTAATAAGGGAGTGGGAAAGGTTAATAAGGGACTGGGAACGGTTTATAAGTATGTGGGAAGGGTTTATAAAGCCTTAAAATATATTTAAATACTAAAATAAATATAAGGTTCCTACTTCGCGGATTTTCACCTATTGCAGGGGGTCTAGAACATAATACCCGTGATAAATGAGGGAATACTGTACCTTCCATGTACCAGTTATTTTGTTAGGTATTTTCTTTATCTTTTTATCTTAATGTAATTCTTTCTTATTAAAGTCATACTTGCATATGCTTAAAAAAATCAAAGAATACTTTGAGACTCTGACTCTGTTTTATTTCTCTCCCCTTCTAATTCATTTTCTCCAGAGCCAACTACTTAAATTATCTTAGATGTTTATTTAAAAAATATATAAAAATAAGTATTAGAGTCAGGTGGGGCAACAGACATACAAGTAGAACAAACATATAGGTGGAAATCTCAGAATGAGATCTATGGTCAGACTGAAGACTAACCAGTACAGATTAGGGCAGAGAACAGAGGCCTGTAGAAAATGTAACAGCTTTCATTGCTATTTCTTGATTTGGCAATTTTAAATATGATTTATTGACTTTTGCTCTAGAGATTATTGTTTATTTCTCATATGTCCTCATCTATTCAACCCAAGAATTTCCCTACTCTCATCCTTCCAACAAAATTATATAATCATTTTATTATCTGTTTACATTGTTATGATCATATAAATATTATGCATAATAGTGAATCATAGATTATATTATTCATTTCCTTTCAGATATAATTTGTTTTCTCTGAAATAAAAAAAAAGCCCCTTTTTTGTTTTTACTTTTCCAAGTAATTATCAGTATTTCATTCCCAATTCTTTGACAAAATTGAAATTCTAATACTTTGACTAACTATTATATTCATTGTGTGTTAGAGACATCTCTTCTACAGACCCCAGCTCTCTACCCTAATCTGCAGTGGTTAGTCTTTAGTCTATCACATAGACCTCATTCTGAGATTTCCACCTGTCTGCTTGTTCCACCTGTAGGTCTTTTGCCCCACCTGATTCTAATACTTCTTTGAATTTTCCATTCTTTTAGTCTCTTTTTGTTATAGGTTAGATTCTTTCTTTTTAATGAACTATTTCCCAATTTGTTAATTCTCTTTTGCTTGTCTAATCTGTTGCCACATCCATCTATTGATTTCTTAAATGATTTCTTAAATGAAATATTTTATATTTCAGTTCTAGAATTTCATTGCATTGTTTTTAATATAGGCTGTAGTTCTGATGAAATTCTTCCTCTTACCATTAATTTTTGCATATATCATCGTAGCTAATAACTCATAAACAACATGTAGGTATCTCTTTTTTTTCTTTTTCTTTTTAGTTATTTTTGTCTTTCTGGCATGGCTCATGATTTTGACTTAATGTGGGACATGGTAAATTAAAATTTATAGAGGTGCATAATTCTTTTTCTAGAGACAATTTTCTTTTCTCTGGCAGGCAGTTAGAAGAGGGCTGGATCACCTTGGTAATTTGTGGTAATCTATTTCCAGTCTGTTCTTATTCCTAGAGCATTTTTATTTGGGAGAATTTCTGTTAAAATTCTGGAGCTGTTTACCAAGATCTCTTATTCTTGGAAGGCTTTGAAATTCAATTTTTATCTTCTTGACACTGTGGTCAATTCAAGACCCTGCATCACTTTAAAAATTTAACTGCAAATTTCAGTTTAGTTTCTTGGTTTCCAATCCTGCACAATTTAAGATTCTACAAATACTTTAATAAGAAAAAATTCCAAGGCATATCAGGTTTACTTTTCCCAGAGGTCCCCTTTTCTTTAGGATATTGGATTCTCAGATTTTAGAGGTCTATATTTACCTTATCTCAAATTTGGGTCTCCCCAGACCACTGAAACTGACATAAACTCTAGGCCAATCGTTTTTGTTCAGCTTGTTCAGTGCCTCACAATGCAAATTTACAAATGCTCTGAGGAAAAAAGCATCAGTGAGTGTTAGGTTGACCTCCATGTGCTCCCATTTTCTCTGTGATCTTGACTCTCCAAAATTGGAAGAAATTGTCCCACACCAAAACAGATAATAATAATAGCTACTATTTTCCACATGCTGAGCATTGTTTTAAATGTTTTTGCATGTTATTTAATTTCTAAAACACCTTTAGAAGGTAAGTATTATCCTCAATTTACTGATGAGGAAACCAAGGCTGTGAGGAGTTTTTAAGTGTCAAGCCCAAGATTTTTCAGCCAATAGCCATTGGAGCCAAGATAGGAATTCAAATCTATCTAATGGTAGAGCTTGTGCTCTCAGATCCTATGAAGGTACCTCTTCTTCCTGAACAAAATGAGCAAAGTCAGGACGTCTTGTCTATTGTTTTTAGGATGACCTAGTTTCCACTCTCACACAGTATAGAGGTTTTTTCTTTGTTTTTAACACTGTAAAATTGCCTGATGGACATCTTTATCTGTATATTCCAAAGATCATAGTGATTAAAGGGCCCCAAACTGAGCTCATTATTTTCCCTGAAAACCTTTTTTTCTTCTCACACACACATATATATATATTTTCTTTCTCTTCATTATAGTTAATGGCAATATTATCTACCCAGAAACCTGTGAATAATTATGACAATGGTTTGTGTGGCATTGATGTAACCTGGCAGCCAAGAAGAGTGGACTGGAATGTACATGTATGAACAATGACTACTTCACTGTACTAGTCAGTGAGGGTGGTAGACCATGTTGAGTGAGCATTGTACTGTGCTGTTGTATTTAAAATGATTGAGTGAGTAGAGCAATGAATCTGCATCAAAGTTTGTGTTAAGCTTGAACATTCCTCTACAGAAACTATTCAGGTGATTCAGAAGGCAGTGGTTATGGGCAACTGGTGATTGCCAGCTTCAAAATGACAATGCACCCACTCATGCATCATGTCTCATACAGAGTTTTGGGGTGAAACATCAAATCACCAGGTGACTCAGCCCTCCTACAGCACAAATTTGTCACCCTGTGACTTCTGGCTTTTCCCAAAGCTAAAAATCACCTCTGAAAGGGAGAGATTTCAGACCATTGATGAGATTCAGGTAAATACGATGGGGCAGCTGATGGCAATGGACAGAACTGTGTGAGGTCTCAAGGTGCCTACTTTGAAGGGGACTGAGGCATCATTGTCCTATGTGCAATGTTTCTTGTATTTTATATCTTCTTCAATAAATGTCTCTATTTTTTATTGTACATGGCTGGATACTTTCTGGACCAACCTCGTTTGCTTTCACAGCCTCCACAGCCAATTTAGTCACTAAGTCCTGGTCTTTACCTCTATAACATCGATGGGATTTGAACCCTCTTTCTATTCTACCCTGATGACTTTGTCAGCTTCTTATTTTTCTTTCTTGTACTACTTCAAGAAGCTTTTAATTTGTTTCACTGTCTCCAATGATGGCCATCTCCAACTCAACCTCAGCAATGCAGCTGGAGTCATTGTCCCTGGCTAAAACCACTTTCCTAATGGTAAAAGAAATCTCTTTTGCTCCCATGACTTCATTTACCATCTATATACTGATGAGTCACAGTTACATCTCTAGCCTGGACTTCAGAGCTTCCATACTAATATTTCCAACTCAGTAAACAATGCCATCATCTATTTAATGCCTCTGACTTTCCTACCACTGAAGCAGCCATTATAACACCCTTCTTACTTAGTCAATCTGTTTCCCACTTTTAATCCATTCTCTACACATATTATATTTTATTAACTGTAATATACACTTATTTTTAACATTTTGACTTGGCTGATATCCAGATGTGTCTCATAATTGATTTTGTATCTATAGGTTAATTAGTAGCATTTGTTTTTAATAAGTCATATATAAAATTATGGTGCCTTTTTTATTCAATGGCATCATATTATTGATGAAATATGATAATAACAAATAATGTTTTCTGGCTATGATATTATCTTGCATAGAACCTTCAAGGATTTCCCATTGTATTTAAAATAAAGTATGACATTCTTAACAAGCCTGAATATCTGGCCCTTGTTTACTTCTCTAGAATCAGTTGGTAATAATCTTCTTCTAGTTATCTATCCTTCAGCCACATTCATCCAACAGGTATTTACTGGGTGACTACTATGTGCTAGGCACTGTGATAATATACCAATGAACCAAAAGAATAATCATGGCTCCTGCCCTCATAGTGTTGACTGTACATTTGAAGATATTGTTATTTTTTGCCTTGGGTCCCCTAAATATGCTAATCCCCACTCAGGAAGGACCCTTTTCACCATCCCCATCCCCAATCCTTTGCCCTTTGACTTAGCTAAGTCCTACCTCCTCCTTGTCCTTTAGGGCTTATTTTACATAGCACTCCCACACAGCCATCCCGTTGAGTACTCTCATGGCTTGTGCGCTTCTTTTTCTGGCATTTACAGTGCTTTTCCTATGGATCTATCTTCTCCTGTGGACTGGCAGGTCAATGAAGTTAGTGTCTGTATCTGTCCAATTCATGCCTTTCTCCTGGCTCTTAGTTCAGTGCCTGGGTTGTGTTAAGGCCTTTTAAAATATTTATTGAATGACTAAGTAATAGAATAGGAAACATGAATTCAATTTTGAACTACCCTGATGCTGAATTTTCTACCACTTGAATATATTATTAAAACAGAACAAAACCACAACCATAGTAGAATCATTAACATATGGGGTTGTATAAGTTTTAGACTGATGTGAGAAAAGAGTACATTATTGATTTTAAGCTGAGGTGCATACAGATTGATATTATATATAATACATATTTTTCCTTCAAACAGATGCTATAATCTGTTAACATTATCATTTTCATTATAAATCAATATACTGACCAATATTTGTAAAGTAATTTTTGTGTCTTGATAGATTAGATCATATTCTTCCTCTGCTGGTTTCAAAGGCCTCCTTCTGTTTCATCTAACCTTTGTACAGAAGACGGTCTGTCCTTGTGTGTCATAGATTAACGTGGTGTGTTATACTTATGAACTAGTTATAGATTCAGTTCCAAATGGTGAATTAGCCTAGAATTCTAGATATATTCTGCTCTTTGGCAAACATGGTTCCTTTTGTATTCACAAGAAAGCAACTCAAAAAAAAGCTCACTAGTGTCATTCTATTTTTAAATATAGAATGTTTCCATTAGAGTTCAAAGCAATCTTTAATTGCTTGCCTGTCCTTCACCCTAGATCTCTTTCCTTCAATATATATACTCCAGTTTGTATGGAATTGTATGTTTCTTTTTAATTGTTTCTACATTTTTATTAGCATAATCTTCCTCTGTTTTACCAATGAAAAATTTGAGAATTATTGTCCCCAAATCTTACCTTGAAAATGTTCCACAATAAATAGAGAAAGAACCACAGCTTTATGTTTGGTAGCTATTGAATTTTAGCTCTCCTGTTTTTAGTAACATCTCCCCAAATGCTTGGATGAAAGGACTAATAAATATGAAGTATTATTACCAAAACCTATAGAAATAAACTACCTCAACATACATATAATCAAAAGGAAAATTTATATAACCACACTCATATTCAAAGATCTTGTGATACAAGCCAACCCCTGTTGGGGTATTATTTTCAAACGTAACAGGTTGACATTATGTAATTACACACTGCTGGATACTGAAATAGCAAAAAAGGAAAAAGTGCTTTTAGTAGTACTCACAGCACACTATTATGAATATTCACATTTAGCCACACATCTTCAGAGAATTATTTCTAGTTACACATTACAGACTTCAGCAAAGATTTAGTGATTTATTTAATATCAATATTAGGTTTTGGCATTAATGTCTTAGCAAGCAGAGGGAGGTGTAGTCCTAAGACTCTTTTCCACTCAATAAAGGGGACCCAAGGTGAACCTCTTTTCCGCTGTTTTGCAGTCAATTTTTAAAAATAGATATTTTATATATGTATGTATATGCAAATACTCAAAATTCCTATCAATTATTCTTACATTTTGCACTCCCAACCTACTTAACTTTTTCCATTTTTTATGACTTTTTATTTTATAAGATAAATTTCCCACTTTTTAGCCCTACTTTGGTATTCAATTCTGCTTTATTCATTTTCTGTAAGGAGAATTTGTCAGAATTTCTGATTTCCCAGATTCCTTTTCACTGTTCTCAATGCTACCTTCCTCCCATTTAATCTCTGGATTGTATTCAACTTTTACCTTTCTGCCTTCCAAATGTCAGGTTTCTATTCTTTCCATTATTTTCACTTAACATGAGATTTTGGGTCTGTTTGGTGTACTGTGAGGTATAATTTCACAAATACTTAGATCCTAAATACCATCATTGTTAGAACCTTACCTAGTCTCTGTCTCAGGCTGGTCATCTTAATAATCTTACATCTGTTGTTTCTGTTCTGTAATGTAAGTACAATCAGTTGGCTAATTTTGGATTTCTCTCCTATCCAGACATTTTTTCTCTAAAATTGGATTCATGTAATTATAAGGTGTATCATTTCATATTTAATTTTTTAACAACTTTTTCTACAGTTTTTTACCTGTGGGAAAGTGGAATTGGAGGAGAGAGGAGAGTCAGAGAGCAAGAGCATGAAACTGAGACACAAATATATTTTGTGGCGAGAATTTTAAGGTAATATACCAGGATAGTCATTATTTAAGAGCAAATGCTAATAAAGTAACAGTGTGGTAGTATGTGTTGTAGTCTACGGAACTACTCCCTCCCTCACCAATAAAAATAAGTCAACCAACCAATTATGCAATAACAGATTAAGCTGTTCCAATTACTGAAGCTTGGATTTATGTGAGTACATGCTTAGAAAAGGTGAACCAAGACCTTTCATGGTAGTTATAAGAAGTTCAAAGAGGTCTTGGAGTTTACTTAGCTGGCTTTAGTCACCAACTCTGTCATCTCTCCTTAGATCTCTTGTATTTTGTTTGTATTGTTACAATCCAAGGATTCAGATGCTAGGGTGCAATTGTCCCACTCCTAACCCATACCAAGGGTGAGTCATAACAAAAAGAGATTTTCATAAATATTTATAGATAAGAATGGTAACTTGGCAAAAGAAATTCATTTAAGTTTGTTTGTTGCTTTTAATAAGTTATACAGGGAGAATTTTTATTAGGAAATCTTTACTGGCCTTTAAAAATTTCAGTAGGTGTCATCTTGAGGTATGCAGCTAAAATCATTATCCTCCAACAGAAATAAAATCGGGAAATTCTATTATCACTTGAAAACTAGAACTAAGTGAAAATAGTCATCAAATAAAAACCAGTGCAAATACTCTGGAGATATAGTGTGATTATTCTGTTTTATCTCCTGGTTTTCACACCCTTTATGGCCTCTTTGGGGTGTTGGTGTTCATGAATAAAAATATTACTTAAAAAAAAAACAACAAATTTCTCCACTCTAATTAGGCAAAATGAAAGCCTTCTGTTATAATTTATATTATTAAAATTTTGACATTTTCTAATGGCATAAAACAAGTTCTATTTTTAACAAAGGCCTATGTTAGCACAAGATTTCCAAGTCCTAGTGAGGCTTTAGTTTTTTAAATAATTTGATACCAAAAATTATGGTGTAATGAAATAATTTTAGTAGTCTGTGGTTTATTTTAAATAGTAATTGCCCTCTAGAATTATATGCACCTGGAATAATGTGACTAGTGATTAAAATTTAACAAGATAATAATCATTAAAAGCTTCATATATGACAAATCATTTCTGAGCAATGGAATTTTTAGGGTAAAATAGCCAAGTAGAATTTACCTATATCAAAACTACTTGAAAGGATTTTTTAACCTGGACCTTTATGAATACTACCAAATTGTTGAGAACAACTGAACTGTACCATTGTATTTAAGAACCACAAATCATAAAGGACATAGAATCTATTCTGATCTTCATATTCAGTTGTTTCTCAATAAGTAACTGGTGATAAATCTAGACAATGTGGCTAAAGGCACTGTCTCTGTTGTAAGCCCAGATTCCTTTTTTCTTCTGTAGTTTTACACACACACACACACACACACACACACAGATGCATGCATGGAAGCACATATATAACTATATCTATATCTATATCTATACCTATATATATAGATATAGATATATATCTTAGAAGATATAACTTTTTCTTGCATCAGGGCCATTATTAAAATTTTTGAAATATGCAGTTACAAATGCTCCAAATTCACTCCAAAGAAATCTTTTTTTGGAAATTTTGCTTTTTCCAAAATATTTTCTATTTAGTTTTCTAAAAGGATGGTTATGTTATGCTGCAATTCTATGTCTTGTTCTATTTAAATCATTGCATTCTGAGCTTGTAATCCTTCTGCAAATACTTGCTGAGCACTGATGATTAACAGGCACTGTGCTAGGTACCATGAATGCAGTAGTGAATTTGATACTATCCCAGCCCCAAGGGAACTTTCATGCTAGAGAAGAATACTAACAAACAAAAGGGTAATTGTCATATAGTAGAGAGCTGGGATTGGGGTAAACTGAGAACACTAAGGAACATATTAGAAGGGTGTCTACTCTACTAGAAGGATGTCTACTCTAGTTTTCATGAGTCAAAGGGCTTCCCAGGAGAAGAGTCAGTGAAATTGAACTGTGAAGAGTGAGTAGGACTCAGCTAGATCATGTAGAGAGGAAGAGTGGAAAGATTCTCATAGGAGGATAAAATAGCATGCATACTTTTAAGCTGACTAGGTTTTCTTTCTCATAAATATGTTTTGCACACTGTGGTAATAGGAATCCCTCCAGAAATCCTAAAGAGCGGGAAACCAGTCCTGCTACAGCCGCTCCACCATCTACTCTGTCTCTGCTGGAAGGAGGGTTACATCCCTCAGGATATGAGAGACGCCAACATTATCACCATGTACAAGAACAAAGGAGACCGCAGCGACTGCAACAACTACCGGGGCATCTCTCTCCTCAGCGTCGTCGGCAAAGTATTCGCCCGGGTCGCTCTTGCCCGCCTGCAGACCCTTGCTTCCCGTGTCTACCCAGAGTCCCAGTGTGGCTTCAGAGCTGGCCGATCAACAGTGGACATGATCTTCTCCCTACGCCAGCTGCAGGAGAAGTGTCACGAGCAGCATAAACCACTCTACCTCACCTTTATCGACCTCACGAAGGCGTTTGATCTTGTCAGTCGAAGCGGACTCTTCAGCTTGCTACAGAAGATTGGCTGTCCACCGCATCTGCTTGCTGTGGTCATGTCCTTTCACGACAACATGCACAGCACGGTGTCCTACAACGGCGCAACCTCTGAGGCCTTCCCAGTCAGCAGCAGAGTAAAGCAGGGCTGCGTCCTCGCGCCTACGCTGTTCGGAATCTTCTTCTCCATGCTCCTCCAATACGCCTTTAAGGACTGCAGCGAGGGTGTCTTCATTCACACCAGATCCGATGACAAGCTCTACAACCTGGCCCGTCTACGAGCCAAGACCAAAGTCAAAGAGGTGCTCATCAGTGAGATGCTCTTCGCCGATGACGCAGCCTTGACATCACACTCCGAAGAGGGACTCCAGCAGCTAGTCACTTGCCTTTCCCACGCATGCAAGGAGTTCGGACTAGCCATCAGCCTGACGAAGACGAACGTTATGGCTCAAGGCACGGGGACACCCCCATGCATCACCATCGACGGATACACCCTGGAGGTTGTCAACGACTTCACTTACCTCGGGTCCACCATCTCGAGCTCTCTGTCAGTCGACTCGGAGGTCAACCGGAGAATCGCCAGGGCAGCCACAGTTATGGCCAAACTGAACCGGCGAGTGTGGAACAATTCCAGCCTCACTGAGAAAACCAGACTGCGCATCTACCAAGCCTGCGTACTCAGCACTCTCCTCTATGGCAGCGAGACGTGGACCACCTACGCAAGGCACGAAAGGAAACTCAACAGCTTCCACATGAGGTGCCTGCGACGCATCCTGCATGTCGCCTGGCAGGATAAGGTCCCCAACACCAAGGTGCTGAAGCGAGCCAACATGAGCAGTTTGCATGCAGTTCTTAGTGAGAGACGCCTCAGGTGGCTCGGCCATGTCAAAAGAATGGATGCAGGCCGTATTCCCAAAGACCTCCTCTACGGCGAGCTAGCAGAAGGCCAGAGGATGACAGGGCACCCAAAACTGCGGTTCAAAGACATCTGCAAAAAGGATATGACACAATGCTCCATCAATCTCAACACATGGGAAGTTCAAGCAGATGACCGTCTAGCCTGGAGGCTCACGGTCAGGCAAGGTACGTCACGCGCAGAGGCTGCGTGTAATGGGGAGGCGGTCCAGAAAAGATCGAGGTGGAAGCAGCGTCAACAGCAGCAACAACAGCCATCTGCCTTCACCTGTAACAAGTGCGGCAGGGATTGTCACTCCCGAGTCGGACTGCACAGCCATTCTCGGCGGTGCAGATAGACTCTCAAGAAGCTACGCCATCGTCTCTCAAGACGGACGGCTGCCGATGATGATGATAATGATGGTAATAGGAATGTTGTTTGTAACTACCCCTAGCAGGGAAAGTACTTGCTTTTTGTCAGAGCTAAAACTTGTACCTTCATATGGAGACACATGAAACCTTTTCACTGTTGTCTATGCCCCTAGCAAGAGCAACTAGTTGGACTATGTAATCACTTGCATACAATACAATGAACGCAAGCCTACATATATGAGCTTATTTGTACCTACCTAACAGATTTACTTATTAATAGGATACACAAAACTATAAGAACAGTTGGAAAGAATATAGCTATATTTAACTTCTGGTAAAGAGGGAGGGACAGGTAAACATAGCTTGCCTCCTTGCACAACCACATCAAAATTACAACTAAATTACAGACCTACGGTCACTCAGAACCATCAGAAATTGAGTGGAATGGAATTTTGACAAGTACAAAACTAAAGAAACCACATCAATCCAGAAGAGTAAGAGAGGAGGAAATGCAGAATGTGTGGGTCCCCACACCTGTTAGTGATGGATAAAAATTTGGGAGGAATATCTTGGCAGTGAGTGGTCCCATTTCCACACCAGGCTACCCAGCCCAGGATTCCAGTGCCGGGAAGATAAGCCTCCATAACTTCTGGCTGTAAAAACCAGCAGGATTTGAGTCAGTGGAAAAAAATCTACTAGACTCCCTGGAAGTTCCTCTTTAAGGGCCATGCTGATAGAATTCCAGCACCACAGGGTTAGCAGCTTGAAAGGCACCAGTGGCTTATGGAAAAAAAGTGAAGCACCTGGCATCAGGGCTAGAACTGGGGAACAAAAAGGTGGAAAGAGACCATTGTGCTTGTTCTGTGCCCTCCCCGAACAGAGCCACAGAACAGGCAGGTGGGAGCCATATCTGAGACTCCATCAACCTGGCTTTCATCATTTGCCCTGCCCCAATGTTTACCTGAGGCTCTGTCTCACCCAATATACAGCCTGCCCCCAACCCTCCTACCTGTGTCTAAGCAGCCCCAGGCCTAGCACTAGCAGCAGCCAGCTTTGGATCACAGTTTGGCTCCACCTAGGAATGTTCAAGCTCATCACATGTAGCAGCCATCTGCAGATTGCTCTGTAGCTCTCTCTGGGTAGCCCCAGGCATTGGAGCACCACCACCCTGCCCCTGCACAGCTGATTCTCCACAGGGGGTAGAGGGTGGTGGTCACAGCCAGTCTTTGCAGCTGACTGGCCTGGGTAAATCCTTCTCATAGACCTTCCAACAGCAATCAGGGCTCAATTACAAGAGGAAGGGGTACGCAGCTCTCTGGAGCCTAACTTGAGTACCCAGTTTGGGTGATAGGGAAGGCTGTGCCACTGGACCCTACAGGCTGCACTACCAAGGTAGGGAGTCATAGTGGCTATACCTAATACACAGAAACAAACACAGGGAGGCTGCCAAAATGAGGAGACAAAGAAACATGGCCCAAATAAAAGAACATAACAAAACTCCAGGAAAAGAACTAAACAAGATGGAGTTAAGCAATCTATCAGATGCAAAATTCAAAACACTGGTTATAAGGATGCTCAAGGAACTCAGTGAGTACTTCAACAGCATAAAAAGGTCCAGGCAGAAATGAAGGATATACTAATGGAAATGAACAATTTACAGGGAATCAACAGTAGAGTGGATGAGCGAAGAATTAAATCAATGATATGAAATGTAAGAAAACAAAAAGCAACCAAGCAGAACAATAATAAGAAGAAAGTGTAAGGAGACTCTGGGATAACTACAAGTGTACCAACATTTGCATCATAGGGGTGCCAGAAGGAGAAGAGGAAGAGTAATTTCTATTACTCTTTCTATTTGAAAAATAGAAAAAAATCTATTTGAAAAAATCTAATTTGAAAAAATAATGAAAAGAAACTTTCCTGATTTGCTGAAGGAAATAGACATGCAAGGAAGCACAGAGAGTCCCAAACAAGATGGACACAAAGAGGCCTACTCTAAGATACATCATAATTAAAATGTCAAAGATTAAAAATAAAGAGAGAATCTTAAAATCAGCAAGAGAGAAGCAGATAGTTACCTACAGGGGAGTTCCCATAAGGCTGTCAGCCAATTTCTCAATAGAAACTTTGCAGGCAAGAAGGCACTAGCAAGAAATATTCAAAGCCATGAAAAGGAGGGACCTACAGCCAAGATTGCTCTACCCAACAAAGCTATTATTCAGAATCAAAGGGCAGATAAAGAGCTTCCCAGACAAGAAAAAACTAAAGGAGTTCATCATCAGCAAACAATTATTATATGAAATGTTAAGAAAAAAAACGTCAAAACTGTGAACAATAAAATGGCAATAAACACATACCTACAACAATTGAATCTAAAAAACAAACTAAGCAAACAATAAAAACAGGACAGAATCATGCATGTGGAGAGTGTTTTGATGGTTGCCAGGTGAGAGGGGGTTTTCGGGATGTGAGTGAAGAGGTGAGGGGATTAAGAAGTGTGAATTTGTAGTCACAAAATAGCCATGGGATGTAAGTATTGGCAGCCGTCCGTCTCGAGAGACGATGGTATAGCTTCTTTTTTTTTTTTTTAAAGTATATTTTATTGATTATGTTGTTACAGTAGTTCCAATTTTTTCCCCTTTACTCCCCTCCACCCAGTATCTCCCTCTCCCAGCATCCCCCCCAAGTCCATACCCATGGTTCGTAAAAAATAACTATCCCTCCCTCTCAGATATTAAGACCCTTTGTAATCTTGTAAAGGACAATGGGCGAAGGTCTCAAGCTCCTCTAGCTGCTTCAAGCTGGACATGGTCGTCGTCCTACCTACCCTTGGGTCCAGAAATCCCTAATAATAGTGGGGGTGTGGAGGGGAGGGTGGCCTTCCCACATGGGGAAGGATTGTGCAGACTCCAGGTCAGTTGGCTGTCTCTGGACAACGGCGTGCTTGGTTTAGCAGGCTGGCATCCTTGTTGTGTTCTGGGGGCAACAGATTTGGCAAAAAGGGTTAAAAAGCATCATTCAATCCATAACTACTAGGTGACAAAAGGCAGGGATTAATTTTTCAATGTTCCACATTAGGAGAAAAAAAAAAAAAAAAAGGGCTTCTTTGGAGGAAGGTGTGCTAGGCACATCTCGCCTGTCCAAAACCCTTTTGCCCATTATACTTAGTTTGGACTGAGGGAAATAGTTTATGTTTCCCCCCTCTCAGACCTCTGGGCCCTTTCTGTCCAAGCCATTAGGATAGAAAAGAGAATTCAGTTTTAAAGTGAAGCCACAGACCACCCCATTCTTCACCAACCCAGCCATTTAGTTCAGCCAAACTGTTGAGTCTCAGGAGGAAGCGCTGCAGAGAGGATTAAGTGAGGCTTATGCGTACAGACAATCACTCAGGTAATGCGGTCATAGGCTTATGCCCTTTGAAAACAGAAAACACATGTTAATTTATGTAACATAACCAACAAACAAGTCTCTAAATCTGTAAGACTGTCTTATTGGGAAGACATCCAGTTGCAAGGCATTTGACATTCTACTTGCCTGCAACTTGAATCTCTTTGGTGATATCACAGATATGGTTTAATTTTCAAGTGAAACCATTTTTTAAGTGAGAAGAAACTTTTAAGATGGTTAGCTGCCCTACTTTACAGTCTGCCACTGATCATTGTGATTTTCCTTGAATAATGATTTTTCTCCCTAAGATTACTCTCCTTGTCTTTAAAGGGACTACATTAAGTCCATTTTTAATTTATCCTGTTCGTTTGCATAAACATAACAAGAGCAGCAAATGATCATTTATGATCTTTAGTTCTGTTTTGCTGGAACTTACCCAAGGAACATTTAGGGTGGCCCTCAGTCTGCTCTTCAGGGCACAGAAGCTGGGCCACATACCTGGCATTCATCCTTGCCTGTACACACCTGTCCTTTCCAAGTCTTTCTGGTTTTCCATTGTGCTTTAAGGTCCCTTCTAGCCATCTTTCAGGAAAACAACCTTCGTTCCTTCCCTGGAGAGATTGCTATGGACCGCACAACCAACCATGGCAGCAGGCCTTTTATTTCGCGGGCTTTTATTACCTTTGAAAGTCATTCCCAGTTCCTTAGGGCTTTTTGGTAACAACCTGAGCCCAAGCATGTCTCCTTTAGGCTTGACATTCCAGTCAAAGGCTTGGTCAGAAAAAGGAACCTCTATTAACAACTGGTCTTATTAGTTCTATGCAAAGAAACTTAAGTCATTACTTACTTGTTTAGAATGCCAAACTCTAGAGAGATCAAATAGGGAGAAAAATATACAACGTGAAGGAAAATCTTTGTCCTAATATTCACTGAACTGGCATTTCCATTCTTCATATTTTCATTTTCCCCCACTAAAAAATTTTTTTTGTTTGTTTTTCCATTACAGTTGTCTCACTTTCTTTCCCCTTCTTGCTTCCCTGTATCCTGCCCCTCCCTTCCCCCACATTCAGTCCCCACCCAGTTGCCCATGTCTGTGGGTCATTTATACATGTTCTTTGATTTGACACTTCCCCTTCTTACCCCCTTTTCTCCCTCCCACCTCCCCCCTTGTTACTGTTAGTCTACTCCTTGTTTACATACCTCTGGTTCAATTTTGCTCATTTGTTTGTGTTGTTCATTAGTTTCCTGTAATAGGTGACAGCATAACGTATTTTTCTTTCGTTGCCTGGCTTATTTCGCTAAGCATAATTCTCTCTAGTTCCATCCATGTTGTTGCAAATGGTAGAAGTTCCTTCTTTCTTTCTGCTACATAGAACTCCATTGTGTAAATGTACCACAGTTTTTTGATCCACTCATCTACAGATGGGCATTTAGGTTGTTTCCAGCACTTGGCTATTGTAAATAGTGCTGCTATGAACATTGGAGTGCATAGGTTCTTTTGAATTGGTGTTTCAGGATTTTTCGGATATAATCCCAGTAATGGAATTGCTGGTTCAAAAGGCAGTTCCATTTTTAGTTTTTTGAGGAAATTCCAAACTGTTTTTTCATAGTGGCTGCACCAGTCTTCATTCCCACCAGCAATGCAC
This sequence comes from Furipterus horrens, assembly GCF_987537825.1. Taxonomy (NCBI): domain Eukaryota; kingdom Metazoa; phylum Chordata; class Mammalia; order Chiroptera; family Furipteridae; genus Furipterus; species Furipterus horrens. Next base: position 59,066,163 of record NW_028327175.1, on the reverse strand, counting down.
CAGGGTTCCCGTTTCTCCGCATCCTCTCCAGCACAAGTTGTTGATTTGTTGATTATGGCCATTCTGACTGGTGTGAGGTGGTATCTCATTGTGGTTTTTATTTGCATCTCTCTGATGGCTGGTGATGTTGAGCATGCTTTCATATGTCTATGGGCCCTCTGTATGTCTTCTTTGGAGAAGTGTTTGTTCAGGTCCTTTGCCCATTTTTTAATTGGGTTGTCTGTCTTCTTGGTGTTGAGTCGTATGAGTTCTTTATATATTTTGGAGATCAATCCCTTGTCTGAGATGTCATTGGCGAATATATTTTCCCATATGGTTGGTTTCCTTTTCATCTTGCTGATGTTTTCTTTAGCTGAGCAGAAACTTTTTAGTTTGATGTAGTCCCATTTGTTTATTCTTTCCTTTATTTCCCTTGCCTTAGGAGATATATCAGTGAAAATGTTGCTATGTGGGATATCTGAAATTTTCCTGCCTATTTTTTCCTCTAGGACTTTTATGGTATCACGGCTTACATTTAAGTCTTTGATCCATTTTGAGTTTATTCTGGTGTATGGTGTAAGTTGGTGGTCTAGTTTCATTTTTTTGCATGTCCCTGTTCAGTTCTCCCAACACCATTTGTTAAAGAGGCTCTTTTCACTCCATTTGATGTTCTTTCCCCCCTTGTCAAATATTAGTTGACCATATGAACCTGGGTTTATTTCTGGGCTCTCTATTCTGTTCCATTGATCTATATGTCTGTTTTTATGCCAGTACCAGACTGTTTTGATTACCGTGGCCTTGTAGTATAGTTTGATATCAGGTATTGTGATTCCTCCTACTGTGTTCTTCTTCAAAATTGCTGTGGCTATTCGGGCTCTTTTTTGGTTCCATATAAATTTTTGAAGTATTTGTTCTAGGTCTGTGAAATATGTTGCTGGTATTTTAATAGTGATTGCATTGAATCTATAAATTGCTTTGGGTAGTATGGACATTTTAATGATGTTGATTCTTCCCATTCATGAGCATGGTATATGCTTCCATTTATTTGTATCTTCTTTAATTTCTTTCTTCATTGTTATGTAGTTTTCTGAGTACAGGTCTTTTACCTCCTTGGTTAAGTTTATTCCTAGGTATTTTATTTTTCTTGTTGCTATGGTAAATTGAATTTTTCTTTCAGTTTCTATCTCTGAGTTTTTATTGTTGGTGTATAAAAATGCCTTTGATTTCTTAATATTGACTTTGTATCCTGCTATTTTGCCAAATTCACTTATTAGGTCGAGTAGTTTTTTTGTGGAGTCTATAGGGTTTTCTATGTACACTATCATGTCATCTGCAAATAATGACAGTTTTACTTCCTCTTTTCCAATTTGGATGCCTTTTATTTCTCTTTCTTGTCTGATTGCGGTGGCTAGAACTTCCAAGACTATGTTGAATAGGAGTGGGGAGAATGGACATCCTTGTCTTGTTCCTGATCTCAGGGGGAATGCTCTCAGTTTTTGCCCATTGAGTATGATGTTGGCTTCAGGTTTCTCATATATGGCCTTTATTATGTTGAGGTATGCTCCCTCTATTCCCATTTTGCTGAGAGTTTTTATCATAAATGGGTGTTGTACTTTATCAAATGCTTTTTCTGCATCTATTGATATTATCATGTGGTTTTTGTCTTTCATTTTGTTTATGTGGTGTATTACGTTTATTGATTTACGAATGTTAAACCATCCTTGCATCCCTGGGATGAATCCTACTTGATCGTGGTGTATGATCTTTCTAATGTGTTGCTGGATCCGGTTTGCCAATATTTTGTGGAGGATTTTAGCATCTATGTTCATCAGCGATATTGGCCTGTAGTTTTCTTTCTTTGTTGTGTCTTGACCTGGTTTTGGAATTAGGGTTATACTGGCTTCATAGAATGAGTTTGGCAGTCTTCCCTCTTCTTGTATCTTTTGGAATAGTCTGAGAAGGATAGGAGTTAGTTCTTTCCTAAATGTTTTGTAGAATTCACTTGTGAAGCCATCCGGTCCAGGGCTTTTGTGTGCTGGGAGTTTTTTGATTACTGCTTCAATTTCACTAGCTGTTATTGGTCTATTCAGACTTTCTGCTTCTTCTTGATTCAGTTTGGGAAGACTATAGGTTTCCAGGAATCTGTCCATTTCCTCTAGGTTGTCAAATTTCTTGCCATACAGTTGTTCATAATAATTTCTTATAATCCTTTGTATTTCTGTGGTATCAGTTGTGATTTCTCCTCTTTCATTTCTGATTTTATTTATTTGGGTCCTCTCTCTTTTTTTCTTGATGAGCCTGCTTAAAGGCTTGTCAATTTTGTTTATTTTTTCAAAGAACAAGCTCCTACTTTTGTTGATCTTTTGAATTGTTAGTTTAGACTCTATGTCATTTAATTCTGCTCTGATCTTGATGATTTCCTTCCTTCTACTTGATCTGGGCTTTGATTGTTGTTCTTCCTCTAGATCTTGTAGCTGTAGGGTTAAATTTTTTATTAGATATTCCTCTAGCTTTTTTAGGTAGGCCTGTATTGCTATGAACTTTCCTCTTAGGACTGCTTTCGCTGTATCCCATAGGTTTTGGGTTGTTGTGTGTTCATTATCATTAGTTTCCAGAAACTTTTTGATTTCTTCCTTGATGTCATTGTTAACCCATTCATTATTTAATAGCATGTTATTCATTCTCCATGAGTTTGAATGTTTTTGAGTTTTTTCCTTGAGGTTGATTTCCAATTTTAAGCCATTGTGATCTGAGAAGATGCTTGATATAATTTCAATTTTCTTGAATTTGTTAAGGCTTGTTTTGTGTCCTACCATGTGGTCTATCTTTGAAAATATTCCATGTGCACTTGAGAAGTATGTATATTTTGCTTCTTTGGGGTGAAAACTTCTATATATATCGACTAAGTCCATTTGATCTAGAGTGTTGTTCAGTGCCTCAATATCTTTGGTGTTTCTTTGCTTCGAAGATCTGTCCATTGTTGACAATGGGGTGTTAAAGTCCCCTACTATGAGTGTGTTGTTGTCTATATCTTTCTTGGAGTCTTTCAAAAGTTTCCTTATATATTTGGGTGCTCCTAAGTTGGGTGCATATATATTTATAAGGGTTATATCTTCTTGATGGATTTTTCCCTTAAGTATTATGAAATGCCCTTCTTTGTCTCTTTTTATGGACTTTGCTGTGAAATCTGTTTTGTCTGATATAAGTATTGCTATCCCGGCTTTTTTTCATGCCCATTTGCTTGAAATACTTTTTTCCATCCCTTTACTTTCAGTCTGTGTAGGTCTTTTGTTCTAAGGTGGATCTCTTGTAGACAGCATATATGTGGGTCATTCTTTCTAATCCATTCAGCTACCCTATGTCTTTTAATTGGAGCGTTTAATCCATTTACATTTAAGGTTATTACCGATAAGTACTTATTCATTGTCATTTTCCCCCTTTGTACTCGTGTTCTTCTCTGTCTCTCTCTGTTTCTTTATCTTCTTATAGCAGACCTTTTAGCATCTCTTGCATTGCTGGTTTGGTGGAGATGTATTCTTTTAGCCTTCTTTTGTCTTGGAAGCTCCTTATTTCACCCTCCATTTTGAATGAGAGCTTTGCTGGGTATAGTATTCTAGGTTGTAGGCCTTTGTTTTTCATTGCTTGGAATATTTTTTGCCATTCCCTTCTGGCTTTTAGTGTTTCTGCTGAGAAATCTGATGATAGCCTTATTGGAGTACCCTTGTATGTTATTAGTTGTTTTTCTCTTGCTGCTTTTAGGATCCTCTCTTTGTCTTTGAATGTTGCCATTTTAATTATGATGTGTCTTGAGGTGGGCCTGTTGGGGTTCATCTTCATTGGGACCCTCTGTGCTTCCTGGACTTGCGTGACTCTTTCTCTCGTCATGTTAGGGAAGTTTTCTGTCATTAGTTTTTCAAAGAGGTTTTCTATCCCTTGCTCTTCTTCTTCTCCTTCTGGAATTCCTATGATACGGATATTATTACGTTTCATGTTGTCCTGCAGCTGTCTTAGAACCTCTTCAGTCTTGTTCAGTCTTTTTTCATTTTGTTGCATTGTCTGGGAGTTTTTGTGTAGGTTGTCCTCTAGCTCACTGATCCGATCTTCTGCTTCCTCTAGCCTGCTTTTAATTCCTTCTACTGTGTTCTTCAATTCAGAGATCGTATTCTTCATTTCCTCCTGGCTCTTATTGATAGCTTCTATGTCCTTTTTCATGCTCACGTAATTTTCTGTGAGTTCCTTGTAGTTTTTCTGGAGTTCTTTGTAGTTTCCGCTGAGCTCATTCAGCTTCTCCATAATCCATGTTTTGAATTCCATATCTGATAGTTCGCTCCCCTCTATTTCATTTAGCACTCTTTCTGGGGATTCTACCTTTCCTTTTGATGGGAGGTTGTTTCTCTGTCTCCCCATTTTTTTGACTCCTATTGTTTGTTGGTGCTTCTTAGAATGATCTGCACTTCCTGGATCTGCCTCTGGTGGCGTCAGATCATGTACCAGTCTGGCCCTAGGCAGCCTGTTGGAGACTTCCAGGGATCTACTGCTGTTGTCTGTCTTCTTTGATTGTTAATCTACTCAATCTGTGATTAGCTGTCAGGCTTAAGGACTGTGGGTGTGGCAGCTTAATTCCAGTCGGCAGAGCTTTTGCTTCCCCTCAGGCTGACGCCACTTGGAGGGGAATGGTCTACCCGCAGTACTGCGGATGAGTCAGCACTGGGACCCAGTCGGCTGCTCCTCCAGTTCTCCCCTCAAAGCCACCGTGCCAAACTCTCCCCAAGTGTCTCCAGTCCTCTCTGCCTTCCCTCTGCTTTAGCCCAGGGTAAGTGGTGGCCAAAATATTTTCATATGTGATCCACTTAAGAGCTCTTTTTCTCCTGCTGTTTCTCTCTGGCTAGCAAGAAACCCTGTGGCTTTTCGCTTTTCACAGCTGATACTATTTTACTTTCCACTCTGTTGCTGTAGGCTGGGGAGCCCGGCTGGGGGTTTATACCCTGCCCTTCTCAGGGGGAATCCCCGGCTGCTGAGCTGTTTCTCAGTCCCTTCAGCTGCCACCCGTGTGAGCCCAGCCAGCCCTTCCGCGTCTCCGCACTCCCTACTGGTCAAGTTGTGATGTAGCGGCCTTTTCTGTCTCTCCGTGGTTATAAGACTTCTTTCCAACTAGTGTTCCATTGGTTATTCCAGATGATTTCTCCAAAATTAAGTTGTAAATCCAGACTGGTCCTGGGAGGAGGTTAGTGTAGCTTCCATTTACTCCTCCGCCATCTTGTATCTCCGATGGTGTAGCTTCTTAAGAGTCTATCTGCACCGCCGAGAATGGCTGTGCAGTCCGACTCGGGAGTGACACGGTATTTGTCTCCTCCCGTGTTGAGTCGACATCTTGCGATGACGCTGGAGTGTCCTCTCCAGTGAAGCTACAAAGCCTGGGCAGGGTGATATGGAGGGTCTGCTGTTGCCCATGCAGCAGACCCCCCCTCTCTTCGCAGCTGAAGGGTCCAAGGGGAAAGACAGAGTCAATACAGCTTGGCTTCAGGTGCGCCGCAGGAGTTGCCGGTGTTGACTACAACGTCAAACCGCCTTAGGGACTCCGGCTCCGGATTTTCTGTCAGGGTTTACTCCCTTAGCCTTTCCCCTGAAGAGGTATGCCACAAGGCAGCAGAGGTTTTTTGGAATCAGAATTTTCCTTCTCTGATGTGACCTGACTGGAAGATCGAACCAGCGACACTTAGCTCGCAGGCCGACGCTCAGTCCACTGAGCCAAACCAGCCAGGGTATGGGATGTAAGTACAGCATAGGAAATAGAGTAGCCAACCCATGGACATGAACAAAGGTGCGGGGATTGTCTGAGGGGAGTTAGGTGTGCTGAGGGGAAAGGGGGAAAATTGGGACAAGCGTTACAGCACAATCAATAAAATACTTAAAGTATATAGCTATTAACAGCCCTGATGTGTTTAGCTTCAAGTAACAAAAAATCTAACCTAAGTTGGTTAAACGGCTATGAAATTTGTGTTATATAATTGGCAAGTCAAAAGTAAGGCAGGCTTCACATTATACAATTGCTGGTGTGAAGTTATTGAGGATCTAGTTTCTTTGTGCCTTTATGCTCTTGCATGTACAGTATCAGCTTCATCCTGTTCCCATTTCTCCTTTGTGGTTACCATCAGGGCCATCAGGGTTGTATGATTTCTTGTTCACATACAACAGGAGGGAGTGAGATCCTCTACCTCAAGTATGGGATCAAGTTGTTCCCTTCAGTCTGATGGGACATGTCCTATCCTGGATCAAAAGTAGTTGTGAGAGTGAAACTATATTCTGTTTGCTCAGTGGAGAGGTACACTTAGAGAAGCAAGGAGTCAGGATATCTTCCTGAGTTATGGAGATGAGGCATGGGTCCCTAAAGGAGGAGGAAGGGAGAATGGATGTTGGATAGACAAACAAGAGTGCGTCCAACCAAGTTGTTTGTTGCTTCTTCATATTTGTTTAATTCAAATTCAGTCTCCTGACCAGAGAAAAAGTACTTCCTTATGATTGGGAAAAAAAGGGCATGATTCTAATGGATTCTAAGTCTTTGAACTATGTGTGGATAGGTAATTAGGGAAAGATGAAGTAAATGTTGACTTGTGGAGACCGCTGTTTTATCTTTCCTTTCCTTTGCTTCCTGAATTGTACTTTTGAATTTCTACATTGGTTTTTGTGGTCCACATTTACCATAGAGTAGAAAGAAATTGCAGGCATTTATTTTGCTGTGAAAGTATTTTTAGATGTTTTGTGGGCTGTGTATCAATTACTATATAACATAGAGTTAGGAAGGAATGTGCAAAGTATATTTAGCAACCTTTGACAATATTTTAAGAGCATTTGATTTTGACACATGCTATATAATTATAGAGATGCAGGTTACATCATTATAAGGTTACATATTGAGAAACCTACAAACAACAACAAAGAAAAGCCTTAACAAAAAATACCTTCTTGAAATACAGACTGAGGAATGTTCCTTCAAAGGATAAATATGCGATGATTGCTGAGGTTTTTTTTTTCTTTTTCCTCTTCTTTTAAAATTTTTTATTTTTCTATGCAAGTGTAGTTTTGTGACTTCTCATCATGACAAATGGATGGCTGACCCTTATTTTTTATTCAGGACTATTCTTCCCCTCTGGCTACACAGGGTTATAGTTATGTGCTTGCCAGAGGCTGGACAAAGATAAACATATTCTCCTATGAAAGTGGCAGAGTGCAACTATGTAAGCAAATGCGAAAAGCTTCTTTTTGCAAGTTTACTCAGGGCAACCTTTGATGGACAGAAGGGAAAATAAAATTAATAGTTTAAATACTAGAAAAATAACGATTGCCACCTAGTATTTGCATAGTGATATATTTTCAGTTTTCGTACTACATTACCTCATAGATCAAGTAATCCTGCAATAAGGGAAAGATGGTAATATTACAACCTTTTTAGAGATCAGGAAATCAACATATATGAAGGTTAAAGTAATTGTCCATAATCTCAAGTGGAAGAACAAGGTTTAAGAACTCAAACATATTATTTCCTTTGAGTGTGTGTGTGTACTTTCTAGTAGAATATTTTATCCCTTCCACCCTTAAAAAAAAAGAGGACAGAAAAAAATACAAAGAAAAAGAGTTGAATGAAAAGTCCTGATATGTTAAATACACATGATGATCAATTTCTGAAAAATATACACTTGGTGGATTATGAAATCTTGCAAGGTATAAGTGTAAATTTGAAGAAATTCAATGACTTAAAATACTTTAAAAATATCCTTTAAATAGATTTTTATTCTTACTCTTCATTTTCCTATCAGGAATAGATCTCATATATCCAGTTCAGTCTCCTTCAAGTGCATTTCTTATGCTTATGCTTTTATCTTCTTATTACCCCTTCCCCCCAAACCTAAACTCACCCCTCTCATGAGGGTGTTTGGGCCTCATATTACTTGGGAAATCTTCAGTCAAAGCTTGGTGACCATTAATGTGCCCTTCCATATTGTTTAGAGGCCATCTATTTAGGAAAACATTAAGGGGAAGGGTTAAAGCTTTAAGTCTTTGAAATCATACATGCCACATGGTGGTTGCCCATTTCTGGGAATGCCCTTAGATACAATCTTAAGAATTTGATGATTCACACATAGTTGGCCCTCAATAAACAGCTATAGATAACCTTTGAGTCTGCTGCAGCTGTAGTGACTGTTATTTTGTGCTTTCTGAATACAAAATAGATCTTTGAGGAAGGTATGCTTTTTTTGACAGCTGCTGATAACATCTGAGAGACAATTTAATTTGTCTGCAACATGAGGAGCAAAAAATAAAACAGCAAACAAGTTACATCACTACTCCTGCTATTTGATGAATATCAATAAATATGGATGAAACACCTGAAGGAGCACACCCGTGCCTAGTTAGAAAATTTGTCAAGTATGCAGACAATGGATGCACTACATGATTATGTTTGTTGAAAATAAAAAAGAGAGATACATAAATAGGGCCAGTGAGAATGAAAATTCAGTGACAGTATTGAATAATACTTATAATGTATCTTTCATGTTAGGTTAGTTGAAAGCATTTAAAAAGTGTCCTCATGACACCCTTCTGGTGCTGGTTGATGGTAAAGAAATATCAACTACATTTAAGTTAAAAAGGATGCTGAAACAGGAGTTGAAAAGTTAAGCGATTCTTAGTGTCTTGGTTTGAGAGAGGGAGGCTGAATCTGTCTGTGGCAAGTGTATTGTTTCATTTGCCCCCAAGCAATCTTTTTCTAGCTCTGTATAAATTATCTACCTGGCAAAAAGCAGACCGAAGCCAGGAGCAAAAATATACTTCTGGGGGTGTAATTGTATTCGTGGCCAAACAGAAGTTGGACTCCTTCCATTAGCAGGAATGCCTGGTGGTTGTACTAACTTTAAAACCCTGAGTTGTCAACAAACAGAAGGAGCCTAGTTGGACAGATTAGAGGAAAAATGGAGAGAGGGGGTAAATACTCAGGCACATCCAAATTTAATCTGAAACTTCCTACAGGGAGATGAGTTTGTGGAAGGGATCCTTTCCTTGGGGCTGGGCTCATTTCTTTCTCTTTTTTTACCCAGGTACTGTTTTTGTCCCCTTTTGCGCCATGCGTTCCTCAGCAGTACCAGAAGTTAAATCTGGGAACAGTCAGTATCCAGGGCAGGTTTCTTCCTGGTGAGAAGCAGCAGTACTGATGATATGCCTTCCTTCTGCTGAGGACACTGAGGATTTCCCTGCAGCATGTGTCTGGCTCATACTTTCATCTTTTACTTCTCTTACATCTTGCTCACATCAACTGCAACCACACTGGTCCTTACTCTTGCTCAAATAAGCTAGGCATGTTCCTGACTCAGTCTTTGCACTTCCTGGTTCATCTTCCTTTAATGGTCTTTTTACTCAAATAGTATTTTCATAGTATGCCTTCTGTGGCTACTCAATTTTGATTTTGAGTGGCCAGGTATCCAGGTTTGCCTGGAACTGAAGATTCTTAGGACATGGGACTTTAAGTTTTAAAACCCAGTGAGTGAGTCCCAGGCAAAGAAGAATGTCTTGGTTACTCTATTTAAATTGCTTCCTTCCTTTATTGTTTGTTCTTAGCATTCATCATGATCTAATATACTATACCTTTTATAATTTTTAAATTTTATTTACTGTTTGATTCCCAGTGTTCACAGTGATTCATAGTAGGTACTCCGTAACTCTTTTTGAATGGATAAATAAATAAATGAGAAATTTAGAAAATCTTAATTATATACAAAGAAACTAATGGAACTGTGTTTCCTGAAATGAATTATTGAGCTCATAAAGTCTTGGTCCAAGGTAATTTATCTCTCAAAATAAATGCATTATTACTTAATGAATAATTTTTTGGGAGTGGGGGAGGATTTAAACAATGTTTTTTTCATAATTTAAAGTAAAACTGATTCATTTTCAAAGTAATTTTTATTAAAATGGACTATTCATACAATGTAATATTACACTTTAGATATAATGTTGGGGTGTCATTTGTATGGGTTTAGATCAATTGATTTTAATCTATTAAAACACACTTATAAAGGAAATTCAGTTAGTTTTAAGGCATATAAGTCTCTTATTTGTCTCCATGAAATCTTTGGCATATGTTTGATTAACAAACTTAATACTTCTCTTACTATTCAGTTACTATTGATTGAATTAAGGGATGGATGAATTCAAAAGACAAATATACAGAAAACTAAATATCTTGAGTGAACAAGAAATCAGAAGTCAGGAGCTGCCGTATATTTAGGGTGGCATTCTTGGGTGTCTGATTTATTGATCTTAGACTTGACCTGGAAAGCCTGGCCAAGTTGTCCCTTGCTTTGTTGTGTGTAAGCACTTGGGCTGTCTTTGTCTCTCACTCGTCCATGTTGGTGAGGTGCTATGGGGAGGACACCAGATCTGGGGGCAGAAGTGCCAGGTCCTCATCCTTTCTCACCATTTACTTTCTATGATCACTTAACCTCTTGGGACCTTCATTTCATAACCTGAGAAATGAGGGTAATGAAGGCCCACATGTATTACTAGGTTTCTCAAAATAGGAGTGGAGATACTTTAAAAATTATAAGGTACTGCCTAACAGTGTAAGGTGAAGTAAGACGGGGAGGGGTAAGAGTTTTCCTGGGTGCGTGTGTGGCAGGTGATTGAGCAGTCATAGCCAGATGGTTCCGAGCCTCATTCTTGGTTCATACCCATTCTCCTCCTCACCAGGGAAGTTTCCCCCATCACCAATAGATTCTATCCTCAAAGTGAGTTACTAAGGAGATATTCTTACCTATTCTGTTTTATTTGTTCAAGATAATATTTTTAAATTTATTTTTTATTGTTTTTCTATTACAGTTGTCCCACCCACCCCCCATTCAAGATAATAATTTTGAGATTTATTCATGCCGTATATGTTTCAGAAGTCATCCCCTTTTTTTCTTCTTTTTAAGTATATTTTATTGATTATCCTGAGTCATTTTCAGAAATATATATATATATATATTAAATATTTTTTTTACTGTCATTGGTTTGCTTATTTTCTTAGTGGTGTTTTTTTTTTTTTTTTCGAAGAAGAAAAATTAAAAAAGAATTTTTTAAAGATTTTATTTATTTACTTTTAGAGAGAAGGGAAGGGACGGAGAGAAACATCAATATGCAAGAGATACATGGATTGGCTGTCTCTTTCTCACCCCCAGCTGGGGACCTGGCCTGCAACCCAGGCATGTTTCCTGACTGGGAACTGGAGAGTCCTCAATCCACTGAGCCACATCAACAAGGGCTATATATTGATAATTTTTGAAGTTGGGTTAATTAAACTATTCTCTCTACTTTGTGGGTGATTTTTTTTTAGGTATATTTTATTGATTATATAGTCACAATAGTTCCATTTTTCCCCCTTTGCTCCCCTCTGCCCAGCACACCTCTCCCCCAGCAATCACCCCAAACCCCCCAGTCCATGCCCATGGGTCATGCATACAAGCTCTCCGGATTCTCCCTTTCTTATATTATTATTATTTTTTAAAATTGATTAATTTTTTTAACAATAAAAAAAATGACATTCCCCCCCTCTCAGAATTGAAACCCTTTATAATCTTATAGAGGACAATGAGCGACAAGAAAAATTTAAAAATTTAAGACTGAGTGTCCCTCAAAAAAATTTTAGGACATTTTATTCTTCAAAACAGAATAACCATTTTTAGGCATTTGAGTAAAATATTTCAGGGAAATCAGCTTTCCTGAAAATAGCTTATATTTTCCCTCAGAAAGATTGTGATTTGGGATCAAGAACATGAACTGTGATGTCTGTAGTCTCCAGTGATTGTGACACTAATTCGTCAGCAGTGGTTGCTATGTACTGGTTATTGGTGGTCATTAAAAAATTATATTTTTAGTCATGGGACCATTTTCAAGGAAGCAAGATTTTATGCCTTACATAGAAAACAAAAAAATTTTTTTATATTGGCAAATAGAACAATTATGGCTTTTAGTTTATAGAGATTTTATTTTTATATTGATTTGATTTTAAAATGAAGTGAAATAAATTGCATTTTCTATTTAAAATGTGAAGCACATTAAATTGTTGCCATCTTGGAGTAAGCCATTTACTTTCTCAGTTAAATAACTATGTTCCAGGTTTGAATTTTTACCCATTGGGTTCTAAGTACCAGAGTACTATAGTGTTTGTTCTTATATGTATGTACAAAGGGAAATTTACCTGACCCATTGGCTTGGCTCACATGTAATCACATTAACATTGTTGCTCAAATTATGGTGGCTTTGGACATGCATTCCAAGAAGCTGAATGAAGTGGAGTCCTATATTTAGAACACCATAAATCAGTTTTTCTTGAAGACATATTATTTTTAAAAAAATATTGACAGATACAGATTATATACTGTTCAGAAGCATGCAGTTTGGAGTGGAATGGGTTTGAATTCAGCTCTAAGTTTTACTAGCTGTGTGACCTTTGATAAATTACTCATACTTTCTGGGCTTCAGTTTTCTTATCTATTAAATAGGGATAAAGGCAGTAACCATGTCACAGGGTTGTCATGAGAGATAAATGAGTTGCTATGTATGAAGCAGTTAGAACGGTGCCTGGCACATTAGGAGGCATTCTGTGTTAGCTGTTACCATCATCATTGTTATTATTCTCCTTCACAAGAAGTTGTGAAGGGTGCCTGAGTGTGCCTAACAGTTTCATAAACACACTATGTATTATTGTGGCTATTTCCACACTGCAGACATTCCTCTGGTCTAGTCTTCTTCCTCTAAAATACTTTCTCTAGTCTCAGATGACCGACCATCCTCAGGCTATTAACAGCTTCTCTACACTTTCTTTTTGATCCCATACATGAGCATGATGCTTTTCTTAGTTTTCTACAATCTTACAGAGACCAGGCTACTAGTTTTATCAAAATTTACTAAAGGTTCTTGGATAATACAAGCTAAGAAAAACAGAGATAATGATTTGAAATTTGTACTAGAGGAATTCTGGGTTCCAGTAAAAACAGTGAAAAGTCGCAACAATAAATATAACTCTCCAAACTCTACTCCTTCAATAAAATTAGGGGTGAAAGAAAAAAAAATACTACAAACTGTAAATAAAACATAAGTTAGGGGAAGGACATATGAAACTGAACAGCACAGGATGCCAAGTAGTGCTTCAGGGCAGCAGATACTGTGGGAAAGAGCTGGGAGTGAGGTTATCTATCAGAAGAACAAAAAAAATATATATCAGCAAGTATTTCCCTTCCAAAGGGAAAGGCCCTTCCTGAGTGAGAGCTGTGGTGGGCAGGACTGGGAACAGGTAGGACAGGGTATTAGGGCTTGCGGAAACAGCATGAATAATTGTGGAAGTTTGTAGTGGAAGGAATGAAAGAAAATACCTGTTAGCGTAACAAGAAAGAGGCACATTTCTTGAGCTAAGAAACTGGAAAGCAAACCTTACTTCTCCTGCTAAGTTCTTTTGATAATAGGTAACCCAGGAAAAAGAATCTCATTCAATTATAGATAAAAGAATGAAAATGCTATATCCACACAAAGATGTCATAAGCACCCACTAGTATTTCTTGAGGCTCTAAGATCCTTTTTTCTGAATTATGAATCCCAATGTGAGCAGAGAACTGTTCACCATTCCAGTCTCACACATGCTATCTCAGTTGGCCTCTCTTGTCCCTGGATCTTCCCACTTGTCTTTCTTTAGAGGGAAACTCTAGTTTTAGAACATTTGTAGTGTGTCTTTGTCTCAAAAAATCACACAAAGTCATAACAGTTCAACATCAAATTATTTTCCAAGTCTGGGTTATTTAGTCCTAAATTAGACTAGAAGGGAGTTTCCTACAATCTAGTGTAGTAGAAAGCTTTTCAAACCTGGCTGTGCTTCAGAAGCATGCACAGAGCTTTCTAAAAATACAGATGTGTAGGCTCCATCCCCAGAGATTCTCACTCCAGTTCATTTTTATATCCTTAAAACCAGTACACTATTAGATATCTTTTTGGCAGTTCTAAGTCTTAGTTCCTGCTGTTCTGTAAGCAATAATTGGACTTATCACTTCCTCATCCACGATGAAAGCAACAGTTTGCAGTTATGCTGTAATGAAAACACAGATTTAAAAAATTTTTTTCTTTTTAAAGAAAAGAGTCTGCAGAAGTCAAACTCAGACTTTCCACAATCTCAGTGAACAGAATTCCCCAAGCCATAGCTTCCCAAACATTGCTACTATATATTGGTATAGCCAAGGGACTTGTAGTGGTATTTTCCCACAGTGGAAAAGGAAAAAAGGAGTGGTATGTGATTTTTACATCTTCGAGGACATAAAGTGGTTTACAGTTTTGAAACGGCAGTTTTTCTAGCTTCAAGGATCCAGACCTTAAAGCCAGGGTGGCTCTAGGTACCACTGCACTGATCCTTGTCCTAACCATCCCTGGACTAAGAAAATGTTATACTTAGATGACGTCTGGGGGAGAGTTACACCAAGAAGAAACACCCTTCTCTGTTACATAATGACATCTTAACTAACTTTGTCCAAGGTGGCACAAAACAACAATAGGAAAAAAAATTTTTAATGTTTACAATCTTTCATAAGAGGGAGGAGGAGCAAATATATATATTGACATTCAACTTTGTAGTTGGTGGAACAGTACAAGTTAAAACACAAACAAATGACTTTCTTAATGTCAAGGGAAAAGATTAAATAAAAGAAAGCACATTAATGAGAAATCTTATAGAAGAGACAACTAAAGCATTGAGAATATTTTTAAAACATTTGGATTGCCCTATATCCAAAAATAGCATTTCAGACCAGTTAATCTCCCTCTACATGGCCTACATGTACCATTACTGATGTTTTCTTATGTGGTTACATAAACTCAATTAGTTTTTTCTAGAAATCTAATAATCTCATTTATTTGATCCATTGGGAAAAAAGTGTTTTATATTAGAATCATCTTTAATGAAAAGAATAATTGAAGAAATAATTTATATTATTGCAATTTTATTTTACTTTATAAATTTTATTGATTATGCTATTACATTTGCCCCAGTTTTTCCCTTTGTCCCACTGTGCACAGTACCCCACTTCCCTCCAGCAATATCTCCTTAGTTCATGTCCATGGGTCATGCATATAAGTTTTTTGGCTACTCCATTTCCTATATTGCTCTTAACATCCCCTTGTCTATTCTGTACCTACCAATTAGTACTTCTTAATAAGTGGACCTTTTCCCCCATTATACCATTTCTCCCTCCCAACTGATAACCTTTCAATGAGTTCCATATCTATGATACTGTTTTGCTTGTTTGCTTAGATCATTTTTTAGATTCAGTTGTTGATAGCTGTGAATTTATTGTCATTTTAATCTTTATAGTTTGATCTCCTTTTTCTTAAATAAGTCCCTTTAACATTTCATGTAATAATGGCTTCGTGATGATGAATTCCTTTAGCTTTATCTTGTCTGGGAAGCACTTCATCTGCCGTTCCATTCTAAATGATAGCTTTGCTGGATAGAATAATCTAGGTTGTAGTCCTTGAAAGAATACTTCTTGCCAATCCCTTCTTGCCTGCAAAGTTTCTTTTGAGAAATCAGCTGTTAATCTTATGGGAACTTCTTTGTAGGTAACTCTCTTTTCTCTTACTGCTTTTAAGATTCTCTCTTTATCTTTAGCCTTTGGCATTTTAACTATGATGTCTTGGTGTGGTCTTCTTTGGGTCTAACTCATCTGGAACTCTCTTTGCTTCCTGGACTTGTATATCTATTTCCTTCACCAAATTAGCAAAGTTTCCTTTCATTATTTTTTCAAATAAGTTTTCAATTTCTTGCTCTTTCTCTTCTCCTGCTGGCACCACTATGATTCAAATGTTGGTACATTTGTTTTCCCAGAGGCTCCTTACCCTATCCTCAATTTTTCTGATTTCTTTTATCTTGTTGCTGTTTTAATTAAATATTTTTTTTTCTTCCTTATGTTCCAAATCATTGATTTCATTCTCAGCTTCATCCACTCCACTTTTGATTTCCTGTAAATTTTTCTTTATTTCCCTTCATTTCTGCCTGGGTCTTTTTTATGCTGTTGAAGTACCCAATGAGTTCCTTGAGCATCCTAATAACCTGTGTTTAGAACTCTACATCTGATAGGTTGCTTAACTGTATTTTGTTTAGTACTTTTTCTGAAGTTTTATTCTGTGCTTTTATTTGGGCCATGTTTCTTTGTCACCTTATTTTGGCAGCCTCCCTGTATTTGCTTGTATGTATTAGAGCTGCTTGGAGCAGAGACTTAGGTAATTGCCAGGGCAGGGAAGCCCATATGACCCAAGTTGATGGAATCTCAGATATTTTAATTAAGCCTTTCAAAATGCTGTGTGTAAATAGACCACTGTCTCTTAATTGGCTTGTTATGTTTCTATGTTAGTCCGTGGACTGGTTTGGCTCTCCCTATTAAAAATTTAAAATTCTTTTGGAATGTATTAGTCAAGTCTATCCCAGATCTTGTGTGACAGATTTGGGTGGTATTGTTTCAAGTCATTAGTATACTCCATTCCCACTGTCTTTGTGCCACATCCTTTTTACTTTCAACCTCTTAAGGAAAACATGTATACCCTAATAAAGAGAGCTACAAGATCCACTTGTTAGACATGGTGCTCACTCCTCTCTCCTCTCCCTCACCTTTCTTTTATTTGTTAGTTCATTTATTTGCTTGCCATAGATACCACCATAACTAAGGAAGAGTACTTTGCTGCTACACTCTTCTTCTGTTTGCTAAGAAGGTAACGAATGTTGATAGAAAGAAAAACAATTTAAAAACAAATACATGTGCAACTTTGGGTAACATTAATTATATGTTTAAAAGAAATTTGTCTTCTTCAGAATATCTTACGGTGTTACTACACTGGAGATAGAACTTAATAGAACTCATCCCTTTATGAAGATATCTAGATTCCACTGGAACTGAGTAATTATACCAGATTTCTGTTTCTTCCTTTGACCACTCTTAGTAATTTCATTAGTATTTAAGCTTTTAAAAATTTTATACTTCATAACAGTTGAATTCCAAATAGTAAGATTCTATGTGTGTATAAGTTGTTTGTGTGTGAATATATGTGAGAAAATAAATTGGTACATGGTACATATAAATGTAAAATATAATCTCTGGGTGGCAGTGCATATTCACCAGCAAAAAGCCCTTCCTATGTAATATTATTTACAGTTATTTTATGAATTGCTAAACTAATGAGCCAGGAGTATTCCATTATAGAGTGCTATAGAGTGACTTGGTCACTTGACTACCTTTCATCAAATACTTTTTGAAGAAGTGATAAAATGTAGAATTGGCAATACACAATTTACTGAAATTGTATATGATTGTGCACCTAAGTTCAAATAAATTTGGTTAATGCACCAATGTCAGTTTTTAAGACTTTCTGTAGTGAAGTTTCATAATGCTCTAGTCTCCCTGTTAAACATTTTTATGGTTTTGAAAATATTAACCAAGATTATAAAAATTATGATTAACATAAATTGTGAAGTATAGTGAGTATATTGGATAAGAGAATCAGTGTTCATTGAAAAGATTGACTAAAACCAATCAGATAAAATTTTGCAGATATTAATGTAAAGTTCTATGATTACTAACATAATATAAAAAATCAGAAAATATAATACTGAAAAGATCTTAGCCTTATGGTTAATCCTAAATTCAATATGAGATAAAAAAGTGTTCCATGACT
Source organism: Furipterus horrens (assembly GCF_987537825.1). Lineage (NCBI taxonomy): Eukaryota > Metazoa > Chordata > Mammalia > Chiroptera > Furipteridae > Furipterus > Furipterus horrens. Next base: position 59,048,448 of record NW_028327175.1, on the reverse strand, counting down.
GTTAAGGCACACGTTACAGGTTGTATTGGCTGAAGTGTGACTTTGACACATTAAGAGACACTTTTCCAGGGACAACCTCTGCTGGTTAGATCAGACTTACATTCATTTCTAGGTGTCACGCTCAAAGAGGCACATTGATATATGAGAGTATCAAAGAGAAACAGGGAAGGTGGAAGGTGGAGAGTCTGTAAAGTATATTATGAGAAAACACTTGAATGACAGGATGTTTTGTTTGGAACCAAAAAGAACTTGGGTACATAGCAGAAGTGTTTGACTCTTTGAAAGGCTGCCATGTTGAGGAAAGAGACTTTTCTTTCATTTGCTTTGGAATAATTGATATATGGCATTGGGGTTAGTTCTTGGAACAAGGAAAACCTTTCCAATAAGAATTGGAGTTATTCAATAAGGCACCGAGAGTGTACACCCAAATATTCAGCGTGAATGATTATCTGCCAAGTATTGTTGAAGATGAAATCCCCTCTATGATTAAAGCCTCCAAGAATCTTTCAGTCCTTCAGAGTTTTTTTGTTTTTGTTTTTTTACTTCTACTTATGGATAGTTAGTGATGAACAAGCAAAATGCCAATATGAGCAATTATACTTTTACTTTTGCATTTGGAGTTTTTATTTTTTATATTTCTGGTCACAGTAAAGCATACTAAATAGTTAAACAAGGTATTTCATAATTTCAAGTTGCAACTACTGATAGCAACTTGGGTATAAATGTTAATGATGTGAGGCAAATGAAATAATGTCATCTATGATATACTGTGTTTGAATATTAGGAATGATTACTGTTGTAAAACAAACTCAAAAATCATGTGTAGAAATGAAACATCTTATAATAAAAATTTGTTGAGACATGTTTTCACCATTGCTTTTCATACATCTGGTACATCACAAAATGCTAAGTTGAAATGACACTCAGATTATTAACTCAAGTTTATGCTTCTGTGGGTTATTTGGAGAGGCTCCAATCTTCCCAAATATTTTTCCCCTGATTTTAAAAAGTGACTTCATTTTCAAATGAAAGACGTTTATGTGGATCACAATTGGAATTATCATTATAGGAAAACATTATGCCTACATTATATTGATCTACATTTATAATTAATTTCCGTAAATTAAATAGCAAATATAATGAAGTTGCTGGTTTATCATTTATGTTCATTTTATATTTTAGTAATATATTGGTTTGTTTATCATTTAATAGACATTAAAAACCAGTGGCCATTTTCTTAAAAAAATTTTATAATAAGGAAAGAAAGTAAAATGAAGGCAACAATAGTACTTGATTTTTTGTTGTTGTTGTTTTGTTCTGTTTTATGTTATTACTGAAGAAGGGTCCATAGTGCCTTGACATAGAACTTAATATAATGTTTATTTCCCCTACTATATGGGTGCTTATTTTCAAAACAATTGAGAAATAACAGAAAATAAATATACAACAAAAGGTCTTAGGAATTAGGTTAAAACTTTTAACAGCAGCCTTTAGGCATTCATTTTTTGACTGGATTGTATCCTCAACAATTTATTTTCACCAGGGGCAATGGGCAGAATTGCCCTTTTCCCCACACTTTTGTTTTCTATGGTAATAGGGCCTTTGGGTGAGTCCATCTATATATATTCCATAAATATAACTGTTATTGATGTAAATGGAGTAGAGCATATAAACTAGCATTTATTGCTGAAGATCTTATAATGTTTGTCACTCACCTAGACTTCTTGTTTACAGTCTCTGTGGACACAATTGTGGTTTTAACATTAGTCTGACTATATGTATTTTTCTTCCTCCAAATTGTAGTCATTCCCTTGTGAATTCAGTTCTACCCTGAGGTTACAGCTTTCATTTTACATTAGCAACTCAACATTTCAAATATTTATATATTCAGGTATCAGCTGTCTAGGGAAAAATAATGTATTGTTCACTTACATCCTTTTACCTGCCCCAATTTTTAATTTATTTTTTATTTTTTGAGGCAGTCAGGGCAGGCAGCATGGCCTTCCTCTTGCAATGCTAGGAAGGAAGAATATATTAAAAAAAAATCATCCTAAGGAATAAATTTCACCTGATGAATTGATTTTAAATTTTAATAAATGTTTAAAAGGAACTTAAAATACTTTTAAGAGTCATATGATTCAAAATGGAGAAACTGTGATAAACCATACAATGAAAAGTAGTCCTCCAAGTCTTATCTTATACCTGCTCAGTTCCCATTCCTCTCAGGTGACTACAGTGAAATATGACCTTATAGAATTTTGTTTTATGCATATAAGGTCTTTCCAGAAGGTATCCAACCATGTAATATGAGAAATAGACACATTTATTGAAGAAGATAGAAGATACAAGAAACAGTGTACATTGGAAAATGACACCTCAGTCCCCTTCAAACTAGGCACCTTGGGACCTCACACAGTTCTCCCAGTCAGTTGCCCCATCATATTTTTTTGAATCTCATTGATGGTCTAAAATACCTTCCCTTTCAAAAATGATTTTAGTTTCGGGAAAAACCACAAATCACAGGACACCAAATCTGGGCTGTAAGGGGGCTGAGTCACCTGGGTGAATTCGATGTTTCATCAAACACTCTAGTGAGACTTCCGGCCAAGATGGAGGCGCAGACAGACATGCTGGGTCTCCCTCCCCAACTAAGAAGGAATACAACTACCTCAAAACTAGAGACAACCAGAAGTTCCAGAAAATCAAGCTGCATGGAAGTCCAACAAAGATAAAAAGAAGAAATACTCATCGAGACAGATAGGAGGGGCGGAGCCAAGGCAGAAAGGACATGGTGTGGTGGGAGTGGCAGCAGTGGTGGTGGCAGTGGCAGGCTAGCAGAAAGTGCAGTCATGCATTTTAAAAAGTGGGGAGGGCCACCTGGAGAGTGTTCCCAGCTCCTGACCAGACTGCACAGCTCACAGCCCCAGCACCAGGGAAAATCAAGCCTCATTGCTTCTGACTCTGCAAACCTGTGGGAGCTGGGGCGGAGAAAGGAACTTCTGGTGTCTCAGCAGAGTCCGCTTGTTTAAAGGCCCCCCACAGTCCTAGAACACCTGCAGACCCACCCACACTGGAAACAGTGGCCAGAACAATAGTTAGAGAGGTGCCAGTCCCATACGAAAGTGGGAGAAGTGCCTGGAAAAGGGGAGAGTGGTGAGCAAGTGGCATTGTTCCCTCTCTGACTCCTCCCCCACATACAGCGCCACAATGTGGTGAAACAGGTCACCCTGTACTGATGAATACCTAAGGCTCTGCCCCTTACAACGTAATGGGTGTGACAGCTCTACCTAAGACACAGAGGCAAACAAACACAGAAGCCTGACAAGATGAGGAGACAGAGAAGTATGGCCCCAAAGGGAATGGAGCAAGGTTCCAGTGGGAGAACTAAGCAAAGAGGAGATAGCCAACCTAACAGATGAGGAGATAACCAACCTAACAGACACAGAATTCAAAATACTGGTGATAAAGATGCTCATAGGCTTGACAGATATGCTTGAGTATGGCAAAAGCATAAGGGAAGAAAAATGAAGGCTATGCTAAGTGAAATGAAGAAAAATCCACACAAAACCAACAATAAAGGGAAGGGAACTGGGGTTCAAATCAATGATTTGAAACATAAGGAAGAAAAAAACAGTCAACCTGTACAGAATGAGGAAATAAGAATTGAAAAAATTAGGACAGGCTTAGGAACCTCTGGGACAACTTTAAACGTGCCAACATCCAAACTGTAGGAGTGCCAGAAGGAGAAGAGGAAGGGCAAGAAATTGAAACCTTATGTGAAAAAATAATGAAGGAAAACTTCCCACATTTGGCATAGGAAATAAACATACAAGTCCAGGAAGCACAGAGAGTCCCAAACAAGCTAGACCCAAAGAGGACCACACCAAGACACATCATAATTAAAATGGCAAAGGATCAAGATAAAGAGAGAATCTTAAAAGCAGTAAGAGAAAAGCAGAGGGTTACCTACAAAGGGGTGCCTGTAAGACTATCAGCTGATTTCTCAAAAGAAACTTTGGAGGTAAGGAGGGACTGGCAAGAAGTATTTAAGTTGATGAAAAGCAAGGACCTCCCACCTAGATTACTCTACCCAGCACAGCTATCATTTAGAATGGAAGGGCAGATGAAGTGCTTCACAGACAAGGTAAAGCTAAAAGAGTTTATTATCACCAAGCCATTATTATATGAAATGTTAAAAGGACTTATTTAAGAAAAAGAAGATCAAAACTATTAACACTAAAATGACAACAAACTCACAACTATGAACAACTGAATCTAAAAAATAAAAACAAAATCCAACTAAGAAGACCAGAATAGGAACAGAATCATAGATATGGGGATCATTCAGAGAGTTATCAGCTGGGAGAGGGAAGGGGGAGAAATGAGGAAATGATGTAGGGATTAAGAAGCATAATTGGTTGGTACAAAATAGAGAGGGAGAAGTTAATAATACAGGGAAGAGTGAAGACAAAGAACTTATATGGATGACCCATGGACATGAACTAAGGAGGGTGTAATTGATGGAGGAAGTGGGTACTGGACAGAGGAGAGTAAAGGGGTTAAAATTGGGACTACTGTAACAACATAATCTATAAAATATACTTAAAAAAAACTCTGCACAAGACATAATGCATGAGCAAGCATGTTATCATGATGAAGCTGCCAATCACCAGTTACCCATAGCTGAGGCCATTTTTGTTGTATTGCATCTTTCATCCTACAAAGGACATTGAAGTAGTACTCATTGATTGTTTGGCCTGGAGGGGTGTACTCATCATGGAGAGCACCTTCCCAATCAAAAAACACAGTTAACATGATTTTGATCTTGCTGTGACTTTACCGTGCCTTCTCAACCATCTTTGAAGCATTTGTGCCACACTTTTATTTGCATTGCACTCATTTCATTATCCCCAAAAGCCTTCTGAATCATCCGAATAGTTTCCGTGGAGGAATGTTCATGCTTAATACAAATTTGATGTAGATTCATTGCTCTACTTACTCAGTCATTTTGAATGCAACAGTCACACCATTACATGCTCACTCAACAGCATCAACTCCCTCGGAGTGGTCACCATAGTTCATGCATGCGCATTCCAGTCCACTCTCTTGGCGGCCAGGTTACATCAATGTCACAGAAACCATTCTTATTATGTTAACAATGCCTGGACTTTTTCTGGACAGACCTTGTCATATACTTGCTACAGATATAGATATTTGTCTTTTTATTATAAAATTGACATTAAACACACTATTCTGTATTTAACCTTAGCGATATACTACTCAATCTTTCCGTTACTATGTACTTTTTCATTCTTTTTACAGCTACCTATTATTCTACTATATTGGTGTGCTATAAATGACACAAATGTTCCCCTATTAGTAGGATATTTATATTGTTTCCAGTCTTTCACAATTATAGTATACAATGACTCACTTTATTTTTACACACATTTCACACTTGAGCAATGATATTTGTAGGATAAATTTCAAATGGGATTTAAACATTTTTAATTTTTTTAAAAGAAACAGGCTATTATTACTTCTTAAAGATTCTAACAGATAGACACCAATCTTCCACCTTATTGAAACTTAAGCATGTGGAATCAAAAATTTTCTGTCATTTTATAAATGCCTGGCCTAATCTTGCAGACTTTTCTTTTATATCTGCTCTTAGATACTGTGGGCCTCCCAAAGCATAAACCCTGGCTGGGTCCAGTGGAGCATCTACATTTCAAAACTATCTTTTTTGTTCAGAGAAGTACTTTTACAAACTGGTTGTCTGTTGCTACATGTCTCCTTGAATTACCATTTCATTGTTTAAGAACAGGTCTCTTCTTAGCGTGAGAGGAAGAGTTCTTTATTCTTTTACTAAATTGGTCAGCCAAAGAACAGCTTTTGGTGAATAAAAGATATTCTCATTTTAGCAAATGAAGGGGAAGTTCTATTCCCTCCAGTCCAATGCAAAATGTTGTTATTCCTTAAAAATGTTCTAAGTGCTCAAATTGCTGGAAACTGTTCAGAACATACCACAGAACCCAGTTCCTCCCCACATTCAAAATGTTTACATTCTAAAAATGACATGAGAGGGAAGGTTGGGAAGGTAGCTAGATCCGGAACAGATGGGCACATATGCCCTCTCTCCTTACCAAATGCAGTCCTGTGGATGGCTCAACAGTTAATGTAGATTTCTCTTTACTAAGTTTTATAAGTAACTCTGCTGTGCACAGCCAAATGACTTGAAATGTGAAGATGTAATGCCTCTTTGCTGTGCCCTGCTGTTCAAATGTTCTCAGCTTTGACAATTTATCTTGCTGGAAAATGTCTCTAAAATGTCAGTCACTTCAGTTTCCATGCTTGCCATTTGCATGTAGCACACCTGCTGGTATCTTTTGTTGTGATCTATTGTTATTTTTCTGCGGAGGTGGGGAAGGTACAATATTGCACTTGCAGACTTGGAGTTCAGTTTGTGTGCAGTTTGGAAATGATTCTTGTGAGCCTAGCTATTCTTCTTAACATCAGTATTACCTACAAACAAGTATTTACTGAGTGCCTGGTGAAATTTTAGTGCTACATTAACCATTTGTGGAGATAATTGTAGGTGAATGAAAAGACAAATTTTTTAACCCAAAAGGATTAGGTCTCACATGAAGATACACATAGATTCATAGTCACACAGACTCACAAAGGAGTACTCATAAACAATATCAGCTGGGCAAACATGGGTGCAGAAGTTCCAATATCATTTAAATTGATCAGGGGCGAGATGGGGGACATGCAGGACAGTAAGTCTGTGCCCTATATTCTTTCCTATTGTTGTTTTTTCAGTGAGCATGTAATTACTTGTTTAATTAAAGACAAATAATTAAAAAATAGCAATCAAATAATTTTGCATAACATTGTATCAATTAGGATAATTTTGGTTGCAAGTGATAGAAAACCCACCTTAAAACTAGCTAAAATAATAAGGCATTTGCTACCTGACATAAAATCACAGAGAAGAATGGTTTCAGGGTTGGTTATTCCAGGGCTCCATTGATGTCAGCAGTGACTGAATTTCATTCCTTTCTCTGCTCTGCCATTAGGCGAGTTGCCCTGTTAGGATCATAGCAATGTACAGAAGCTGAAAATGGTGAAAGGGTGTATCTATTATGCTAGATTATCCCCACATATCTAAAGTCTTTCAATTTTGGGAAAATTGAAACATACGCTCTTCACCCAGCTTCAAGAATTATTGACATATGCCAATCATTTATTCCTTTCATCCACTTTTTTTGTGCTTGAGTATGTTAAAGCGAACATCACATACTTTATACTATAAATATTTTAGCATACATTTAGTAAATATGGACTTTAAAACATAATCATAATACATCATCACATATAAAAGTAATAATTCCTTAAAATCATTTGCACACTATATTCATTTCCCCCGATTGTTTAATTTTAAAAAGATTCTAAATTATGTCCACACATTGCATTTGGTTGTTACATTTCTCTAAGTGTCTTTTAACCTATAACAATTCCTCTCCATTTGTTTTGTTGAAGAAACTGGGTCATTTATTCTGTACACTATCCGCAGTCTGGATTTTGGCTAATTGTTTCCTTGTGTTGTTTTTTTAAAAATTATTTTATTTATTTATTATTAGAGAGAGGGGAAGGGAGGGATATGAGAGAAACATTGATCAGTTGTCTCTCGCATGTGCTGTACTCCATCTGGGGACCTGACCCACAACTTAGGCATGTGCCCTGACTGGGAATCGAACTGTTGACCTTTTGCTTTGTGGGATGAGGCTCAACCAACCAAGCCACACCAGTCAGAGTGATTGCTTCTTTGTGATGCATTTAACTTGATCTTCTTCCTCATACTTTTAAACTAGAGATTTAAATATAGGGATCTGAATAGACTCAGATAAACTTTTGTTTTGCAAGGATTTTCATAAGTGATACTGTGTACTTCTTAAACATCCAAATCAGAGGGCAGTTAATGTTCCGGTTGTTCATCTTTTAGTGATATTAAGATTTATCAATGGATTTAGAAGTTGTTGGTAAGATCCATTCTTTATAAAGTTCCACATAAACTTCTGAAAATATTTTGTCATCTATTGATGCTTGTTGTGTAGATTAATTATTCTCTTAAGGGTTGCATTTATTAGTTGGAATTCTTGAATAAAGAAGAATTTTTCCTCATCAACTCTTTGGCTACTCAAAATATAGGGAAGAAAGACTAAATGCTTGATACATCCTTTCTTTTATTTTTTATTTTTCTTGGGCCTTTTTAAAGAGTGATAAAATGTGCCCATCCATCTTTCTTCAGAAGTTTCTCCTTACTTCTTATTTGCCACTTTGGCAACACATGTTGATTCCTAAAGGAATCATTTTCAAGAGAAATGGACTTACCATGAGTGACTTAGACCAAACAAGCTTAACTTGGAGTTGAGCAGAAGCACAGAATTTTGGGAAGAACATAACTCAGTTATATTTGAACGAATTGGGTGCTCTTTGTAGTCAAAAGGCAGAGAAATTGCTAGTGAGTAGGCAACCACAACGCATGGTGGAACATTACTATCTATACTAACAAGTTAACTGAATTTACTAAAATAAACCTAACCTTTTAGCTGTGTGCTCTGAGTACATTTTAGTTTTTTTGAATCTTTATTTTTACATTTTGACCAAATCCATTGCAACTTTTAATAGTAAATCTAACTTAATGTGTTACTTCCCCCTCCTTCAATAGCCTGCTATTGCTTTATGATCCCATGACTTCATTTATTATTCCCTGGGACCATTTTGAGTTCCACAGAACTCTTGCTTCCCAAGGCACCTTATTAGTATTTGAAGTCTCTACATAAGGTTTAACCATAAAAGAATATGAGAAAGATAATATTTAGCATAGATGAGTCAAATTTCCAGAATATAGGGCTTTATCCAAAGTTAGCTATATTCTATTCCCAAAGGCTGGTGGTTTCACTATCAAGTCAATACCCTCCTAATTACTGTGATCTTTTTTTCTATACAACATGAGAGTGAGGTCTTGAACATTTAGGGTCAGATTCTTCATTGGTTTTCTCACATAATTGAAGTCATAAGACATAAAACTAGAGATTGATTATGGGGACAGTATGTGGGCAGGAAGAAAATTAGGTCTAACTAAAAGCAGTATTCTCTTTTGGTTTTCTGAGAGATAAGCCAAAAACCATAGTTTGGAGGAAACCCAAGATCATAGTACAGAGAGACAGGTATAAATACCAACTGAAAGGGCAAGGGGTGACTATAATGGTATAATTAATAACAGCTGTATGCCAAGAGAGTTGGGAGAATAATATCCCGTTACTTTTTATTGAGAAATATGATGTCCCAAGCCATGTTCAAATCACTCTACATATAATTAACTTATGTAATCATATACAACTCTGAGAGGTGGGAATATTATTTTCATTTTTGTTTAGATCAGTATTAGGACAAATACTGAAGATTCCAACTACATGACCTTCTGAAAAAGACAAAATAGGTGGAGGGATGGATGACTAGGTAAATACAGAGGACTTTTAGGGCAGTAAAGCTACTTTGTACATGGCACTATAGTGATGAGCACATGTCATTAAACATTTGTCAAAACCTATAAACTTATAGATGTACAATACTAAAAATGAACCCTAATGTAAGCTGCAGACTTTGAATGATAATGACATGTATGTGTAAGTTCATTGATTCTAAGAAATGCACCACTCTGATGGGGAACATTGATAAGGTGGAAAGCTATGCATATGTATGGGCAGAGGTATATAGTAAATCTCTGTATCTTCCCCCAATTTTGCCATAAACTTAAAATTCCTCTAAAAAATAAAGATTATTAATTAAAAAATTGAGCTTTATCATTCTTTGGAAGTTTCCTAAAAATTCTGAATATAATTTCTTGCTCTTAAAATCCTATGGTAGGCTCCCCCCCCACCCAAAGCCCAGATTGTAAAGATTTTTAAAAATTCTATGAATTATCCTTTATCTTTCTTTAATTACTTGTAGTGCTTAAATTATACAGACTTGGCCTCTATTGCTTGCAACCAAAGAACCCTAACTGCATATCTACCCACACCCATTTATGTTTTATGGCTCATTTTTGAAAAAGCATTTGGCTTACAACTTGTAGTCACATGTTGGCCAAATGCAAGGAAGTTTTAAGGCTATTCAAAAACAATTGAAATTTCAACACACTTTGAACATGACTTTTCAATATTACCCAAGTTAAGTTAACCTCACTTTCCACAAACTCAAAAAGATCATTAGAAGGTATTTGTAATATTTGTAGGCAAACATACTACTATAAACATACTGTATATTTTTTATATGTAAATTTTACCCACAACATGACAATTTTATGTGGTTCAACTTACTACATACATGAAAGAAAGCCAATACTTTTCTTCTTATTTTCATTTCTTTTTTTTTTCAGATTTAATGTGTTTTATTGATTAAAATATTACATTTGTGCCAATTTCCCTTCCCTCTGCTCCCCTCCACCCGGTGGCTCCCCTCCCTCCAGTTGTCCCCCCCTTTTAGATTATGTCCATTAGTTGTGCATACAGTTCCTCCCAACCTCTCTCCGTCTATTCCATTCCCTCCTACCTTGATCCCCAATTCCTATATCATCTCCCTCCCTTTCCCCATTCCCCCTCCCTGTTGACCTCCCCCCAATATGCTTCCCGTACCCACAGTTCCTTTTCCGCTCTCGTTGCCTATTTAGTTTGCCTTTGTTTCATCTCCCTAGCTTCTGTTTTTTTAAACCAGTCCCTTTAACATCTCATATAACAGTGGTTTGGATCTAATGAACTCTTTCAGTTTTATTTTGTCCTGGAAACACTTTCTCTGTCCTATTCTGAATGACAATTTTGCTGGATAGAGTATTCGTGGTTGTAGGTTTTGGATTTTCATTACTTTGAATATTTCTTGCCAGTCTCTTCTTGCCTGTAGGGTTTCCCTTGAGAAGTCAGCTGATAGTCTAATTGGGACCCCTTTGTACATAATTCTTTTCTTCTCTCTTGCTGCTTTTAAGATTCTCTCTTTATCTTTAATTTTTGACATTTTGATTATAATGTGTCTTGGAGTGGTTCTCCCTGGGTCCAGTCTCTTGGGAACTCTCCTTGCTTCCTGGACCTGCAAGTCTATTCCCTTCCCCAAGTCTGGGAAGTTCTCCTTTATTATATTTTCACTCAATTTTTCAAGTTCTAGTTCATCTTCCTCATTCTCTGGCAAACCAATGATTCTTATGTTGGGCCTTTTATAGCTGTCCCAGAGGTTTCTGATCCTCTCATTGTTGCTTCCCATTTCCTCTCGCTGCATTGGTTGACTGCTTGTTCCTTCTCCATATTCCAGTTTGTTGAAATGAACTCTGGATTTTTTTTCCTCACCATCTGTCTCGTATGCGGTTTTGTTCCTTTCGTTATGAAAGTTTTTCGCTTCTTTCTTATCTTTTTCCTGCTCTTTTGTGAATTCTGTAAGCCACCTGATAACAATGGCCCAGAACTGAGCCTCTGACAGGTTTCTTATCTGTTCATCTGTCAGGTTCTCTATCTGCTGCCTGGTGAGTTGTGTCACCGGGATTTCTATAGTTGTCTGCCTCGTTTTGACAGATGCGTTTTGTTTTCTTGGGCCGGCTGTCTGGGGCAGTGCCTGTGTACGCGTCATAAATCAGCGACCGGCGCCTGCCTGTCCGCGACCTATTTCGCAGCCCTGTGGTGCTTTCTTTGGGGGCGGGGGTCCAAGATGGATTCACACAGTTATTCAGCTAGGAGATCGGGATCTGTCCTCCCGCCCCCCTGGGCCTCACTGTTCAAGGCGATGTGGCGGCCGCTCTCCCTAGCGCCAGAGTCACGCACCGGCAGGAGCTTGACCGCAGCCGGGATTCCTCGCCGCCCACCGCTCCGGGTGCGACCGCAAACAGCACTGCCCTCTTTAACTCTTACCTGCCCAAATGGCACCGCTGGTTTATAACTTCATATGTTGGACTTCCGTGTAGTTTTATTTTCTGGAATTTCTAGTTATCCTTTGTTTTGAAGTAGTTGTATTCCTCTCTAGTTGTAGAGGGAGACCTAGCGTGTCCGTCTAAGCCTCCATCTTGGCCGGAAGTCGCTTCTTATTTTCATTTCTGTGTTCTCAGGAGCTATCTGTGTAGGCAGTAAGATGGGTGAAAAGGAACTCATAAAACTATAGGAAAAAGGAAAGGATAAAGGTAAGATTTAGGTAGGAAGAGGTCAAGAATGCTTGAAGAAATGGCCAAAAGAAGAAGTGTGAAGTGTAAAATGGAGATAAAGGAGATGTGAAAAGTTCAGTGTCTGCCAGGCTCACTTGGCTTCTCTGCATTGCAGCGCATTGAATCAGTCTCTTGTGTAGTGATCCACTCTGATAGTGTTCAGTTCTTAAAACTGGCCTGTGTACTAATTCCTAAGAGGAAACATGTTTTCAGGTAGGGATAAAATGCACTGTTTTTTTCTTCTAAATAATTATCAGTCAAAATTTCAAAGTCTTTTTTTTTTTTTTTTTATACTAGCACATTTACTTTTACTCCAATTACCTAGAGTCAGTGATTCACTAAGGACTCACTTAATCCTCCCAACAACCCAGTGTGCTAGGTTTTATTACACCAAATTTACAGATATAAAATCTGTAATTTATTGAGTTTAAATAAATTTCCCAAGTCTTTCTGCTGATTAATAGCTGAGTAGAACGGAGCCTTGGTCTTTGTTTTCACATCCACCTCTTTCACCAGTAGTTGCCCAAAGAGGTTTTCTTTTTATCCTCTCTTTAAATTCTCTCCCCAAATGACTCCTTAATGCCTCACGTGTACAGATTCGTTGTTCCTGTCTCTGTGTCCCATAGTCTCATGACCTACTGAGTGAATTAACTCTCCAATGTAGGGGGAGGGTATATTCAGGAAGCAATACTAGGATTTTTGGAGTAAATCAAAAAAGCTGTGAATTCTCATACATTAATGTTTGTCCCTGTTATATTTAATTATGGATTTTTCATTATTCTAATCTTTACTATTTTAAACTAATGACCTAATTAAACATTTGCCAGTTTATTTGTACCTCATTGTTTGTGTATTCTATGTATTTTCCTGTTTTCATTTTTTAAAGTGTCAAATAAATACATAATTCTATACTTTCTCAATATTTTTAGTGATATGAAGTCCTTTTAGTAACATGCCATACTAGAATAAATCAGATTGTCATGTATTTATTAAGTGCAAATACTAATGTGCTCACTCTTGCAAGAAGTGTTGTGGGGAGACAAAAGTTATAGAAGACTTGTTTCCTATCCTTGGTAAGTTTGCAAGCTTACTAGAATTATAAAATTAACCGAGGGGAAACAATAGCAAGCAGTATAGGACAACATGTACTTGCTAAAGTATGAGCTGAAGATTATAAAAAGTGTAGCAGTTTACAGGAGGTTGCTGGGCTGTGGAGTTGCCATGGGGGAAGTGGGGTTTCAGTTGGGTCTTTAAGGAAAGCATCCTGTGGATAGATGGAGAGGAAATGAAATATTCCAGACCAAGGGGACACGAGTAAAGGCAAAGAAGCAGAAATACATTGTACGAGGGAACAAGACTGAGGTGACGTATAGAAACCTTTCTGCTTCCATGCTTTAAAATTGGTTTAATTTTGATGTGCACCAACTATTATCTTTGTATGTCATGCACATTTTGGTATGTGTCACCTACAGCTCTGTTGCTTTTCAATATATTTCTTATTATTTCTAACTTGTTTTGTTGTTGTATGGGCCACATACTTTAGACTTTATTATTTTACTTTGTGGTGTTTAAATATTAAATCATATTTTGGGGTTGATAAATTGTCTTATGTATATCCCAGTATTTAGCACAATACTAGGTGTAGGATTGGTGCTCAATTAATGTTATTAGTTGGATGATTGATTTTGCATATGGTATATGAGACAATTAGGTTTAAAAGATATTCTCTAAAGTCTCCTCTTTTATATTATTATAGTGGTATAAGGAGGGATAGACCTAGGTATATGTCACCAGTCCAGTTATTTGTTAGGAGTGCTTTAAAATGTTTTCTTTTCTCCTGTATCTTTGAAGAAGAGAGAAGGTGAGATGAGGGCAAGAAAACATTCTGTCACTTGAGAGAAAACACCTGTAAAGCTCTAAGTGTGAGAAGCTTTCCAAATGATAGGAGGCTGCTGGGTTTTGCTTCTCATTTGCTAACACTGCAATATTGTGACAAGATCATAGATACCAGGGCAGACCTGTGGTGTCCTCACTTGCAAGCACCTCAGAGATACATTCTTCTTGTAACCAAACCATGAAATCAAATTTTGTTTGGAAACTGACGGGCTTATATGGCTCCTTGGATATAGCATGTCACAGGTATTTCTTTCCAGCACAATAGCTTCATCAGCCATAATTAATAAATTCTTTACACCAAGCCCAACTTTACTAAGCACTGGTATGGGTAGAAAGTGCTCCTGGAGTGAAGACATTTTAAAAACATTTTAATATGGTGGCACCATGTGGAGGGCATTAATCTTTCTTATGATTCTTCTTATTGTAACAATGGAAAAGTCTTCTAATATGTAAACCTCATTAAATCGATCATCCTGGGAATTTAGAGGCACAGTGTGATAAAGGCAACAACTTTCTCCACCTTAAAGCAATTTCCCATATGTTCTGGAAGTTGAGATTTAGGAAAAATAAGCTCTTTGATGGATTTATGATTCAGCTTCAAGTGTAATATTTGAATCATATACTTTATTAGTCAAAAGGAAGTCCTAAATAGTTAATAAAGTGTGTTCATTTTTAGATAATATTTATTATTTACATGGCTGCTTTGGGCACTCCATTTATATCTTTTAAGCTGTAATTACACTGATGGAAGATAACATGATGTTTATTAATTTGGAGCAAGGAACTGCTTATACTATTCTTTATTTACTTAAAGTTTGCTATTCTAAAGAATTTAACTGCTATTATTTGATAAAACAGTTTTGTGAAGAAGATGAAAAGTGTGAGGAAAATGTTTAAGACAAAATGTCCTAAGAGATACATATAGATTTTGCCTAGACTTAACTTCTTCCTGTTTGTGTATAGAAAAGTACATTGAAGAGGAACACTGACTTCCAGAATAGTTTAAATCTGTACCTAAATGCACATGGGTTATGCCTACACAACTACAACATTAGTACTGGCAGGTGGGAGTGACAAAGTTGTAGGAGGCACTGTTTTAGTGCTAGAATGAAATCGGCCAGAGGAAATGCACAATTAAAACATTTGCTTTAAATCTCTGCTGCTATATTAGGGAAATTAATTCAAAATGTTAACTTTTATTTACTTTTATTACATGCCATCCATCATTTACCTAACTACTGGGTAGATCTGAAGGATAGTATGGGGAGTTCTAAGGGTTCACAGGAGCACATTGGCACCATTATTTGTGGACCCATATTTAAACCACCTTGGAACTAATTTGGACAAAGGTTATATTTCTAGATTTCTAGTGAGCTTCACCTGAACTATGGATATTGTTTCCAGGAATACCTAGATTGGATCTATAGACCAAGTGGGGAACTCTTGCTGTGAACTCAAGAATTCCACAGATCAATTTTATATTGAACCAGTCTTCTCACTGCTCTCCCACAGTCCCTGGTTTGGTATTTTGGGAAGTTATATTAATACCTTCAGAGACATTGATGCTATATCTATATGAGACAAGTGTTTTCCAATTATATCATACTATATTATCTAGCTTTATTTCCATTTGAATTATGCTCATTATGTGTTAAAAACAGACAAAATATACTGAAACAAAATAACGATTCAATATTTTCTATGTTTAGCATTAGGAAATTTAAAATATTAAGCAAATATATTTCAAAAGATATATGTTAATGTACATACATATACTTTAAACAACTTACAGAACTGAGATGGTATTCTGTAGTCTCAGAAAGAGGAATGTAGAGCCATTTAAAATATCATAATTGTGTTACTTTGCATCCTGAAGGATCATTGACTGTAATTTTTAAATGCTTGTTAAAGTCTGTTTTTTCTCAGAAAGCAAGGGTTGATTAAGCACTATATTCTTGAAAGAGAAGAAGAACATCGCAAGCATTTCTACATGTCTAAAAGCTTACATGATATCTAGGTAAGCTTATACTATCTATGAATTGACAATGTAGATCCCCACGGCTCAGAAGAAAGTACAACTGTGAGGGTGAAGTAATCCATGAAGATAAGTGGTTATCTAGGGTCTAACTGAGTGGTGGTGGTCATCTTCCAAATGTACTTATTGTGTAAAGGTGGTTCACATACAGGTGGAATTACATGTATTTGAAAATAAGGATACCATTTTTATTCTTTCTTTTCCTCCTCTTTGTCCCTTTTGTCCTTCACCACCTCTTCCATCTTCATACTTGTCTTTCACAGGGTTTGAATCTAAAGTTACCCTTGAAAGATTATTCTGTGGCCTTTGTTTGCCATCAATCTTAAAAAAAAAACTCCTTCCACGATGCTCTATCTGCCTAGACACTTAATTAAAGTTGCTTTCATTGCAGCCTCTCTGGGAGAGCTGGAATGAGTAGATCCCTATTCTTTATTTACTTAGTCTTGTCATAATATTTGATATTTGGAAACATGAATTGATGCTAACTTGGTCACATTCAGGAAATTGTGCAATAGAAGCATTGGTTCTATTATGAAATAGAGAGATGAGATAAATGAGCAGAATATGTCCTTGAACACTGACGCTTCAATATTAATGAGGCCAGAGAGGCAAAAAGCATTAGTACCCTCAATGGCTATAGTGGGGGCTTTTTTTTCTCTGCAGTACAAAGAGCAAGCACAAAGCCAGAGCTCCACTGGGTGGAAGAGAAAGTACTCTTATTTATCCAGTCACAGATGGGAGGGTTATGAGCAACTTAGGGGCTAGCCAAAAGTGGAGGGAAGAAGGTAGATGCTCTGGTGGAGAGCTTGGAGACAAATACCATTTTATAGTAGTCATTATTATATTGTATTATACTATATGGTAGTCTTTATTATTATACTCTACATTATATAGTTTCTGGTTTTATATTATATAATAATAAAATACTATACATTATATGTTATTCATTATTATAAATACTTATTCTGTCAAAAGTTATGATAAAATACTATATAGATATAATGGTGGTATTATTATTGTGCTCTTATGCCTTCCTTCCACTGCCAAATACGCCCAGGAAATTCTTCTATATGATATAGAGCACACTTGCTCCGTGCATGTAATTCTCATTTGAAACAGAATAAGAACAAATTGTGTAAAAGAAAGTGCCAATTTATAACAAAGGAATTCTAGATTTATTTAAAAGAGCAACACAATTTGTTAATAACTTGGTCTTGTTTTTTTTTCTCCCCTCTGCTGTGAGAGCAGAGGCCTGAGCCCTCGTTTTCAGCTTTGTCAATCCCACCCATCCTATCCTTGTCACCACACTGCTTTGCTGCTGCCCACAGCTCAGCTCCATTTAAGGAGAGGCAAGCCTCCCCTCCTACTCTTCTCTGCCTGGTTATGCTGGTATACGTGTCCTGCTCACAGCTGCTTGTTTACTCAGATGCTTTTCCCAGTGACTGATGATAGCTTTCACACGTTCTTTGATGAGTATTTAAAATGTTTCCCAGAATCTTCCTGAGCTCAATTTGATATCAGAAACCCTTTTCCTCTTTTGTGCCTTTGATATTTCATACCCTTTCCTTTATTGTTTTTCCATCTTTCTCAAAATGAAGTCAATTTAGCCAGCAGATGGGGGTTTAAGTTTAGAGACCACCTTGTTTCTGCCAAACTTACAGGATCCTGCAAGTGGCCACAAGTTTTAGAGCTAAAGATGGGTGCCCAACTCAGGGCATTTTCAATCTCTGCTCTTGAGGAAGTGATACTTGCTCCTGGAGTGTTAAGAATATAAGAGCCTTAATATTGTTGAGTGACTTTGGACTGATTTTATAGAGTAGGATGTCTATTGCAAATGGGGGGCAGGGAGTGTTTGGCAGCCTTCTGGAGGGTGATAGAATCTGGGAAGAATACAGAAGGAAACATGATAAAATTAAAGCAGGAATTGGAAAAAGAATTATCAAACAGTGCTGAGGACTGAATAAGATAAAAAAATGTTTAGAATTGATCCTCACCTGGAAGCAGCCAAGAAGTAGGACCACCTGCTGGAAAATAACTTTTGGGTGGATGGTGAGGACAGGATACATTTCAGTGGTTACTATTGAATCTTTGTGTGTGGGAATCAAAGGTGACTTAAGACTATGCTCAAAGAGTAAATAGTGTTGTATTTTGCACTGAATAAGCATCATCAAAAAGCAAAGCCAAGTACAAATAACTACTGTTCAAAACACAGTTCAAATCCAGTGGGCAGGCAAGAGATGGAATCTACATCAAAAGCTGAAGTTATTAAATACAGATCATCATCAAGAAGGCTGCGAGAAGGGTTATAAAGAGGTGGGGCAGGAATGACTCCAGAGCTGACAAGTGGACAACTGTGGTTGTTTATTCATTGATGGCAATTCTTGGGGCAAAAATATGGTGGGACTTTGTAGAAGCCAGTCCTTGTGTCTGAAGTCTTTTAGAAGTTGTCTACAATCTCAGCATAGAAGAAACGGAAAAAAAAAAAAAAAAAAAAAAAAAGCAATTCAAAGTTTCAGGCTTTGGAATTGGTTTGGCAGATTGGAAAGGCATTTGAGGTAGAGTGATTAAAGAAGTTAGTGGACTAGAAAGACCATGTTTGACAAAATAAGGTTCTGACTTTCTAGGAGAGACTAATAGCCAGGAAATAATTGTCATGAGGTGGGTAAATGATGTAGGCTATCATGCTATAAATTCTTAAATAAGTTCTAATGAGATACTATCTTCCTATCATTTGGAATCAACCCTCCAAAAGTCACATTCAAAATAATTTGACCCTTCTCTTTGTTTATATTTCAATTTTTCATTTTTTCCTTTACACTGTAAAGGAAGTTTGCAGCATTAACTTTTCATTTACCTTTACAATGTAATATGGCTCTCTGAGAGGTTTAAAGATATGACACATGTGAGAAATGTACTCTTACATTATTTATTTAATAACCATGAGCTAGAAAAAATCTTACATTCTTGATACACAGAGAGCTGCATAACAAAAATGACTGGTTAGTCCAATTTGATGTCTGCTCAGTGACATCCCTGGAGCAGTACATGAGTGAGAACCTAGAGTCCTAAATTTATCATCATTGTACTATTAAGGTGAACCATAGCAAATCATATTATATCATTTCATGCTCAGTTCAACTACAGCAAATGACATGGATTATTTTTAACATAAAGACAATAGCCCTGGCTGGTGTGGCTCAGTGGGTGAGTACCAGCCTGTGAACCAAAGGGTAGCTGGTTCGATTCCCAGTCAGGGCACATACCTGGATTGCAAGCCAGGTCCCTGTTGGGGGTGTGCAAGATGCAACCACATGTTGATATTTCTCTCCCTCTCTTTCTACCTCCTTTCCTTTTTCTCTAAAAAAATAAATAAATACTTAAAAAAATAAATATAAACAAAATATGTGGAAAATGTCTAGTCTGTGTGCTCATTGTAATTAGCCCATCTATATAACTTGGAAATAAAAAATGAACTCGCTAGGAGTTGACTTATATCAACTGAGTCATATCCTGATCTCCATATACCCCTCATAATCCAAAATCTATACAGGTAGCATAATTATATTTGGTTCAGAAGGCATGGTACTCTCAGTTTGTCACACATATTTACAGTGAAATTATGTGCAATGACACTGTTATCTTATTGTTGTCAAAACAAGTGTGAGCCATAGATAAATGGACAAACTGCATGTCTAAAATGTCATTTTATAAACAATGTTAAAAATTTACTATCTACAGCTTATATGAAGGACAAATATTGCTTATGAAAATAATCACTGATCTTTTGAGGTCATTTTCAGTCTCTCTATATTGTAAAGTAATATTGTTTAGGTTAGAACGTGTTAAAGGTATTAACAGTTTAACATGGTCTTAAGTGGCAAAGGACAAACTTGGACTAATGTTTATTTATAATTATTAATGAAGACATGAGTTTTATCCATCACTCATGCAATTAGTGCTCCCTAACTAAGAAAGCTCCTCTTGTGTAGCCAGCTGAATTCCTCTGCCTACTAGGCCTATATTTTCTGCTTAATGCAGATAGCTGGTAACTCCTTCCCAGGTGCCTGCTCTTTGTGTTTCCTACAGACTTTTCATCCTCAGTGGCCACTTGGTTTATATTCCTTTTGTTTGATTCTAGCTCCAATCTCCCTCAGTTCTGAATAGTTTCGCAGAGATCAGCATATTCTATTTCTTGCTGAATGTCTCCCTTTCTCTGAGTTACATTTTTTGTTTTCCTATTCATTTAATCTTTTTCTTGCCTCTTTTCTAATTAACTCCATCGTTGCCTTCTTCATTATGCTTGTAATGAGGTCAGGGAGGTGTTCTGAAATTTTTGCTTTTCCCATCTGCTTCAGGGCTCCAATTAGTTTTCTTTGGAATTCTTTTTTTTTTTTTTTTTTTTTGCTTAGTGGAAGCTTCCAATAAGGCTAATTCTAGGATGGCCTCTTTTCCTTCATCAGTTCACATGAAAACTTACAAGATTATTCAGGCTCTCAATGGTGTAAATGGCATCATTTTCTCTAGCATAGAAATGGATTTAGAGACAACAACAGTTGAGCTACACAGAAAATTTAAATATCTTTTGAAAGAGTGTGAAGTCTGTTCTTCCAGATTGCAAGTAGATTCAGGTGAGAAATTTCAGAAAGACACATTTATCCACACTTGGACTGAAGGGTATGTAGCTAACACAACGAAATGAATTTTAAAGAAAATTTGCAAATAATATATTTTAAGGACAAAATTTTCTTAACTTTAGTATCTTGCTCCTGGAGCATTATTTTCATATAGAATTTTTCAGTTGACTATTGTTTAGCCATTGCTAAGAACTGAATTGTATTACCTCTTCCCTCCACTTCATAGTGGAAGCCACTGTGACTGTATTTGGAAACAGGTCTTATAAGGAAGTAATAAAGGTTAAGTTACATCTTAAGGGTGAGGCCCTAAGTTGATACTATTTGTATATTTATAAGAAGAGGAAGAGAGACCAGACCTCTCTTTCTTTACAGGAGTTCTGAGAAAAGGTCATGTGAGGATATAACAAAAATGTGGCCATTTGCAAGTCAGGAAAAGAGTTCTTAACATAAATTGAACCCTGCACAAACCTTGGTCCTGGCCTTTTTAGCCATCATACTGTGAGAAAATAAATTTCTATTGTTTAAGTCACCCTATGGAAGATTGAGCAGACTATTACAGCAACTAAAAGTAACTTTTAAAGAGAGAAGCACTCATGTAGTTTGTAAAGCGACACAAAATTATTTACATTAAGACCTTAATTTGAAAAGTATAGGAGAAATTGGAACCCTATATGCTGCCTGTGGAAATAGAAAGTGGTATAGCCCTTTGAAAACAGTTTAGCAGTTGGTCAAATGTTAAACAAGGAGTTACTGTATAACCCAGCAATCTTATTCCTCGTTATACAGTTGGCCCCTGAACAACACAGATTTGAACTGCATGAGTCCACTTATATGCATTTTTTTTCAATAAATACATGTACTGTTTTTGATTTGTGGTCAGTAGTCCATGGATGCAGAAGGCCGACTGCATGCATTGATATATGTTATTTTATATTGGGGATTTTGATATCCATGGAGGTCCTGAAACAAAACCCCCCACAGACAACTAAATTTTGGGCGAGTCAAGTTATACGTGGACCTTTGGCTGTGTGTAGGGGGTTGGTGCTCCCTAGCTTCCACGTTGTTCAAGGGCCAACTGTATGTATACCCAAAAGAAATGAAAACATACATCCACATGTATGTTCTTAGCAGCATTATTCCTAATAGTTAAAAAGTGGCAATAACCTGAATGTCCATCAATTGAAGAATGGATAAATACAATATATAATATGGCATATCCATACAATGAAATATTATTCAACTATTAAAAGGTATGAAGCACTGACATATGCTACATGGTAAGCTTTGAAAACATTATATTAAGTGATAAGCAGATCATAACATTACATATTATATAAACCCATTCATTTGCAATGCCCAGAACAGATAAATCCATAGAGACAGTAAATAAGTTAGTGGTTTCCTGGGGCTGGCACTTGGCTGCTGGTGGGGATAGGGAATGATTGTTAATTAAATGTTAAGGGGTATGTTTCTTTTGGAAGGATAAAATGTTCTAAAATTTGATTGTGGGGATGGTTGTATTACTCTGTGAATGTTCTAAAAAACATGAATCATACATTTTAAATGGGTGATTTCTATGGTATATAAATTATATCTCAATAAGGCTGGTAAAAAGTATATGCACCCATACATAAACATATGTGCAGAAGCATACTGTAAGGAAATGCATTGAAATGTTAACAAAGGTTTCAAATGTATTTTCAGCTAATTTTCTACTTGATTATTTCTAATATATTTTAAAAAATTTCTAAGGTTGTTTTTAGAGATTTCCTAATCAATAACATATTCACCCAAACTCTCCTTCCTACCCTTTTATTAAGTGTTTACTATGTGCAGTCGGGGTTTACTCCCTTAGCCTTTCCCCTGAAGAGGTATGCCGCAAGGCAGCGGAGGTTTTTTGGAGTCAGAATTTTCCTTCTCTGATGTGCCCTGACTGGAAGATCGAACCAGCGACACTTAGCTCGCAGGCCGACGCTCAATCCACTGAGCCAAACCAGCCAGGGCTCAGGAAGGGGTAACACTAAGAGATAGCTCTGTGTGAGAGACTGTTCAGGGAATTGCTCATGTGCCCTGACTGGGAATCAAACCAGTGACCGTTTGGTTTGCAGGCCAGCACTCAATCCATTGAGCCACATTAGCCAGGCCTCCAGCTTTTATTTAAAATTTATGATATTTAAACCCTGCCTGCCACTCTCTTAGGTAATAATGACACTGCATTTTTTATATATTTTGACCACTATAAGTAACTTCTGGCTTTTAATCATATAATTTTCACATATAATGTATCATAACCCAAACCTACCTTATACACAACTAAATAGAGGTGGCATCCCTAAATGTTTTCATGTGGGAAGGAGAGGTTTCAGTGTGGAGAATGGACTTGAAAGACACTGTTGCAGTGGCCTGCATGAGGGACAATAGTGGCCTGATCTGACCTGATACAGAGGCAAAAAGGAGGAAATAGTGAATGTATAGGCAGTAAACATGGTAATACCAAATGGCGATAATAGTAATAGAAAACACTTACAAGCTGCTTTATCTTGTGCAAGGTAGCATTGTAGTCTGTGCTTTACCAGGATCTTCTCATGTAATTTCTTTAATCCTCACAACAGACTTTGCAAGTTAGAACTCCATCACTGATTCAGATACATTTGACATTGACTTACAGCACACTCCAGCTCACCTTCTGAGCAAATTTTCATCAGCATCTTGTTTTCTATCAGTTCCATCAACATGACTTGTTCCTCCCAGCTCAGGGTCTTTGTAAATTCTGTTATCTCTGTCGGGAATGGGAATGTCCTGCACACCCATCCCTACTACCCCCAACATAAGCACTTACCTAGTTAACATGTACTGTTAGATCTCAGTTCAAATGTTCCCTCCTCAGAGAGATCTTTCTTGATCCAAAATCCAGGTAAGAACCAATTATTTCATGATCTCATAGCACTATATACCCCTCTTTTCAACAATAATCTCAGTTATAAATTTATGTGTATGTGTGCTTCACTCATTGTTATTTCCTACATTAAATGATAAATTTATGAAAATAGGAACCATGACTAAGTTTCAATTTTCTGTATTTATTTATTTTTGATCATCATTATCTTCCCAGAACTTAGCACATTGCATGGCATTAATATTGTAGCCATTAATATTGTTTGGAGACTTTGAATTCCTCCTGTTTACTTTTGAGACTCCATCAGTTTACCATTTTTCTCTCACTACACCCCTGTCATCCCTTCCCAGTACTTGGAGTGACCATATGCCCTGCAACAACTTTTGGCACTCAGGGTTTCTCCTGAGCAATGAAAGTCTAATAGTCGTCATCATACTACTGTGACTTCCACCTTCCATCTGCCTGCTCACTCCTCTCTCTGTTACTAGCATTGCTCCACTAAGAACAAAGCCTTTTAGTTTTGTAGATTCATGATCAGACACAGAAATGTGTCCCTTTGAGTTGATCACTATTCAATTCAAAATGTGGAGCACTTATTTTTGAGACAAAAAGGATGGGAAATGATCAAAGGCTGGGGATTTTTAGTGCAAATAAGGGTTGGTTCATGCATTTTAAAGGCATGATATTCATAATATAAGAGCATAGGATGAAATTACTAATGTAGAGATGAGATTGCAGTTCAAGAAGATAGTAAAAATTTCAGCTTCAAAGGCAGGGGAGACTAGCAATTTGAGCACTTCTCTGCTTGGGCGAAATTTAAAAAGAAGACATTTGTGAATTGGGTGTTCGAAAAGTCAAGAAATGACAAAATTGAATCTAGTTTAGGATTTTTATTATGTAAACATATTCTAGGTGTATAAAAGGGAAGTGAGAAGATGAAAATTTTTTTGAGGTAACAAGATTATAGGTGAATTTTTTCTTTGATTTCATTTTGATTTACATTAATATTGTCAAATACAATACATAACTTTTTTTTTTCAAGGAACTCCAAATCTTCTCTGAAGTTTCAATTTATAATTACTGTGTATCTACTATGTGCTATGTTCTCTATTACATGATTTTAGTTATTCCCAATGACAACCTTGCGAGGAAGATGGTAGACAGGCTAAAAAGGAAACGGAGACATTCATTCCAGGTCTTGCACCTTGTGAGCAGTAGGGCTTGTGTTTGCGCCCTGCTGGATCTGACTCTAAGCTTAGTTTTGATCCATTTGTCTTACTCTCCCTCTTTTTAGAGTCATTCGACACAATATTCTCAGAGACTTTCCAAACTGGCTGGCACTGTTGAAAGTATTTCTTTTGCTGATACTTTGTTACAATCAACTAGTTATTTCAATAAATATTAAACATTTGCTATATGCCATTGACTGTTATGGCTTCAGGATGAACAAAGGTGAACACAATGGACAAGGTCCTTACTCTCATGTAATTCTAGTAGAAAGAACATAACCTCTCAAAATAGCAAATAAAAAAGCAATGAGATTTACAGTAAGTGATATGTAGAGAATGACTGTTGGTTTTCTGATAGTAACTAATTATTGGACCCAAGTTCTTTATTAAAAAACATAATGTGAAACCTCTTTGAGGAGGAAACATTGAAGCTGAAACTGAAATGTCAAGAATGATTTCAGCAGAGGAACAAGATTTTACAAAATCCCTGGGCCAGAAGCCAGCATGGTATGTTCAAGTCATGAAAAGAGAAGACCAGGGTTGCTAGAGCATAAAGGATAGAGAGAAACGTGGTTGGTATTGGTTGTAGCTGAGTCATGTATGGATTTGTAAGACAGAGTAAGAGAAATGAATTGTAGTTTAATGGACTAGGAAGTCATTGAAATATTTCAGGCCAGATAATATTCCTGCTGCTGTGTGGAAAATGGATGATAGGGGAACAAGAGTAGAAGCCAGGAGATGAGTCAGAAGGCCGTATTGATATAGGTTTCTTCTGCCTTCTGAAAGAAGGGTGTTCCTATGAAATATTACATTAGCTGAAATGTCATAGAGTTAGAAAGCAATTACCATTAATTTAATGGACAAAATTTTGAGCATTCCAAGACCCCCAAAATGACCTACCAAATCATATCAAGTATGCTTAATTATATCCAGTTTTATGCTGAGCGAAACACACTTTTGAGATGCCTTAGGCTTCTCCAGTACCTTAGGATACCTCCTGCTAATGGGTGTACAAACTAAATTGAGATAAAGCACAGATGCTGAGAGGCTGAGTGTAGGTTCTCCGGGAAGGAGTTTGATGGGGCCACTATCAGACGCTTCGGTTGTATGCTGCTTCTATAATGGCTTCCTGCAAAGCAAACACTGAAAGCTGTTTTTGCCTCTTTTTCATAAAAGTAAAAATCTTCAGATTCGTTTCATTAGCGAAAACAGGTAGTAATGTAGCTCCTTGTAAAAGTACCATAAAGTGAACTTTCAAAAATCAGGGATACCTATATTCCCATACATTGCTGCTGAGAGATGACAGTGGTTTTGACAGAACACTGGTTCTTAGACTGAAGTGTTTATCTAGAATCATCTGGAGGACTTGTTAAAACAGATTGAAGGCTCCCCTTCTCCTCCCCTCCATCAAGTGTCTGATATGGTACATGTGAGATGGGTCCCGAGACCTATCTAACAAATTTCCAGGTGATGCTGCTACTGACCCTCCAATGGACAAAGGTGTTAGTTATGCAGAGAAAAGGGAAGCATTCAGAATGTATTTTTCAGTTGGAATGATAAAACTTGCTGTTGAATTGAATTTAGGGAGCAGAAAAAGAGAAGAATCAACATGTAGGGGAATTCTGGGAACCCATGCGAGAGCTCATCATTGAGATGGGGAGGTCTCAGGGAAGAGCAGTTTTTGGTAGGGTAGGAGTAAGGGAAGAATCAAGATTCAATTAAATTAAAGGAAATATTATGAGGATATTATATTTTACATATTTGTGCTGGATTGGATTAAGTATAATTTTCTATGATTGGTTATGGTTCTCTAAATCCTTTTACTGGGGTTGGGCAGGGGGGGCAAGGATGGTGGTGTTGGTGCAGGGGACATAACTAGCTTGGCCAGGTCCCAGCTAAGCACTGGTGGCCAGATTAGGGGCTGGAGCTAAACAGGATACAGTGAGGCTGTTTGGAGCCAGAGGTATGATTCAAGTCAGGTGAAGTGACTGAACCAAAATGACCTCAGAAATAAGTATGGAAGTCTATATGGCAGGACTGGCTATTGTTTTTTTGTCTAGGGCAAATGGGCTACAAAGTGCTTTGATAAACCAGGGGAAATTACAGAATGAGTGGCAAGACAGGAACCCCCTTTATTAATTAATATAAAATAAATATACATGATAGTAATGCCAACCCTGGCTGGTTTGGCTCAGTGGATTGAGCGTCGGCCTGCGAGCTAAGTGTCGCTGGTTTGATCTTCCAGTCAGGGCACATCAGAGAAGGAAAACTCTGACTCCAAAAAACCTCCGCTGCCTTGCGGCATACCTCTTCAGGGGAAAGGCTAAGGGAGTAAACCCCGACAGAAAATCCAGAGCCGGAGTCCCTAAGGCGGTTTGACGTTGTAGTCAACACGGGCAACTCCTGCGGCGCACCTGAAGCCAAGCTGTATTGACTCCGTCTTTCCCTTGGACCCTTCAGCTGCGAAGAGAGGGGGGGTCTGCTGCATGGGCAACAGCAGATCCTCCATATCACCCTGCCCAGGCTCTGTAGCTTCAGCTTCACTGGAGAGTACACTCCAGCGTTATCGCAAGATGTCGATTCAACACGGGAGGAGACAGATACCGTGTCACTCCCGAGTCGGACTGCACAGCCATTCTCGGCGGTGCAGATAGACTCTTAAGAAGCTACACCATCGTCTGTCAAGACAGACGGCTGCCGACGACGATAGTAATGCCAACTAACCTTAATGTATAGCATTTGATAGGCATTGCTACATGCTTTCTATAGATTACCTAATTTAACTTTTATAACACCCTGTACAAGGAAGACTCTTTGCTTTCTCTACTCTTACAACACTTCTGATATCAAATGTGTGGGTTTCTCCACACCAAGAAGTTCTTCATATCTTGGAGGACACCAGCTGGGTGTCCTACAATTTAACCCAATTCTGACACTAACTGGAGTTAGTGCAGACCTCGCTAGTTTAAGGGCTCAGTCCACAAGATTGTCCGCACATCCCAGACACCAATCTCAAGTTCCAGGTGATCATGTGTATTGTAGTTTTGACTGACCTACTATAATTTGGGGGTTTGCACAACCTCCTGGAAGCTCTCTGAACTCCTTTGATATGCTTTTATGGAGACTTTATTATGTAGGTATGACTGATTAAATCATTGACCCTTATTGACTAACTAAACTTTAATCTTTCTCTCCTCCACCCCAGTGTTGGGGAGGTGTGGGCTGTAAGTTCCAACCCTCTAATCAGATTGTTGAGTCCCCTGGCAATAAGCCCTCCCATACTTAGGGGCTTTCCAAAACTTACCTTATTAACATAAACTCAGGCATAGTTGGAAGAAGGTTGTTATGAATATCAAAAGACACTCCTTTTACTTTTATCACTCTTGAGGTATTTCAGGAGCCAGGGTCAAAACCCAAGTATTGTAACAAAAGATGCTCCTTTTACTTTATTCACTTAGGAAATTACAAACATTTTTAGGAGTCTTTGAAGCAGATCACAATGTATATTGCTTATTATGTCACAATTTCACACCCTATAAGAACAGGTATCATTATTTCCCCAATTTTATAGATAAGGAACTGAGTTTGAGGACAACTTTAAGTCACAGAGCTAGAAATGATAGAGCTGGAATTCATACTTGGGTGCTGTTGGATTTCAGTATATTTTAGAAAGTTTTAATCTGCATAAGTTTAAAACAGACATTTTATTGGGGGTGATTAAATAGCTTTTGTTCCCTAGTCTACAAAATGTTTAATGTCAGGCTTTAGTGAGGGAGATAGCTTCCCCCACCCCCTTATGACG
Organism: Furipterus horrens; assembly: GCF_987537825.1. NCBI lineage: Eukaryota > Metazoa > Chordata > Mammalia > Chiroptera > Furipteridae > Furipterus > Furipterus horrens. The sequence continues at coordinate 59,019,712 of NW_028327175.1, read as the reverse complement.
TTACTTCTATTGAAAAATCTAGATCCAGTTATATCATTTCAATTGTTAGCTCTTCTTCTAGGAATTAATCCATTAAAAACTCGAGGACTGTTTGCATGATCTGAAAACAGTACCTTTAGCAGAGAATTAGCCAGAGTTTTTATCACTGTTTTTTATTGTATGTGTGTTAATACATTATATATATGAAAGTGTGAAATTTCCTTGAGAAGACTTTTTTTTTGCTTCCCAGAAAGGGGAAAATCCTCACATTCTGAGATGCCAGGCTGTTTAATCTACTTCCCCTCCCTTTCCCTTTTATCTTCTCTTCTCCTTCTCACACACTCACCTTCCAGAATGATGTTATCTGGGAACACAGGAAGAGCAAAAGAGATGGCTGAAGTATGTGACCCCTTAAAGATAGGTGTGCCTTTGTCTTCTGCACTTGCTCAAATGCCTTCCTCTGCTTATTACACATCACTCTCCTGACCTTGGCTGCTGGCACAGCCCTGATTGTCCCTTACAGACAAGCAGGAGAATTTGATGGGCTTGCTCGGGGAACTAGAGAGATAAGAATGATATTTTCTTAACACATTACACTTCACAGGATTTTTTTTCTGCCCAGAGAAGTTTTCCAGGGCTCTTCACTTGCTATTTTCCCCAAGTCTCTGAATGATTTATTTATTGGAAAATTTGAGAAACTGAGTAAGGATGGGAATACTCAGGAACTGAGGAACTGAATATAGGCTCTTTGAGGGTAGGGAGATAGCTTTTATTAAAGAAATAGATTATTTTACAATACTATATTATGCTAGTCATTTAGTAAATATTTCATTTTTTAAATTTCATAGAAACTGTTTTGCAGACTGTTCAGCAAAGACTACAGATAAACAATATGTTTTCTTCCCTATTGGTTGGCCTGTTCTTTTTTCTGTAGAAAGGACTTTCAAAAAAACCTTATGTTTGTAATTTTGAAAATGCAATCAAATATAAGACTTCAATGTATGAATTTTGTGCTTTGAAATACTGTTCTGGAAAGGTAAACATAAAGCAAAACATGCTTTGATTGGGTATTAAATTGAATTAAGTGGAAAACAAAAAAATCATGAGCTGGTCAAGTAAATAGATAGAACTATGATATGATTGGGATCTGGAGAAGTGCTTCAGAGAAGTTTTCATTTCTAAACATTTCTCTAAACAGTACAGATAAGTTCCCAATATGTTGCCATTAGCTGTGAGCAGTCCCTAATTTAAATGTAATTTTCTGAGAGTGGCATCAAGTTGTCATTAACAATTGATGTTGGAAATAGTATTTGATATCTAACTAACTAAGAGTAAGTTAGTGAGAATGGTGTTCTGGGTAAGTTGGAGCAGGAATGGAGTTAAAGCATTTTCATGGAGCTAGCTTTTCATGAAGATGAAAAAGGACTGAAAGGAGAGAAAAAGAAAAAAGAAAAACTGTTCCAGCTGGGCATACCGACTCTCCCATTCTGAAGGAGAAGCCTTTGCTCTCCTGGCATGGAGGTGGTGGGGATTTTAACTACACTATATGACCTAGCCTTTCTTCTCCAGATAAAACAGCTTATCTTGGTCAAGGAGCTGGAAAGGGGGCTGTGACTCTAAAACAGGGCAGCTATTCCATAGAGGATCCAATGACTTATGCCATGGCCTAGGACAACAAGATGAGTTGGACCAATTAGACTCTCCCTTTTGGTTATTTGAACTAAATTAATGGAAAGAAGTACGAGCTGAGAGGATGCTGTGGTGCAAAGTTGGCACCATGGCAGGCCATAGGTTTTATGAACCTTACATTTTGAATAAGCAGAGTAAGGCAGTAATTAAGACCACCTGGCCCAGGGGAGGCTGATGCTGAGAGTAACTGGTTATTCAAGCCAAGCCTATGGATAAGCTCATAATACACATTTTTAAAAAAATACGGTCTGTGTGGGCCTCTGTTGCAGTCAAAGGTGCCCAACTAAAATATTGCCTGATTACCAGCATCAAAATGAAAAGGGAACCAACTGTAATGGAAAACATATTTGTTAATGACACATCGGACAAGTGTTTAATCTCTGGAATATATAAAGTACTCATACAACTCAACAACAGGAAGATAAACCATCTAATTAAAACATGGGGAAGCAGCTTTTTGGCTCCTTCTTGAACCTCTGTCTGGTTTGGCCTCCTTGCCTCCACTCCAGCCTCCACCATGTCCACAAGGATGACCCAGAAGACAACATGCAAGGTGTCCACCTCGGGGCCCCAGGCTTTCAGCAGCTACTTATACTTGAGTGGGCCCAGCATCAGCTCCTCGGCCTTTTCCTGGGTGGGCAGCACCTACCGGGTTGGCCTGGGTGCCAACATGAATCTGGCTGGAGGTTTTGGCAGAGCGGGGAGGATAGGGTCCATCAAAGCTGTCCAAGTGAACCAGAGCCTGCTCAGCCCCCTGAGGCTGGAGGTGGGCCCCAACATCCAGGCCGTGTGCAACCAGGAGAAGGAGCAGATCAAGACCCTCAACAAGTTTGCTTCCTTCATTGATAAGGTGCGGAGCCTGGAGCAGCAGAATAAGATTCTGGAGACCAAGTGGACTCTTCTGCAGCAGCAGAAGATGACTCGTAGTAACATGGACAATATGTTCGAGAACTACATCAACAACCTTCGGCAGCAGCTGGAAACACTGTCCCAGGAGAAACTGAGACTGGAGGCGGAGTTTGGCAACATGCAGGGGATCGTGGAGGACCTGAAGAATAAGTATGAGGATGAGATCAACAAGCACACAGAGATGGAGAATGAATTTGTCCTCATCAAGAAGGATGTGGATGTAGCTTACATGAACAAGGTAGAGCTGGAGTCCCGCCTGGAAGGACTGACCAATGAGATCAACTTCTATAGGCAGCTGTATGACGAGGAGATTCACGAGCTATAGTCCCAGATCTCTGACACGCCCGTGGTGCTGTCCATGGACAACAGCTGCTCCCTGGACCTGGACAGCATCATTGCCGAGGTCAAGGCCCAGTACAAGGAGATTGCCAACCGCAGCCGGGCTGAGGCTGAGACCATGTACCAGATCAAGTACGAAGAGCTGCAGACATTGACTGGGAAGCATGGGGATGGCCTGTGTCACATCAAAACAGAGATTTCTGAGATGAACCGGAGCATCAGCTGCAACCAGGTTGAGATTGATGGCTAAAAGGCCAGAGGGCTGCCCTGAAGGCCTCCATCGCTGATGCTGAGCAGTGTGGTGAGCTAGCTGTAAAGGATGCTCAGGCCAAGGTGGCTGAGCTGGAAGCTTCTCTGAGAACCGCCAAGCAGGATATGGCCCGGCAGCTGTGTGAATACCAGGAGCTCATGAATGTCAGACTGGTCCTTGACGTGGAGATCACCACCTACCGCAAGCTGCTGGCGGGTGAGGAGAACTGGCTGGAGTCTGGGATGCAGAACATGAGTATCCATACCAAGACCAACAGCGGCTACTCAGATGCGCTGAGCCCAGTTTATAGCAACCTCACCTACAGCCTGGGCTTCTAGTACCACCTGGGCTCTGGTGGGAGCTCTGGCTCCTTCAGCTGCACCAGCACCAGCTCCTCCAAGATGGTGGTTGTGAAGAAGATCGAGACCTGTGATGGGAAGCTGGTGTCTGAGTCATCTGATGTCCTGCCCAAGTGAATGACTGCTGCAGTCCCTCCCATCCTCCGAGCTGCGCAGGGGGGTGGAGGGCACAGGAGGCCCACCTGAAGCTCAGCCCCACCCAGTCCTCGGCTTGCCCTTGGGGTGGGGGAGTTTACCGCCTTTTACCCATGTCCCTGACTAGAAACCAAATCAAGTGTTTTCCTTTTTCCCCAAAATAAAGTCTCACCTGGCTCTGCCAAGCCTCTTAAAAAAAAAAAAGGGCAAAGGTTCTGAATAGACACTTCTCCAAGGAGGACATAAAGAGGGCCCATAGACATATGGAAAGATACTCAATATCACTAGCTATCAGAGAGATGCAAATTAAAACCACAATGAGATATCTCACACCTGCCAATATGGCTATCATTAATAAATCAACAAACAGCAAGTGCTGGTGAGGATGTGGAGAAAAGGGAACCCTACTGCACTGTTGGTGGGAATGGAAACTGGTACAGTCGCTGTGAAAAACAATATGGAGTTTCTAAAAAAATTAAGATGGAACTGCCTTTTTGACCCATCAATCTCACTGCTGGGAATATACCCTAAGAATCCTGAAAAAACAATTCAAAAGCACTTATCACCCTTATGTTCATAGCAGTGCTATTTATAATAGTCAAGAGTTGGAAGCAGCCTAAGTGCCCATCTGTAGATGAGTGGATCGAAAAACTGGTACATTTACACAATAGAATACTATGCAGCAGAAAGAAAGAATTTCTGCTTGTTGTGGCAGAGTGGGTGGAACTGGAAACTATTATGTAAGAAATAAGTCAATGGGTGAAAGACAAGTATCATATGATCTCACTTATAAGAGGAATCTGATGAACAAAATAAACTAATGAGCAAAATAGAACCAGAGGCATGCAATCATGGAACAGACTGACAGCTATAAGATGGGAGGGGAAAGGCAGGGACTGATCAAAAGAAGGTGAAGGGATTAGTCAAAAAACATACATGAAGGACCCATGGACATGGACAGCAGTGTGGGGATTGACTATGGAAGTGGGGTTGGGCTGGGTGGAGGTGGGTAAAGCAGAAAAATGGGACAACTGTAATAGCATGAACAATAAAACATTAAAAAATACATTTACCTTATGTAGGATTAAAATAAAATAAAATAAAATACTGCCTGATTAATTTTTGTTTAAGTTGATCTCGACAGCAATTATTGAACCACATGATCATTATGCCACTAAATCTCTAGAAGTTAGAAATGTCTAGATATAAGAAGCAGACAGTGCTATTTAAGAACGCATTAAATCTGGTATGCTCAATGGCCATCTAATTTGGAAACCTTTCAGCCCTTTGTCTTCTCAGTCCACTTCTTTGTATAATCTAATCTTGTATAAACAGAGGTTCTAAGACTATGCATAGGTTTAAAAAAAAAGGATGACTAGTTTTTACTTAGAGCAGCAATTTTCAACCCTTTTCAGCTCATGGTATACAAAGGAGGGAGGAACCTTCTAAAACCCTAGAATTTATTTATAAAAAACTGTGTACTTTTTCTCACATGTTTAAACTTCAGTCACCTTCAAAATGCTCTCGATTTGATGCAATACACCTATCAAGACTTTCCTGCTACTCAAAACAGTTTTTGAACTCATTGATTTGGATGCCATTTAGTGCTTCTGCCATTTTTTGTTTGTTTGTTTGTTTCACCTCTTCCACATCAGCAAAAACGTTTCCTTTTGAGGACTTTTTTCATCTGGGGAAGCAAAAAAAGTTGCTTGGAGTGAGATCAGGTGATCACGGATGGTGGGACATGGGGGTCATGCTATTTTTGGTCAAAAACTGATGAACACTCAGTGCAGTATGGGCAGGTACATTAGTAAATCATCCATTATGAAATAGACAAACACATTGAAAGAGTATTTTAAAAAATTCACTGAAGCTGTACACAGCCTCTCACAACAATGCCAGCTGTTACACCAATATAGATGGGTTTCTAGAACACTCACCTAGTGGGGGAAGCCTGCAGTACAAGGGACCCACCCTCCAGAACATAATTCCGGTTGTTTTTGGGTCCCCCATCTTAAACTAATTACTAAAATCCTACAGAGCTTTTCTCGCTGGCTACTTGAAGATCAGCCACCATCGTGAACAACACAGTGACTATCTGGACCAGGAAGGTCATGACCAACAGACTACTTCAGTGGAAACAAATGGTCGTTGATGCCCTTCAGCCTGTGGAGGCAGCATTACCCAAGACAGAAATTCGGGAAAAACTAGCCAAAATACGTAAGACCACCAGATGTCATCTTTGTGTTTGGATTCAGAATCCATTTTGGTGGTGGTAAAACAACTGGCTTTGGCATGATTTATGAGTCTTTGTATATGAAAAGAAAAATGAACCAAAACATACACTTGCAAGACGTGGCCCATCTGAGAAGAAGAAGACCTCAAGAAAACAGAGAAAGGAACACAAGAACAGGATGAAGAGAATCAGGGGGACTGCAAAGGCCAGTGCTGGTGCTGGCAAGGGTGAGCTGGAGACTGAACAACAGGAGGAGTGAAGATTCTTCAGTGACCTTATCTGGGGTGAGTATGCAGATCTTTTTCATGGGAAGATTAATAGACTCAGAATTTTTATGTGTAAAAAAAATCCTGTGGCGCACCGAAAAATTTATATCTGTAGCCGATCTGACACACAAAAAAAATAGGTATAATTTTGATTTACTCACACCACATGGCTATTCTCGTGTTGGCTGTTGTAATTTTTTTATTTGACAATCTAAGGGAGAAGATGTTAGTGCCCCTGTCTAAATAGTCAGGTATCGCATATTTTAAAAATTCTTGTGGCACACCGGTTAAAATTCACTGACTTAGAGGAATGTTAGTAAGTGTAAGGAGACAATTATGGAATTATCTATAGTGCTTGACCTCATCAAAGAGATGTGAATGAAATTTCACCCAAATTTAGGTCAACGTTACCATTCAGTAACACGCAGTTTTCCCAAATTGAGTTTATTAAGACATTTTATTTTTAGACTGATCTATTTTTAAAAGTATATCCTATAGAAAAGTCTGCTGTGGCATCATTTCTAACATTTTGGTACCCACAAATGATTAGCTCTCCCATAGAATATGAAGCATAAATAAGAGCAAAAGATCATAAAATGAGACCATATTGTCCAAACATAGTATGTATGCCTTGGCAACGAGAATGTATATAATCATATCTAATTTGCCAGATAACTGGATTAAACCTGGTACAAAAAAGACTCTTATTGGACAGATTAGTCAGGGAAGGTTTATAGTGATCCTCTTGAAGTTAGGGAAATCATGTAATTATCCAAATTGAGACACTTAAAAAAAAAAAGTCTTTTTAAAAAGATTTTATTTAGTTATTTTTAGAGAGAAGGGAAGGGAGGAAGAAAGAGAGGGAGAGAAACATCAATGTGTGGTTGCCTCTCGCACACCTCTGATCGGGAACCTGGCCAACAACCCAGGCATGTGCCCTGACTGGGAATCAAACCAGTGACCCTTTGGTTCACAGGCTGGCACTCCATCCACTGAGCCACACCAGCCAGGGCTAAATTGGGACACTTTCAAGAGTGGAAAAGACACTACTAATGATTACACTAGGCCAATAGAAGTAAACTAGGGGTTTTCCAGGAAACTGGGTGTATAATTGCCTTATAAGAAATCCAATTCACCATTTCCTGTGTAAAATTTCTTTTATTCATGACCAAAGGGGAAAATATGGAAAGGCCCGAACTTGAAGAATGTGCTAAAATCTGGGACTCTTGAAAATGCATACTATTTAAATGATTAATAAACATAGCAGGGTGTTTGTCTTTAGGGCCATAACTGCCACATTTTAGGAGTTAACTTAGGCATTGAGATGTTGTCCTGGAATGTTACCCAACTTAAAAATAGTGCACTACTCATATTGCTATGAAGAGTCTTGGCTTCCAGGGTACCATGAAGGCTTTCTGGGCCAGGTCACATGCACTGGAATTAATTTTTTTAAAAATTAAATTGAACTAAAATTCACACAATATAAATTCACCACTTACCATGTACACCCTGTTGTGCAACAATTACTATTACCTAGTTACAGAACATTTTCATTACCCCAAAGGAAGCTTCATAATGATTAAGGCATCAATCGACCTTCCCTACTCTCCTCTGCCCCTGGCAAACACTAAACTGCTGTCTGCCTCTATACATTTGCCTTTTCTAGATAGTTCATAAAAATAAAATTATACAATACATAGCCTTCTCTGTCTGACTTCTCTCGCTTAGTACAATGGTTTAAAGGTTCATTCATGAAGTAGCATGTATCAATTACTTTTCATGGGTGAGTAATAATCCATTGTATGGCTTTATCAGAATTTGATTATCCATTTCTCTGTTGATGGACATTTGAGTCGTTTTCACATTTTTGGCTATTTTGAGTAGTGCTGCTATGAACATTCATGTTTGAGCACCCATTTTCACTGTTTGGTAAGGAGAGTATATATCGAGGAGTAAGATTTCTAGATTATATGGTCATTTTATGTGAAAGTTTTTGAAAAACTGTGGAAAGAGGAAGACCTAATACCCAAACCCTTACTGTACCAATGGATTTATTTATTCAATAAGGCAAAGTAGGAAATTTTGCTGGAATTTTTTATTAAGAATTTTCTCTGGGTTGTACACTTCTCTTGGTGATACTGAGTCCCTCTTATTTCTGAGAGTTATTTTGAATTTACTGACATTCAAAATTTATAAAAGGAGATATCACTATGTTTGTTTCTTGTTTGTTTAGTATTTGTGAAACATCACTATTTTTTAATGCTGAAGTTTCAATATCTTAAGAACAGTTTACTTCTTTGTTTAGATAAGAAACTGCTAATATAAAAAAATATCTTCAAATAGACAATATAAGCACACTGCTTTTTTCCTTCTTCTCTTCTTAGAAGTATTATTCTTATCTTTATGAAATAATGTTTATTGTTTTTTCTCCATGGAATGGTTTATTTACTAAAAATAAATACCTTCTTTGCACCGAAACACAAGAACCACGTGTTTTTGGGAAGCTAACAGACAGGAGTCTGTGAATCTGACTATTTTATCAATATTAATTCAGAAGTTTAAACAGACTGTTGTCTAGCTTCTAAAATTAAATTAAAAATACTGTAACTTACTTTGGTTCCTTGTGGATAGAGGATCCAAGAAACAAGTTTTATTCTAGGTTTTTATGTTTCTTTTTTTCAACTAATGAATGGGCATGGGATACTTAGAGGAGTTACTCATGCAGTCCCACCCATGTGGATTAGATGCTGGTTTTGAATTATCTCCTAGCTTCACAAAACTCTAACTCTCTGCCTTTCAGAATGTTCACTCAACAGATTTGTAATGTATTAACAGAAAAGATATTCTGTAGATGTGCATACTTTTGAACTCATGTAATAATTGCTTTGCTTTTAAAATAGCTTTTTGGGGGAGGTGGATACACATGAACTATTTATAATCATGATTATACAAGGGTCAATTTATCGTATTTTTATACTTTTTTATTCTAAGATATCAGGTGAAAATATTATCTACTCTATCTTTTATCAAGAGAATTTAGAATATTTTTGACTACCAATATCATAGCATTTATTTTGCAAAACAAATTAACTTTCCATTTGTGCTCCCAAGCAACCACTTTTATTGATTAAATAAGACAATTACAATTTTGCTTTATTAAATTTAAAATGTTTTCCGTGTTATAAAATTAGCAAGTCTATAAATAATAATAAAATTCAAAATCATAATTAATGAAATGGTCAGAGGCTATGACAATAAGAGGAATAAACTAATTAGCAAGGGTAGCTAACATTTCATATAGAGAGAAAATGTGTGCCACTCACTGGAAATCTTGTAAAGATGTTGGAGGTCAGCACTTTGGTCAGATAATTAATTTTTATCGTTTTAGAGATCCATGCTAGTCATATTGTGTTTGGGCCTGTATATATGTATGCGTGTTTTTATATATATTTATTGACAGGACCAACAATGGAATGCAGACAGTAATTTGTTCAAAAAATTTTCCAGTTTTATTCAAATACTACCAATGTGAACCTCGAGGCCTGAACTCAATACTTGGTGTTGTTCAGTGTTGGAAAGAGAATGGTTACCAATGGAAAATCATCCTGAAGTAACAGATTCTTTTGACTGGGAAACATAAAAATAACCAGGAAGAGAGAACAGCAGCAGAGGGGCAGCATCTGTTTTACTTTTTTAGGAACCACATTTATGGACCCATTCATTAAAATTCCAGTGTGCCTGTGCTTGATTTCTGTGAAGCCGCATGTAACCCTATTAGACTTGGAATAGATCAAAAGAGAGCAGGAGAGACTGAAGGAGAATGTCCCCATTATAAGTGTTTTATATCTACTACATTAGATAATATCTACTATGGGGACTGTAAACTTTCAGGCACAGTGATATGTGAGTATTTTTGAACATCTGAGATACTACACACTGAAAACACCATGAAATAAAAATAATCTCTTCACACTTCCCTACTGGCTGTTTATCAACTTTTTCCTTTTCCACATTTATGCATAAAGTGTCCCTTCGCAGCCAGAAACCCTGTGGTGTTTTTTTGGCTCTGATTTGGACAGTAACTTGCTTATTTTCAGAGTTAACGGCAGAAAGCAAAGAAAAATGTAGTCCATTGGTGTGTTACATTATGTAAAGAAAACAAGATTGCTAAGTACTGCCATCCAGTATACTTTCCATGCTTTTATTTAATCCTTTTTATATCAACTCAAACATCAAATTGAGCAGCCCCCAAATAATAGAGTTGGAAAAAGTTGTTTCTGCATGTCTTAGAGGGACTCACCCACTTATTTAAACTTTCTGTAAGCCCATCCTTGATCAAGAAACTTTCAAGAGGAAACACACACATATACACAAGTAATCACAGCAAATATTTAATAGTAACTGTTTTTCATTCCTTTTCCCCCTTTAAGGGCAAAACAGTGTAGGATTTAATTTTCTAAGGCTGTGTACATGAGTGTGTGAGTGTGTGCTTGTACGTGTATCTATTGCAGGTTTAACAAGCAATGATAATTAAAAAAAAATGAGTAAAGTGGATTTCTGGACCAAAAGGGTGTGTGATCCAGAAACTTGCTTTGAGCTTCACCAGCAACAGGTTTTATAATGGACACTGAGTGTGAGTGCCGTTGCTAGTTTATAGCTGAGCCTGAAACTTGCTGTCTGTCGGGGGCTGTAAAGGACTGGACAGAGCTACTAATGCAGGTGTTTCTTCCTTAGAGATATGATGCTCCTGCTAATACACTATTTCAAAAGCAAAATTAATACTAGCTTCCAGGTCGATAGTTCCAAAGAAATGTTTTATTTTTGCTCAGAACAATTAATCAAACTAAGGCATCCTAGAATTAAAAGGTAGCTTTTATCTGTTCATATAAAATCAAACAAATAGTATGTCCTGATGCACTAAATATATTTATGTGTGTGTATGTATATATATTTATATGCAGTTACGCACTTATTCTATACATCTTTATAAATGCATAGAAAATAGCTTAGCAGAATACCCTTGTAACTGGTAACAGTGCTTACCTGGGGAGCTGATTTGAATTGGGGTGATGATCAAGTGGGGCTGTAGAGGTCTTTGCAATGCTTGTAATGTACTACAAATGCATAAGTATGTCATTTGGGAAATTAAAAATGAAAATTTGAAACGTTATCTTTCCTAGAGTCTTGCTTCTCAATAGAATATCTAAGCTATTTTAGAGAGCCTGTTATTTTTCCACTCAAAAGTTTTTGTTGAAAGCTTCATTCCTGATCATGCCACTGTTTTCTAAATCCCAGGGCTAAAGTTTTTCATTTATCTCTAAGCTAAATTAAGAGAACATAAGTATTCTTTGTAAAAGCTAAGTGTAAGTACAGAATGCCGGACAACATATCATGAAACAACAGGGGACTGCTGAACATTTCTAAGAAGTAATGACAGCATTCAGGACTCTTTGGCCATCAGCATCCCTAATAACACTGGTTTATTTATGGAATGAAGTATAACAATAAGAGTAGGAACAATACTAGATTTTGTGTATATAAAGGTATTAGTTGTAAATATCATAATCCAAAAGGTTAAGTTTGCAAGTAGAAAATGCAAAACATGTCAGGAGTTGTAAGTGAGGTTTTTCACTTCCATTTGCATATAAGGAGCAGTTACCTTCAGTAGTGGTATTTTTAAAATAGAAGACACAGCAATACAAAGCAGTACTTATGTAATTGGAATAACCCAATCCCTAGGCTCTTCATGCAAGGACAGTCACTTAGATTTTCTCCTACTAGGTTAAATTAAGACTGGCTCAAGCCTATATATGCCAGATTGGCTAGAAGTACAGTGTTGCATACTTGGGGGTGGGGGTGGGGGTAGCAGACAACTAGTTTCCAGGATAGTTAAAAAATTTTAGGGATTATGCCAACCAAAAGGAAGCCTTTCCCCAGCAACACTCCCAGGTACAGATGAACCCTGCATCAGCTTTGTGCCCTTGACTGACATCAGTTTGCTTTTCACTGACATGTTCTGCTGCTCTTGAGTTCTGGTCTTCCCTCTATCTGCCAGTCCATGTAGCCGCAAACTTTGCTGGGGCTCACTCCCATGGTATTTCAAAGGAGGATGACTCTAGGTCCTCAGAGACACATAGCTCCGGGTGTTCCTCAGTGAATTCTCAGTGCCCCAGCCTTTTTAATCACACACAGCTCTGCTCTTTAGAGGTCCTATTGCTGAGCCCAGAGTTGTTTCAGTGACTGTCCAATTGAGAATCCTACAGTTAACCTTACCACTCTTCTTTCCCATTGGACAAGGGTGTTAACTTCTGCCTCAGGAGTCTACTTTCAAAGATTGCTTCAATCTTTGTTAGGGCCCTTTCATTTATTAGGCTATATCTGCTTCTGTTCTCTTGACCAGTGCCTTGCTTTTCTTTACATTTACTGACAACTTCTGTTGCATTCCTGACTCCTATTTACTTGCTTACTTGCTTTACTTGCTGTGCAGGCTCTCTGACTTCCACCACCCTTTGACCAGCAGATCACATGAATATCTTTCTACTATAGCAGCAAACTGTTTAACAAGAGAAACATCTTGAATTTCTGCTAATTGAGAATTCTGAGGATTGTGGATTATGTCTCCTGAAACTAATAATTACTAAGAAAAATAAGCTAATTTATTAAGTTGTATAACCAAATAGATGAAGAGTTGATTCATGTTGAAAAGGATTTATATATAAAAACAAAGTTTAACTACCTTCAACATTTTGGTTTTGAATTTCTGACCATATCAGTAGAAAAAAAATCCCATTTATTACAAGCCCAACTTATACTGTGATCATCACTAGGTGTGATATTAATGTGGCCACATCACACTATGAGCAGACCACCACCTCCTTGTTTAGAAAAAAATACAATTACAAAGATTCTGACAAACCAAAGACCATTTTTTGGTTTACACACTCTAACTATTTAATACTGAAATATCCATATTATTTTAGAAACTCTGATATAACCTTACAATAATTGAACACATTAAGGAGATACATATATATAGTTGGTGCAAAAATAATGTCCTATTTTGAGGTCTATTTTAAAAATGAAAAAGCCCATGATTTTGAAAATATTTATTCATTAACATAACTTCCTTTGGTTTCTAGAACCTCATTCCATCTGTCAACTAGCTTATAAATGCCACACTTATAAAATTCTTTAGGTTTTGAAGCAAAATATGAATCCAACTCCTTTTCAACCTCTTCTCTTGATATCAACCTAAGACCAACAAAATGGTTCTGTAGTCCCTGAAACAAATGATAATCAGAAGGAGCAAGGTCAGGAGAATATGGAGGATGAAGCAATATTTCCCAACCAAGCTCTTTCAAGAAGGTTTTGGTGAGTCAATCTGTGTGAGGACGAGCATTATTATGATGAAAGATGACACCCTTTCTGTTGACTAAGGTGGGTCGCTTTTGGTTCAAAGCTGCTTTCAAATGACAAAGTTCACAGTAAAGATTAGCAGTAATTGTTTGATTGTTGGCTAACAGTTTGTAATGGACGATTCCTTCCATATCCTACCATACACTCAACATGATCTTCTTTGGATGAATCCTCCTCTTGGTTGTTGATCTCTTCTTCCTCCTCGACTGATCCATGATTGGCGGCATTTAACGTAATGGTAAAGGATCCACTTCTCAGCACCTGTAACAAGCCTACCTAAAAATGGTGCCTGAAGGTGTTGCGAAAACAATGATTCACAACACGCAACACACTATTGCAGATTCTCTGGAGACAGTTTGTGTGCGACCCATTTTCCAACTACTGAAACCTTTCTGATCCTTTTCAGTTGGCATAGCACAGTTGTATGGGCTACGTTAAATTGTCCTGCAAGTTCCCTAGAGGAAATGGTGGGGTTTTCTGTGACAACAGCTTCCAACACTTCGGAATCAAGGTTTTTTTGGATGACCCTCTTTTGGCTCATTTTTCAAACTGAAATCCCCACTTCAGAAACAGGAAAAGCACCTCCTGCAACTTCTTTCAGTCACTGCATCATCCCCATAAGTGCTCTGAACAGACTTCCCTGCTGTCTTGCATTGACACCTTTATGAAACTCATAGAATAAAAGATCTCTAATGTGATCTTCAGATGGGACGAACATGGGTGCAAATATTGCTGATGATTATGAACAATACTTTGATAATCTGAAAAAATAAGGTATAAGTTAGTCCTTGGGACTTCCAAAAATTATAAGAAGAGGCAAAAATTTAATAAATACTATCTAAAACTTTCTTTTAAAAATCTTGGACATTACTTTTGCACTTCATCCAAGACATACCAGTACTGTTTATTGAGAGGATATCAGCATCAACTTAGACTTGGTAGAATTGCTTCCCCTCTGCTTTTAGCTCTGCTTAGCTGGCTGGGGTGTGCCTGGAAATGATTAATCCTCTCAGTTCAGAAAGCTTGATACAATTGCCTCCATACCTGGTAGCTATCTTGTTTGGGTCATTGTTTTTCCCTATAGTAATCTTCTTGTAAGTCTTAAACATTAATCTAGTCTTCTGTTTTTTAAGCTCTAGATTGTCTTAGCTTAAATCTATACCATAATGCTTTATTCATGTCACAGTAACCTATGACCCAAATCTCTCTTGGAAAAGCTGTTAAAACCAAGAAATAAGTGGAAATGGCCATTATTAGTTGGCCATGGCACATATGTTCCCTTTCAAACCTTTGTATTATGCGCTTTTAGCAGATCTGTGATAACAGGGCAGTTAGGCTTGCAGAAATTGTGGTTTAAACTCAAGTACTTTTGTGAAATTTTATTTTTTTATGAAATGTATTTCACTTCTGACATTTTAAAGACTGCAGCTCTGAAGAATTCACATAGACCTCTGCAACCATTTTATTTGCTAATGAACTAAAATTGATCTCTGTAATTGAAATATAATACTATTTGATTGTAATGACTAAATACCAAATAAAATTATGTGTAAATGAAATTCTACAAAGTCCTGGAATACTATGACTGCTTTATCTTAGTTGTGAAATCATATTGTATAGCTTCTTGAAATTGTTTAATTCTTAAAGAAAAAAATCAGAAAAAATGAGTAGTGGGGAGGATGCTGGACTGAGCAGCATCTACAGACTTTTAAACTGGACTCTTTGCAAAACCTTGGGCAAGTCAATTTCCTTGGGAATCAGTTTTTTCAACTACTGACCTGATAGAATAAGGTTATTTAAGGTCTCTTCCACCTCTTCCATCTCTAGAATCTGAATTCCACCAAATTGATTTTTTATAGTCAGTAAAACATCTGAACAAAGCTGAACTGTGAAATATTTGACAAGCATTAACAGGATTGAATATATTTTAGTTGTTCTGTATTCTGTAGGAAAAAAGAACATTTAAGAACTACCCCCACCCCCACACTAACTGCCACATAACTTGTATTTCTTTAAATTTGAAATGTGCAGTTGCCAGTTACTCTAAACTTGTATACTTCTTGTGGTAAGGACAGAGAGAAAATGCCCCAACCTTAATTTCAGAGGGCACATTATGCTTTATAAACTCAGAAATATACAGTGGGTTGGCTGGAGATCTGAATCAGCTTAGGTGGTATATAGTCCAAACTATACCAGATTTATCCTTGATAAACAGCATCATGATTCTTACTGAGATTTTTTTCCCTTGGGGGTTGGAAAGAAAGAGCGAGGTAGAAAGCAAAACTGCCTGCAATACCAGAGCACCTGCTTTGTTAAAAACCCCAGGGAGGGTCATTATTAAGCTCTGAAATACAAGATATTACTGTAAATGAAAGATAGTAACCTGTACTTTCTCCATTTGTGATATGTTTATTTTATTGATAATCAGCTCACACACAAAAATATAGTTCTTTGTAGAATTTTATGGGTGGATTCAGAATATTAAATTCTACAAAGAATTTTTACATAGTCATTAATAAAGATTCCTCCATGAAGCAAATGTATTCATTTGCATCGCCTTTGTATTTCTAGAGTCTGTGTAAGATAATAGTCTTAAAAATATCAAAGAGAAGACTTTAGAAATAGGTAAAACCAACATGCTTAATACACCAGAAAATATCTACCTTTATTTTTAAGAGGGATAAAAATAGTATATGTGCATATATTTTAAAATGAAAAGGTACAGATAAAAATGCAGTTGTAGAGCAGTTAACCTGAATTAAGAGACTGCTATTTATCTGCCGTAGTATTCACACAAGGCTAGCTTTTAGCCATTCCCATTAATAAACTTTTTGCCGAATGACCTCTTAGTTACAGTACTTGATCTCAATCAAGTGCTTTTTTTAAAGGACAAAATATTTTTTGAAGAAATAAGCATTCTATTGTTTTGTAAAGAAGAATCATATTCTCATAGTCTTTCTGAATAAATACATTTTGCTTGCCGAAATTTCAAAGCGTTCAAGGGTTACGCTAGACAGAAGGTCTATTTTATCTAAACCTGAAGAAGAAATTGCAAAGGAAGCACCTAGAGTAAAAGATTTTGGAATTACAGGTCAATTTAATGAAGGCCTTGGTGAAATGATGGTGAACTAAAGTGTTAATTTAGGCATGTGGTAAGCCCAGTAACACCCTGGATGCATCTATAGTCAAGATAATATGTTAACTTTTCTGTGATTGGTTGGCTTGCCTGAAAAAATGGGGACAATGGTAGAAAAATAAATATAAGGCAGAAACACACTGAAATCTTGGAAACCGTTTATATTTGAAAATTATTTTGAAACGTAAAGGTTATTTTTTGTAGTAGTTTAAGTAAAATACTAACGCAGATTTTTGTGGAATAACTTATTACAGTATCCCAGAAACAGGAATGTTATTTTTAGGGAGGAGGATGTCTAATATTCATAAAAGTGCTATTTTATTTATAATATGAATTGCAATCAAACCTATTCCATGGAATGAACTTTTCTAGAAAACTGATGAATTTTAGGAAAAATATCATTTTACCCCAATAAAAATTAGGAGAAGTAACGCAAAAACATATAACTAAATTTTTAAAATCATCATTCACTTTTATTTTCTAGCCAACACTATTTTTAAAGCAATAAAAAGAACCCATTTTATTTTATTTGGGTAATTACCTTCATCACAGCCATTCCCTAAACCAGGAATAAAGGCAATGATATTACCACTGTGAGACCAGAGTACTGACCAGATTTGTTGAATTCTGTGCATTAGGCTAAGGAACCAGCAAATGCCTAGGTGGAAATTCCTCTTGAATATTCTCCTGTTCTGAGCTGGCTCTTCAAGCACAGGTAATTTCAAGTTCACCTACACAGGGGCTCTTTCTTTCTAGTTCCTTTGCCCTAAAGTTGCTAATACCTTATGGGCAATGATGAGTTACACTTTGATTCATTAGGTCTGTGGATGCTATTTTATTTTAGAGACTGAAAAAAAGGTGAGTTCTGTGGTGGGGGCAGATAGAAAATGATAAGGTCATTTTCCCTATTATTGGCTGCTAACTAGATTCTATTATGATATTAGAAAATTGCAGCCATAGATTATTTTACAATCACAAAATAGGCAAATGATCATGGTATGAGATAATGAAAATGGGCAGCTTGGGAATGATCGAGGTGAAGCTGTCTTAAGTACGACTTGCTAGTTACACTAAGAAATGCTTAGGGTGGGTGTAATTGAAGTAGAGGCTTTGAGGATGGATAGAGAGGGAGAGGAAGAAGAAGGAGGAGATGGATAGAGGGAGGAGGGAGAGAGGGAGGGAGGAAGAAATGAACACACCTTAAAGCTTTATCTCTTCCATACTGGGTATGATTTAATATTGCTGATAAACTGGGTTGGGTTAGAGATTCACCTTGGTGGTCATAATCTTTTTAGGGTTTAGTGCCCCTAAATGGTTAATCTGGCTTTGAATACCTTTCTTCTGATTTATTTTGTTTTCTTTATTTTTTTCTGTGTCCTTCAAGACTTTTCACACTGCAGGTATTACCCCAACCCTTTACAAGAGATATGACAGCAAAATAATGTGGTATTAACTTGAATTTGCTTTGCTCATCATAATGAGAAAAGTTAATAGGAATAAGATAAAAGCAGTTTACAAAAATCAGTTTAGAGACCAGTAGTTCTCCAAGTACAGCCCCTGAACCAGCAAGAACATTAGAGCAGTATTACCTGGAATTTGCCAAAAATGAGACCCCACCCTCACCCCCATAATACTGAGTCAGAAACCCTGGAAGTGGGCCCAGTAATCCATTTTAACAAGCCCTCCTGGTGATTCTGGTGTGTGCTAAAGTTTAAGAAGGAATGCCTAGGGACCAGGATATTTTTTTCTTAGTTCTACCTTTTTGTGGTCATTATATTTTGGTAAATTTCCTAAACTTTTCTGAGTCTCTGGTTCTCGTAGCTGTAAAATGAAAGATGATCAACAATGGCCCTTCCAGTTCTAACATTCTGTGAATCTGGGATTCTAATTACTTGACGAAAGAGAACGTATTAAGGAAAAGCAATGCACTAACATTCAACTACAGAGATAAATCTCATATATTGCTCAGTTTCGTGCTCCTTCCATATGTTTAATGTACAGTGATCCTTCTCAATCTTCATTAGTTCTGTATTTTTCTTATAGCAGTTACTGTAAAATAAAATGAGCCTACTAGATAACAGAAGACCAATTCTATTGTAACTGAGTAGAATGCATTATATTGATCATACTTTTAATTGTTGAAGATGACACAAAGCATCAATGACATTATAAAATGGAATTTCAAGGTACACAGCTTTTAGTTGGATGAGTTTCCCCAAATTCACCATAAACTGAGCACTCAGAAAGTACAAAATTAAGTCTAGAGGTAATAATAGGGTGGTATAACATCTCTTTTTACATTATATTCAATATAAACTTATTCCAAGTTTAGAAAGTGATAAACTTAATTATTCACGAGGATCTGCTAATGCACACTCTGTAGCCCAGTGGAGGTTAGTTAGTTCAAGTGGTCAAAGGATATATCCTTACTTGTGAATTTTCTATTCTCTTTATAATAAATTTCAAACAATAACTTGCTTTTCAGTTTATTCTAAGGCATGTTACATGGTTTGGAAAGCTATAGCTTCTACAGAAAAATGCTAAAATGGATGTCTTTATAAGTATTAGAGATAAACGTCAATATTTATATCATATAAACTGGGATCTAGGTCTCCTCTAAGACCCTAGATACTGAGAAGTACAGATGTTGACATTTTATAAATTTGGGTTATGTCAGTACTGAAGACAAAGTTAACCTCCCTCATTCCATTATTGAACTAATTTGAGTAATTATTTATATATATATAGACAAAATGTGCCAATCTTTAAAAGGCACACCAGTGATAAAATCTGCCTTGATTAACTTGAAATAATTAGGCAGAGTATTCCTTATGTTAAAAAGAAAAATTAGCCCATCAGGTCCGTGGAATAGGTATGATTTGTCTTGCCTTGTCTGTGTCTGTTTATAATCTCATTTAACCGTGTTGAATACAATATATACTTGGTTGCTTTGTTTAAAAAGCTCTATGTATATGCATGCTTTCTTTATAAGCTTGAATGCTAGTAATCGTAACCTAGCCTATGATTCCATGGAAGCAATTTGAATATGATAGTGTTTTATTGTTTTCCATTATATTCTTGTTATATATAAATCATGGAATTATTTTTAAAAAGATACATGTAAACAAGGTCTTCAAGTAGCTTCATATAAAATGGTGTAACTAACTTTAATTGAGGGTGACTTCTGCATTTTTGTAGAAAGTTATCATATACTTTCATTTACAATGAATGATACCAAATTAACTTCTTTTGCCTTTCAGTGGATACTGAAATTCTTTGCATCAAAACCTGTTTTTAAAAATATAAAAAGAAGACAATAAAATAGTCAAATTTTCTTTTAGCGTGACAATGCCATTTGTCCAGGAGGGGGAGCTCTCAGTCTGCATGCAGCAGAGCGAAGCAGTCTAGTATGTATCTGCTACTTGGAAATGGTCTGACAGAAAAATATCAACACAAACCATACAATTTGCCGCTGGAGCACGCTGGACGTCATCTGCTTAAAAAGATGCATGGATATAGTCATCACAGTTCATAATTTAATAAACTGCTAAAAAACCCACACATTTTTATTTTAGCGACTTGGGTCTCACAACTAAATTCACATTGCTACAAAGACATTTGAATTTTTCACTAATATGTCATGAGCACTGCACCAATTGCAAATTAATGAGTCTCTGAATAGCACTGTTTATTTGTCATTTGAATTTATGCTAATGCAATGAGGTCTCCTGGTGATGCTGATAGTCCATAGCAGCTGCTCGAACCACAGAATGTACCGGCACTTCCCTTCGAGTTTATACTCCTACCTCTTTTCGTAGCTTTTCTGGCCTGTCACTGAGGCAGTAATCCTGTAGTGGGTTATTGATAGGGCTGCTTATTATCTTTGACTTTACACCATTGGCCTGACCCCCAACACTGAGCAGAAGTAATGTATCAGTGTTGAGAGAATTGTGTACATCACACGGTGACAGCCTCAGACCAGGAGGTCAGGAGTTCATTGAGAACCAGTGGTATTTACAAAGGATGTTGGCATGGAAATTGGTAATACCTTTCAGTGATATTGTGTAATGTATATCAATAGGTCAATATAAGAAAGTGACTGTAATTTTTGTGATCATAATGAACAGTATTTATATGCATGTGCAAAAACAGCAGGTAGTACTTTCAGTTTTTCCCTTCTCTACTCATTCTGTTCTGTTGCAATCTAAGAAAATGGTCATGGCAATACTTGTGGGTTGTCAGGGTGTCTGAGTCTTCATTATGGTTGTACAAATTGCCTATTGGTCGAAGTGATGTGGTAAAACTATTGGATCTAGTGGTGGTGGGGGACAGAGTGTATGGTATTAGGGGCAATTGTGTGGGAGGGAGAAGCACAAATAGCCATTTCATGGACTGCAAGTCAGTGACAAAGGGTTCCCAGCGTCTGTTTTTATTTTTGTTCCCATCTTAACTGAAATTTAAATTTTTTCTTAAACTAGTGTTTCCGTTTGACCTGCTTCTAGAATAAAGAATGAAAGTATGTAGCGTTTATACTAACAGATTCTGGAAACTAGTTTTGGTGTTTAGAAATGTCGTGGAAAAATTAAGCTAAAAACAAAGTATACATTAGATTAGGCACCTTTTGAAAACTGTTACCGAATTTGAAGAGTGTTCTTGTTTATTTTTCCTTCAGGGACAAAAATAAAACAAGCAAACTTTTTCTTTCAAATAAAAAAGAAATATGTTTTAAAAGGGACAAACAAACAAATGCACACCCAGGTTAAAATGTAGCATTTTTATCATTCATTTCCTGGATTGTAAAAGAAGTCTAGCTAAGTAGGAGTCAATTCTTGAATTATCTCCAGGGGGAAGTAACATTCCAAGGCATATTGATATAATTGTTTGTTAAGTGATACTGGGAGGTATGGAGTATAGAAGTAAAAGTAATCTTTTAATTTTATATAATGCCTAAGAGCAAGAAGGCTCTTTTCTATGAAACTCATAAAAGGAAGAGGATTTTTATCCTGACTTCATAGTAGGCTGCTCAGAGCACAAGTCCCGGGAGAGAGACCTTCTGTTGTGCTCTACCTGATAGCACCAACCTAAGGGTTAAAGGGCCTCTCCAGAGAAAGAAGCTTGACTAAGAAGGCAGCACACAGGCTCTCTACTACAGCGCCTCGCCTCCGTTTTCCATCAAGGCAGGGAGACGGTTTTCAGTCTTGGAAAACCTTTGAAATGTAAACTGTTTCGATTGATGGCTCCTTCTGGCCCTGGCAACTCTTTTTGGTAGCTGGTGCTCTTTCTGTAATACTTGTTAAAAATGTCTCTGTAGCAAAGATGTTGTTTTCATGTGATTTTTTTTTTTTAAGTCAGTGCATGTGTGAGTACAGACAGGCTCTCATCTTGCACAGCGGAGAGTGGCAGGTGAACACCTACTCCTGTTGTCCTTATTCATTTGCAATACTTTATAAGATTAGTCTCTTTGAAAGCTGTTTTCAGTCTAAACTGTCAATCCTTTTCGAATGTGGTCCCTCTCACTGGGAATGACTTCTTAGCACTTGTGAGAAATGCTGTGGCCTGACAGTCCCTTTCTTAGTCCAGAGATGCATCCTTGAGTCTGTGATAACCTGTCCAGAAACCTTCTACAACAAGGCTGTCTGGGGGCAGCTTGAAAAGCTCCAACACACATCTAACTACCATATGTTTCAGATCAGTTTTTAAACTATGTATACATCTTCCACCATCATTCACAGTCCTGTGTAGGAAATTCCATTTTTGGTCAATCATCTATGAAATGACTACACATGTGATTTTTTACATTGTTGTAATAATCTTAAACTACACCCACGTGGAAAGAATTTAGGTGCTAAAATTGATCAATCTGCATATACCAATTGATTTAGGTAGTGAAATAGGTCAAGCTGCACAAACCAGTGTGAAAAATAACCATTTTAGTCTAAATGTTGACTGCTTATATTGCTCTGATGGTTAAATTATTTCTTTACCTTGTGCTATGTAGAATCAGGTTCATATGTTACATATTCTTATTTGTTGGGAACTTATTTTTTCTTTGATCATTTTGGGTACATTGTACTATTATTCTCTTTTGCTCTTCTGAAAGATTATACTCCCTTGCATGCACCAGGAAGAGGAAAGCTCCATGACCTGATTCTGAGAGGAGCTGCTCCCTCTCCCAGTGTTTTGCACTCAGAGTTCTCCCACATGCAGGACATCCCCCCCTCCCGATCCCGGCCCCTGCCATTCTGAGGCAGCCAGGCTACAAGTCAATAGAGCTTTGAGTTGCAAGTGTTAAAGCAGGCACTAATTAAACCTATGCTCTCAAGGGCAAGAAGACATGCTAGCTGTAGTTTTCCTCAGCCACTGACTGCTCAAATGCTCAGAGATGCTTCTTTTCCTTCATTCTGATTCTCTCTCTCTCACACACACAAAGTTAGATCGAAAATACTATACTCTGTTATTTTTAGTTTTGAACATTACAAGTAAACAAATGTAGAAAGTTAACAAAAAATTCTCAAAAACATTCCCTTAGTAAATCATTTTTTTACATTCAATATTATTTTGTATTAGTTTCAGGTATACAGCATAACGGTTAGATAATTATGTATTTTACAAAGTGTTCCCCTTATATTTCCTTTACCTTTCTACCCAGACCTCCAATCCGCTCCTCTCTGGCAACCATCAGTCTCAAACACATTTTAATATTATTTACTGAAATACAGGTAAATTAATCCCTTTTAAATCAATATAAAATATTTAATTTCCTTCTTATGAAACTAGAATTTTAGGCAATGATTGACTCTATTTCATCTCAGCATTCGAGTACATATGTACTTTGAGCATTATGATTCCTAAGCAGTATATACAGGTCCTATGTCAAGGTTCCTGCCTTCAAGGTGCTTATATCTAGTGGGAAAACAAGATTAGAAGCAATATAAGTAAACATAATAGGTGTAAACAATATAAAATTCTTCTGTGTTAAAGTAAAATGTGCTAGGTAGTATTTACTTTTCTGAACACTGTTCTAGATTTCTTACATATAATTATTATATTCTTTATTTTTTTGTAATATGTGGAATAAAAGCAAATCAGAAACAAAATGACAGAATGGTCTTCAAGGTCAGTGATTACCTTGCTTCTCTTTCTCCTACCCTCTTTTTCTTCTTTCTTCTCCTTGGTCTTATTAGGGACATTAGACTTACAATGAAGTCTTAACCTCATTGCCATGGCCAATATCTGAGCCAAGAAATTAAAAAAAAAGGGTGAGACCAAAGAGTGCAAGTCCTAGGATCATTGGCTTTTCCAAAAAAGATGCAGTTTTCAGTAAATTCTTATCCTTACAAAGCTTTGTTTCTTTATAATAATGACTTCTAAATTTATTGAAGAGAATTATCGCAATTTACATTCAGGGAGACCTTAATATGCTTGTTTGTAAAGCGAAGATAAATTTGTAAAAATTTATAAACAATTAGATAATATCTAAGAAACCATCTAAAACTTTTTTTATTTTCTATGCTTTCAAATGACAGTGTCATAGAGTTCCAATTTTGATTTCTTTAGGGTCCTGGAGACTAATGCATAGTTTAAAAAATCCCTAGAAGTCTTTAAATTGAAATATGTTTTGTGATTGGGAGATGGCAGCCAAGTAAGATAAAGCTGAGTCCACTTGCTCTTGCCCCCAATTCCAATACTTGGCTGATCTTCTGAAAAATAAACTGAACATTCAATGGAATCTTAGCCGATATGAAGTTTGGAAGCCTAGGAGTACAGAAGGTGCTTCACAATGGGTGGTAAGGAGATTTTACAGGTGAAAGGGAAAATACCCCGTTGTGGTGCCTGCACCTGCAGAGAGACTAGTCAGATATTGCAGCTTTTTGGCTCCCTCCCCTTCCAGGGCAGAGTCCCCAGACCCGGGCTGGGAGTGACTTGGATATACAAAATCAGGGAGATCCAGGCTACACACACACACACACACACACACACACACACACAGTGAGCAGCACACCCTTAGATGCAGTGGCAAACGCCAACCGGGAGAGAGCCAGAAAGAGAGAGGGAGTCTTTCTGCACCTGGGTTGGGTGGAGGAGGCAGGCCTCAGCCAGGCATGACTGTGAGAAACTTGGCTTTTTGGAGAGGTGCGGTGTAAGGAAAGCCAAGACAGTGACTCAGTGCTGCAGTGGGAGCACCGGAGAGACTTCTTAAAAGAGGAGCTGAGGCTTGCTGAGCAGAGACCCCTGTGCAGCTGCCCTGCCAGCAAGGGGGAAGGATAGAGGGCGAAGTTTGCTGCCACTCAGTGCAGCTGGGCAGAGAAATCAGAAAGGTGCAAAGTGAGGGGCTTTCTTGGTCCCAGCCCGCGTAGCTGGCAGAGAGGAGGCTGCACAGAGTGCAGAGTGCGGGACTCTGTCTGCTGGGAGGGCAGTGTGTTGGAAATTGGATGTGTGGCAGTTGAGCACTTGAGATTATTTACAGCCAGACAGAGTCCCCTTCTCTGGCAGAGATCAATCCGAACCTCCAGGAAGGGAAGAATACACCCAGCCCCACCTCCTGCATGATCATGATTACAAGCACCACCAGCAGTGAAGATCTGCAAAACAGGCTCAAGAACCCCCTGCAGGGTGCCTTTCTGCAAGAGAAAGACGGAAAGAGAAACGCCTAAAGGGCCCATTTTGATCTCTCAGGGAGACAAAATACACTGGTTCCTAAGGCCCTATTCCACTGAGGCCAGCAAGGCAGGGAAATCAGGGATCTGTGCAGCAAGGGGGAATCAGGGCCCTGCCCAGCATCAGCTTGCACACAGAGCTGCCATCAGCACCAAGCAGGAGAGAGCTGACGCTCTTATACAGATTGACCCCTTCCTTGAAATGGACAGCTAGTTCATCAGAAACTATACATTATTGTAAATAAGCTGGGACAGACCAAAACTGGTGACACACGGACAGGGGAACACAACCACAACTTTCCCCGAAGATTGAACAGCGCCTCTCAGGGGAGACCTAGGGGCCCAAACCGCCCAATTGCAATAGAAGCCCACTTTAGAGGCAGGTAAAAGTGGTACATGAGGTGCTGCCAGAAGTTGGATGACCCACCCTGGACCCTTGAGCTGATAAAAAGCCATAGGCAGATCCAGAAGGAAAAGACAGAGGCAAACACCCAAACTGCTGAGATGAATTCTTGTTCTTCTTCAGAATTTGTGTTAATTTTTTTCTTTCTTCTGCATAACCTTTTAATATTTCTTCTTTTGCTTCAATTGTATTCCAAATGATTTACTATTCTTTGCTTTTATTTTTTATTATTTTTATTTAGATTTCATATTATTTTTAATTTATTGTTATTTCAAATCTCACACTGTACACTTTCCTTGTCTTACTCCATTTTGTCTTCTTCCTGCCCTTTCTTATTTTCATTGTAAATTTGATTTTTCCCCATGCTATGCTTTGTTCCTATTCCTTACTCTTACTATTTCTCTTCCCTCTAACCTCAAAAGCATTCTTCCTTCCTTTAGTCAGCTCACATCCTTTTTCCTATTCTTAAAATATTCTTACTTTCTTTCCACCTTTATAAATTGTGGCTTGTTTGGTAGGGATACTATGGTTATTGCTATTCTTCTTTGACTGTATTTCTATTTGCTCAGTATTTCTAAAAATTTCAAATCTCATAAGTTACTCTCCCCATTCTTACTACATTTTGCCTTACTGCTTTTGCTTATTTGATTTTGGGATTTTTTCCCCCCTTTCTTAACCTGGATTCTATTCCTTACTCTTATTATTTCTCCTTTTCCTATCCTCTCAAAATATTTTTTCTTTGCTGTAGACATCTCATATTCTCCTTTTTCTTTTGTATAATATTCTGATTCACTTTCCACCTTTATTAATCTTTGCTCAGTTGTTGTTATTGCCCCTGTTGTGGTTTTTTTCTTTCTTTCAATTTTCCTTCCTTTGGTTCTATACCTTTTAAATTTTATTTCAAACCTCACACTATACTCTTCCCTCTTCTTACTCCATTTTGCTATTGCCCTTCCCTGTTTTACTTACATTTAAAATTTTATTTACTCCTTTTTTTTTTGCCTAGTTTCTATTCCCTTCTCTTATTATTTCTCCCCCTCTTCCTGCTCAAAATATCTTTTTCCTTTAGTCATCTCATTTTTCCCTTTTCCTATCTTATAATATTCTTAATCTTTCTTCACCTTTATTAATCTTTGCTCAATTGCTGTTGATATTGCTGATGTGGTAAGAGGATAGTTTTGCTGGCACAGATTTGCTTTGTTAACCAGGACCTGTACAACAGCACACAAGATGTGGCAGGGAGCAAGGGGCAGAAAATTTGTTTGAAAAAATAACAACAGAAAACTTCCATAACTTGGTGAGGGAAAAAGTCATGCAAGTACAGGAAGCACAGAGGATCCCAATCAAGAGTAACCCAAAGATGCCTACTCCAAGACACATCATAATTAAAATGGCAAATTTTAAAGCCAAAGAGAGAATCTTAAAGGCAGCAAGAGAGAAATAGCTAGTAACATACAAGGGAGCTCTGATAAGGCTATCAGCTGATTTCTCAACAGAAACACTATCAGCCAGAAGGGACTAGTACAAAATAGTCCAAGTAATGAAAGGCAAAAACCTACAACCAAGACAACTCTGTCCAACAAAGCTCTCATTTAAATTGGAAAGTGAAATAAAGAGCTTCCCAGACAAAATAAGGCTAAAAGAATACATCTCCACCAAGCCAGCATTGCGAGAGATGCTAAAGGGACTGCTATAGAAAGGAGAAGAGGGTGGGGTTTGGAAAAAATAGCAGTGAATAGTACCTATCAATAACCTTAAATGTAAATGGATTAGATGCTCCATTAAAAGGCATAGTGTAGATGAATGGAAAATAAAACATGACCTGTATATATGCTGTCTACAAGAGACCAATCTCAGAACAAAAGATCCATACAGGTTGAAATGTAAGGGATGGGAAAAAAAATATTCCAAGCAAACAGACACAAAAAGATAGTTGGGGTAGTAATACTTACATCAGACAAAATAGACTTCAAAACAAAAGCCACAGAAAGGGGCATAGATGATCACTACATGATATTAAGGGAATAGTCCACAGAAGGAAATAACCTTTGTAAACATATATGTACTCAAAATAGGAGCACCTAAATATAAAGAAAATCTTGGAGGGTTTTAAGAAATATATTGACAGCAACACAGAACATTTCATCTCAAAGAAGCAAAATACACATTCTTTTCAAATGCACATGGAACATTTTCAAAGATAGACCACATGGTAAGACACAAAACAAGTCTCAAGAAAATTAAGAAAGTTGAAATTATATCAAGCATTTGCTTTGATCACAATGGATTGAAACTAAGAAACAACCTCAAGGAAAAAACTAAAAAACATTCAAATACATGGAGATTGAATAACATGTTATTAAATAATGAATGAGTCAGCAATGAGAGCAAGGAAGAAATAAAAAAGTATCTGGAAACAAATGAAAATGAACACACAACACCCCCAAAACTATGGGACACAGCAAAGGCAGTTCTGAGAGGGAAGTTCACAGCAATACAGGCCTACTTAAAGAAGATAGAACAATCTAACCCTACATCTACAAGAACTAGAGGAACAACAACAAACAAAGCACAGAGTGAATAGAAGGAAGGAAGTAATCAAGTTCAGGGCAGAATTAAATGGCATAGAGACTAAAAGAACAATTCAAGGATCAATAAATCCAGGACATGATTATTTGAAAAGAAAAACAGAATTGACAAACCTTCAACCAGACTCATCAAGAAAAAAGAGAGGACCCAAATAAATAAAATCAGAAATGAAAGAGGAGTAATCACAACTGATACCCAGAAATTCAAAGGATTGTAAGAAATTACTATGAACAACTGTATGCTAAGAAATTATATGACCTGGATGAAATGGACAATTTCTAGAAACATACATTCTCCCAAAACTGAATCAAGAAGAAGCAGAAAGCCTGCCCTGGCTGGTGTAACTCGGTGGACTGAGCACCAGCCTGTGAACCAAAGGGTCACCAGTTCGATTCCCAGTCAGGGTACATGCCTGGGTTGCAGGCCAGGTCCCCAGTTGGGGGCGCGCAAGAGGCAATCATGCATTGATGTTCTCTCCCTCTCTTTCTCCCTTTCTTCTCTCTCTAAAAATAAATAAACAAAATCTTAAAAAAAAAAATAGAAGAAGCAGAAAGCCTGAATAGACTGATAACAACTAGTGAAATTGAAGCAGTAATCAAAACACTCCTGGCACATAAAATCCATGGACTGGCTGTCTTCACAGGTGAATATTAGCAAACATTTAAGGAAGAATTAACTCCTATCCTTCTCAAACTATTCCACAAAGTTCAAGAAGAGGGAAGACACTCAAACTCTTTTACAAGGCCAGTATCATTCTAATTCCAAAACCAGGTAAAGACACAATAAAGAAAGAAAACTATAGGCCAATATCTCTGATGAACATGCATGCTAAAATCCTCAACAAAATACTGACAATCTGGATTCAGAAATACATTAAAAAGATTGTACACCTTAATCAAGTGGGATTCATCTCAGGGGTGCAAGGATGGTATGATATTTGCAAATCAATACATGTAATACACAACAGAAACAAAATGAAGGACAAAAATCACACGGTCATGAGAATAGATGCTGAAAAAGCCATTTGATAAAACCCAGCACTCATTTATAATAAAAACACTCAGCTAAGTGGGAATAGAGGGAGCATACCTCAACATAATAAAAGCCATATATGAGAAATCTACAGCTAACATTATGCTCAATGAGCGAAAACTAAATGCTTTTCCCCTAAGGTCAGGAACAACACAAGGATGTCTGCTTTAAGCACTCTTATTCAACACAGTGCTGGAAATTCTAGCCGCAGCAATCAGACAGAAAAAGAAATAAAAGGCATCGAAATTGGAAAAGAAGAAGTAAAACTATCATTCCCAGATAACATGATAGCGTGCATAGAAAACCCTATTGTCTCCACCAAAAAACTACTCAATCTAATACGTGAATTTGGCAAAATAGCTGGATAGAAAGCAATATTTAGAAGTCAATGGTATTTTTGTGCACCAACAATGAAATATCAGGAAGAGAAACTAGGAAAAAGTCCCTTTTACTATAGCAACAAGAAAAATAAAGTATGTCAGAATAAATTTAACCAAGGAGGTAAAATACCTGTACTAGGAAATGATAGAACACCGAAGAAAGAAATTAACGGAGATACAAATAAATGGAACAAGACCGTGTTCATGGATTGAAAAAATTAACATCATTAAAATGTCCATACTACCCAAAGCAATGGCATATTTCACTAATCTAGAACAAATATTGCAAAAATTTATATGGAACCAAAAAAAAAAAGAATAACCCAAATAGCCTCAGCAATCTTGAGAAAGAAGAAGAAAGTAGGAGGAATCACAATACTCATTATCAAACTATACTACAGGGCAATTGTAATCAAAATAGTCTGGTACTGGCATAAGAACAGACACATAGACCAATAGAACAGAATAGAAAGCCCAGAAATAAACCCAAGTCTCTATGATCAATTAGTATTTGACAAAGGGGGAATGAGCATACAATGGAGTAAAGACAGCCTCTTCAATAAATGTTGGGAGAACAGGACTGGTACAGCACAGAAATGAAACTAGACCATCAACTTACACCATACACCAGAATAACCTCAAAATAGATAAAAGACTTAAATATAAATTGTGACACCATAAAAGTCCTAGAGGAAAACATAGGCAAGAAAATTTCAGGTATCCCATGTAGCAATATTTTTGTCGAGATATCTCCTAGGGCAAGGGAAATAAAGGGATGAATAAACCAATGGGACTCCATTAAACTAAAAAGCTTCTGCATTGCTAAAGAAACCATCATCAAAATGAAATGGGAATTGACAGTATGGAGAACACATTTGCCAATGAAACCCTGGACAAGGGTTTGATCTCCAAAATATATAAAGAACTGATATGACTCAACACCAGAAAGACAAACAATCCATTTAAAAAATGGGCAAAGGACTTGAATAGATATTTTTCCAAGGAGGATATACAGATGGCCTATAGACATTTGAAAAGATGCTCGAGATCCCTAGCTGTCAGAGAGATGCGAATTAAAACCACCATGAGCTATCACCTCACACCTGTCAGAATAGCTATCATTTTTCAATTAACAAACAACAAGTGCTGACTAGGATGCAGAGAAATGGGAACCCACATGCACTATTGGTGGGAATGCAGACTGGTGCAGCCACTATGGAAAACAGTATGGAATTTCCTCGAAAAACTAAAAATAGAGCTGCCTTTTGACCCAGCGATTTCACTGCTGGGAATACACCCTAAGAATCCTGAATCACCAATTCAAAGGAACTTATGCACCCCTGTGTTCATAGCAGTGCTATTTACAATAGCCATATGTTGGAAATAGCCTAAGTGCCCATCTGTAGATGAGTGGCTCAAGAAACCGTGGTACATTTACACAGTGGAGTATTATGCAACAGAAAGAAAGAAGGAATTTCCATCTTTTGCAACAGCATGGATGGAACTGGAGATAATTATGCTTAGTGAAATAAGCCAGTCAGTGAAAGACAAATACCATATGATCTCACCTATAAGAGGAATCTAATGAACAAAATAAACTAATGAACAAAATAGAACCACAGGCATGGAAACATGGAACAGACTGAAAGTGATCAGAGGGGAGCGGGCAGGAGGATGGTGGTGGAAAGAAGGGGAAGGACTAGACAAAAAGCATGTATGAATGACCCATGGAAATGGACAAAAGTTTGGGAATTGACTCTTGGCGGGGGGGATGGGTGGAGGAGGGTAAAAGGGGAAACATTGTAACATCTGTAATAGAATAACAATAAAAATTAAAAAATAAAACAAAAGAAATATATTTTGAGTTTGATTAAAATGTAGTGGAAAGAAAATAATTAATTCAACCTGGTAAGGTCTTTATTTTTGGAATTGAAGATATAGGTAAGAAAAAATACAATGAGAGAGAAGAGGGAGTGAGGAAATGGGGTGGGGAGACAAAGTAAGAAATTTCAAAAATTATTACCATTGATATTATTGTTGTAAAAACACTTAACATGGGATCTACCCACCTAACATATTTTTCTAGTACACAGTACAGTATTGTTAACTACTATAGGCAGTATGTTGTACACCAGACTTCTAAAATTTATTCATCTTGCATACAAGGGGACCCCACAAAAAACAGAATTACCTTCTGGAAGGCAGGCCCCTGGAGTACAGGCTCCCCCTACTAGGTGAGTGTTCTAGGAACCCATCTGTATCAGTGTACCAGCTGGCATTGTTGTGAGAGGTTGCATTCAGTCAGTGAATTTTTTTGAAGCCTCTTTCAACATGTTTGCCCATTTCATGGTGGGTGATTTATGAGTGCACCTGCCCACACTGTGCTGAATGTTCATCAGTTTTTGACCAAAAACGGCTATGACCCTCATGCCCCACCCTCCCTATTCACCTGATCTCACCCCCAGCAACCTTTTTTTTTTTTTTTTTTTTTTGTTTCCTTGAAAGAAAAAGGTCCTCAAAGGGAAATGTTTTGCCAATGTGGAAGAGGTGAAACAAAAAACAGCAGAAGTGCTAAAAGGCATCAAAACTGACAAGTTCAAGAACTGTTTTGAGCAGTGGAAAAAATGTCTTGATAGGTGTATTGCATCAAATAGAGAGTACTTTGAATGTGACTGAAGTTTATATCTGTAAGAATGAATACAATTAAAAAATAAAATAAATTCCATTTTTTTGGGTCCCCCCCTTGTAACTTAAACCACAAACCAGTCAAACAACTCCTCATTTTCCCCTACCCCCAGGCCCTGGCAATCATCATCAGACTCTTTGCTTTTATTATTTAACCTTAAAAAAGAAGGAATACCTCCCATTTGTGACCATGTGGATGAACCTGGAGGACATTATGAGAAGTGAACTAAGCCATTCACAGTCACTGCCTGATTCCAGTACAGGTGGTATGTAAAATAATCAAACTCGTAGAAGAGAGACTGAGAAATGTTTTAGGGAGTGGAGGAGAGTGGAGGTGGAAAGAGAAATTGTGTATAAATCACTTCTCTCAAGTACCTCAGTGAATCTCTGTTATCATCCTTCAAGTTTTTTAGCTAGGTTTTCTTTCACTGAATTACCTTTCTACTCCTTTCTGCTAGATACTGGGATGTAAAATTAAGTTTCTTGAACTCCAAAGATACAGAACGAGTATGCGTGATCCCAGTTATGTATACTACAAAGATATTTTCGAACTTAGAAGTGTACTCATAAGACAAAATACTGGTGAGGAAATGTGAGACTATCGTTCAGCATTTATTTAAGCTCACTTGAGAGAACTTTGAAAATCATAAGTAAGAAGGGGAAATTAAGATGTTGAGAATATTATTTGAACACTGTCTGCATAATATAATGATAAGGCACTTGTGGGGCATGGTCCAATTCATTAAGGGACAATAGAATAAATTTTGACCCTCTTTTTTAAAACCTAGGAAAAATGTTACATGTGAACTGTAACATTGGCCCTATAAAGGAATGCAGATGATTCTAAAAATGTGATTTAAGGACCTTAATTTTTGGTTGTGTGACTAGCAAACTTCAAATTCGCAAGTCTGCTAAGCCCACATCACATTCCTTGACCTCTTTTTGTCCCTGGAGGGCCCAATTTAAGGGTATGGTCTCCGCAGGCCAGGCATGTAGGAAGTGCTTGTCAAGTGAGTTATTTTGCTAAAATATGATAATCGGCTTAGTAGGATTTGGTAGCTTAAAAAATCATAAACAGTATTGAAAAGATGCCTATGTTTCTGCATCTTCAAAAAAAAAAGGAGTCTTCAGAGTTCTCATCTGGCACTACAAAAATATACCACCATACAGAAGATTCTTCTCTGTCCTCCTCCCACTCCCCAATTTAAATGAACTAATTAAAAAAGACTGTAACTAGGAGGAAATGGTTAACTCATTAATTTAATTGAACTTGTACCAGAGTTATGAGGTTAATGAACTTAAATATATTGTCAAAAGTGTCTCTATGAGGAGGATTTTATGTTCTGTAGTTTATATGCTTAGAAGTTAAACTCAGCTGTGATAAAGTTCAACTTCAAAATAAGTTACTGAAATTGTACACAAAATGGTGATTAGGAAAACATAAAAAATTTCTCTCTATCATTGTTGCCACCATCACTGCTACCGTCAATGTCACCGCCACAAGTCCCATCATAATCTTCTCATAAATATTTTCACCTTGGTAGCAGGAAATTGATTTACTGGGGTATAAGGTGGTCTATCTAGGGATGTTTGAGATCCCTAGAATTCAGTCTTTGGCTATTTCTTATTATTATGAGTGCTTTATAGCAATTATAACCCCTGGCTGGTTTGGCTCAGTGGATTGAGCGTCGGCCTGCGAGCTAAGTGTCGCTGGTTCGATCTTCCAGTCAGGGCACATCAGAGAAGGAAAACTCTGATTCCAAAAAACCTCCGCTGCCTTGCGGCATACCTCTTCAGGGGAAAGGCTAAGGGAGTAAACCCCGACAGAAAATCCGGAGCCGGAGTCCCTAAGGCGGTTTGACGTTGTAGTCAACACCGGCAACTCCTGCGGCGCACCTGAACCCAAGCTGTATCGACTCCGTCTTTCCCTTGGACCCTTCAGCTGCGAAGAGAGGGGGGGTCTGCTGCATGGGCAACAGCAGACCCTCCATATTACCCTGCCCAGGCTCTGTAGCTTCAGCGTCATCGCAAGATGTCGATTCAACACGGGAGGAGACAGATACCATGTCACTCCCGAGTCGGACTGCACAGCCATTCTTGGCGGTGCAGATAGACTCTGAAGAAGCTACACCATCGTCTCTCGAGACGGACGGCTGCCGACGACGACGACGAGTTGAAATTATTGCTTTTAAAAATCCAAACTAGACTGTAAAATATAACTTCTGAAATTGTGTGTAATAATAATGTCTTATATAGTGCTTACTATGTGTAAACACTATTTTAATTGCTTAACCTATATTTGTTCATTTAATCTTCACAACTCTATGAGATTAATTTTCTCTTATTAACCTCAATTTACATATCAGGATATTAAGGCAAAAAGAGGTTAAGTGATTTGCCTAAATTACACAAAAACTCAAGGTTATATAAAAACCTTTTTTTCTTTTTTTTTTCTGGAAGAATCTGACAACAGAAATCTATGTAGGCTGATGTTTACATGTGCTTGTGTTAGAAGAGACAAAACAGTCAGGAGATGGGCACCTGATTTAGAGACTCATTGAGTTGAGATTTACTTATGAGGACAGAAGATTAGAAGACTCAGGTGGCAGTGTAGAGGACAGTAATAGAAATGTAGGAGTGTCAGGAAATTCAGGATACAGGGAATATATGTTTTGAAATTTAATGGGACCAGTCAATAGATAAAGCAATGAGTAAAGATAGCAAATGAAATTATTTGGGGAAAAGCAAGAAAGGTTAATTTAGGGAAATTTTGTGGACAGAGTACTATCCTAATGCCGATCCATGCTTGAGTTGTTCAAAGAAGACAATTTTGGTGTTTGATAGAAGGTTCTATTAAAACCCTGATCAAAAAAAGATTGGGTTGCACTAGTGACCAAAGAGATCCTATCCAAGTGATTCTGTTCTTGGGATGGGAGGGGTGTAGATAGGGACAGACTGCTGAGAAACTGACCCAGGCTATGAGACGCATGTACAACAGTCAATAACTATATACATTAAGACGGGCTACAAACATTGCACATTTTAATTCATATCTCAACCTAAAGGAATTATCTGAAAATGAAGAATGGATCAACTGGATGCAAATATAATACCTTCTTTTAAAATTCCAACATTTAAAAGTGCTTACAAGAATCTGATGGGCCATGGTGGATTCATTCCTTCAGAGCTCATTTCTCTCTGAGCCAAAGTTCTCTTCTTACAATATATATTTGGGGATGTCACCTCTACTTTTCTGATAATATAAAATCAATAATTCTATAGCTTTTATATAAAGGAAAATAAATGGAAAGATTAATATTAAAATGGTATGTATCTCCATATGTTAATGTTCAGGCAAAGCAATGCTAAAAGGCATAATGTAGTCAGATATGTGCCCCTATTTAAAAAGTTCCTGTGGATTTGATGGTGCAAATGCAAGATGACACAGATGTGGTACACCAGCAGCCCAAGCACCATGAGTGGTGTTGCTGTCAGTGGTGTGATTTTCCAGAATGATGAACATCTATAGGTATACTTTGAAACAAAGTAAAATACCATATTTTTCTCACTTTCCATAGTAGTAGTAATCTTCCTTGAATGTTGTGGATATCAAGACTTCATAAAATACACTACATGTTAATATGTGCAGGAACTTAAACTTAGGCTTTTCACCTAATTGAATGCATGGCATGATATTCTCAATTCAAAAGAAATGCTGAATAACTTTTTTGTGGTGCAAGATGTCTAGCATCCTTGGGCCCCATTCACTAAGTGCTAAGAGCATCCTCCATCATTGTGGCAAGAGAATAATTAAATGTCTGATCTAATTTTGGACACTTCTGCCTGTGAAAGCATAAAAGCATCAGAGCCTGATGCCAGTATTGTCTCAGGATAAAGAGAAGACATTTTTAAAATCTCATCAGGACCATGCCTAGGCCATGTGAAGGCAAAATAACACAATGTCTCAAAACTGAATGGCTTAAAATGACAATGATATGTTATGTTTCACAATTCAGTCAGTTGATTGGGAAGTTAATTTCTGTGACTGCCAGCTGAGACTTCCCAGTCAAAGTGACATTTTAAAATTTCTACCTGGCAAATATCTACTTACTCTGCAAATCGCAGTTTAGATACCGCTGTATCATTTTCTGATTCCACATACTAGATTGAACTCCCCTTATAGTCCTTTCATAAGCATTCATTTCCTATCACTCACCACATTTTTCATTGCTTGAATATTTTTACTGTTATGCTATGAGTTTTATGAGGGTGAGTCTTATGTTTTGTGTATCATTGTATCATGGTTACGTTGTCCCAGATAGTTAAAAATATTGTTTTTGCTTTATATTGCATTGAGTTGATAGGAAATTCAATTTGTGGATCGTTGCCAAAAATAAAAATAAAAATAAAGTGACATAATAGTTTTAGAAAGTGATTGTGGATTATTTAAAATGTCATTGTATCAACTAAATTAAAAATTCCCCCTTAGAGATTAAATGCAATGAAAATTTTGATCAATAGGAAAATATTCATACAATGTAATGTACATTCACCCTTCCATGAAGCATCACACCATTACATTCTTCATTAATCTGCTGGTCAGTGTTTAGGATCATCTTTGGACATGCATCTGTACCCTGGGGCTTCTAACCATTTCCTGTCCTATATTTCTTCAATACAAACTCTGAATCACTTTTCCCACTAAAGATATACAATATCTTCAGTTTTGAGTCACCCTTTATTCTCATTATAGCATGCTTATCCCTTAGTGGTTGATCGCTGGCCTTACTGTCATCATGTCACTCATAGTCTATTCCTGATATGCACAGATTTGAGTCTCAGTCTTCACCTAGGCATCTAAACTGTGTTTTGTCCTGAGGCCATGGAGGACCTGTGGCACCCACAAAATTGCCTGAAGGAATGAATCTAGGACATGACCTTATATTTCCACTTTCCTAGTATGGACTCTCTAGCCAAATGATATTGCTTTATTCACATTAATAATGCTCTTAAATACTTTCTTATCATCAGTTTCTCAGTCTCTTATTGCTATAGAATTACAGCTTTGAAAAAAATTGACTCTAGTTGATATGAAGTTCACTTTTTTTCTCAGTTTCTCAGGATTCAGATCACAGAGGCTTTATTGTACTATTAATGTTAGCGTAACCTGTGTAGTATACTCAAGTTAAGAATGGAGGTCTCCTTCTGAAGAAACAAGGATTGGTTAGATTGTTTCTAGAGACCCTCATAAATGCAATATCAGAAATTCTGAAATTCTTCTTACGTTACTTCTTTGTGTGTACTCCATGAAAACTTCATCAATTGCTGTTTTCTCTCTACCTCCACTTGGTAAAATGGCAATTTTAAGATAAGAAACTGGAATCTGAGAGAGTAAGGTGGGATGTGAGTAGCTAATTTTTTATTTGCATGCTTGCTTTACATATGTTTAATCAACCTTGTAGTTTGAATAAGTAGTACAAGCAATGCTATGTATTTGAGCTGTTTTGAGATATTTAAAACATTGTGTTTCTTTTGAAATTGGCCGTGTCTTTTTGATTTTCTTCCCACTCTGAACATAAAACAGGTGCACCAGCAATAGTTGGCACATAGTGAAAAGTTTTTGCATTGAAGACTGATCATTTCTTGTAGTTCACTTTATCTTAGTCATCAGTGTTGATTCAGAGATATTAAGTATGGTAATAACTTGAAGCCAAATTACTCAAGATTTGGCTAGCACTAACCAGGATTTGCTTTAACTGTGGGAGGAACTTGCAAAAGGCAATATTGATTATTTATGAGATATGCCAATTATAATTTGACATTCTGATTTATGCTCTTTGTTTAACTTAGAAGCAGATTCTACTTTGCTCTATTTGTGAAAGACAACTGGATGAGTAAAGATTGCTACTTGCAATAAGACTAGCAATTTATCTGAAATTGGAGGCAGAGAGAAAACAATATCTACTTTTCACTCATTCTGGTTCAAAATGAGTGGAGGTGAGGAATGTTACTGCAAATTATCTAGGTAAAAAAGAGAAAGATGAAAAGAGTGAGAAAACTAGGAGTGACACTTGAGATGAAAATTAAAACAAATATAATTAAATAATTAGAAGGTACCAAATATGATATATAGAGTGATGAAAAAATAAGAAATTTTCACCATGAAAAAATAATTGGGTACTGAATGGATGCAGAGTAAGATGATACATAGAAAATTGATATTTTAGAGAAATAAGTCACTACTTCATGTATAACCCATAACAGAGATTATATTCTGAGGTAATTCTACTTTAATATGTGTAGCAGGATGTTAAAATGGGACTCTGCCATCTTCATTTTGGCTGAGGCATGAAGATGTTGTGGGCTACACTGAAGAATGAACTATGAGAGAACTAGAATGAATACCTGAGAACCAGAGAGATGACTGAAACCCATGTTGTGGAATCAGAAAGCAGGGTTTTGTGAGGAGAGTTTTAAAGAGACCTCTAACCGCTGTGGGTATCACCCCTCCTCAACTCAGAAGTGATTGGAGTCTTGTGAGAGAGGTTCAGCTTAGAGAACCAGATGTATGTTCCTTACAACTGGGAAGAGAGTGGACCAATGTCTGACTCACACCTAGGTTAAACCATCCTTTAAAAGAAAATGATTGCATCTGGAGTTTCTGTATGTGCCTCTGTTGGGGGCCAAAGGAGCATGAATTGTAGCCATGTGGAAAATTTAGTAGGAACATTAGCTTGAAGTCTTTTAAACATGCTACTCTGCAAAAGAAGTCAGTGTATCAGGGTGAGGAGGCCACAGAGTAAGAGACTGAGACGTATGTCGCTGAGTTCAGCAGCCACAGAAGGATCAGGAGCAGCCAGCCAGAGGTAAGGCACTGCCTTGGACAAGCGAATCACATTTGCAGATGCCCACCCAGCATGAAGTCTCCAAAGAATCCGTAAAAGCACCCATGAGGAAATGAGTCTTCCAGGCCTGAAGAACATGGTACTTTTCATGACAGTCAAGTAAGAGCTTTCCTGTCTCTTTTACCTCTCTTCCATCCCACCGCACATTTGATCCTGGAAGACCAAGAAACAGTAGGTATTGAGAAAGGGAGAAAGAAAAAAAGTGAGGGGAAGAGAAAATGAGGGAAAGAGAGAAGAAATAGGCCATATTTTACCTGTGAAGATAGGCAGCCATCTGCTGCCAGCCTCAGTTGAAGAGCAGTGGGGAAAGTCTTTCTCATAAATGAAGTTTAAAGGGTTAAGTAACATAGTGGACTAAATATTATAATTTATGAATGAAGGGGAAAATTACCATAGGAATTTCTATTACCAAAAAGAGACTGGAAAATTATGGGGCCTGCCTGCCTTTAACTCAATGATAGGGTAAAACTTCCCTGTGATCATGTTTAAAATGACAGAGAGATTGAAATAGAGATAAATTTTATGAGCTGTGAGTACTTTCTCAAAGTATTGAATCTAGAGGAAAAAGCACCAATCCTTTTTTGAAGGAGATAGGTCTTTGAACTAAAAGATCATGAGCTTTAGAATTTGCTTTGTTTAAAAAATTTCTGATCTGCCATTTCTTAGCTATAACCTAGAACAATTTACCTAACTTCTCTGAACCTTATCTATAGAATGGAACTAATAATAGTTAACCCTGAAGGTGTGGAAAGATCCAGATCATGCTGAAGAAATATTGTTTTTCTTCACCCTTTTACTCCCCTTTTCTTCACCCTTTTACTCCCCTTTTTAGATGAAATCTGTATGTGTTATTTAAAAATATATACTTCATGATAGATATATTGTAGATGCTTTGAGATATACAAAAAAACTCCCACAGGTCCTGGCTACTGTATATATATATATATATATATTTTTTTTTTTCCTTCTAAAAAAGAGATTGTAAATTTCTTGAATGTGAGGAGTTACAATGAACATCACAAAACATAATAGTCTGTGGGGACTCTCCTTGGAGAGAACACTAATGTGGGTTACTAAAGACAGTGTGGTGTGAGTTGGTCAAGGTTGGCTGTGTGGATCAAGTCAGACTTAAACTGAACTTGATAGGATTATGACATAACATTCAAGGACAATAGTCTCTGCTTATCCTTGGTGTCAGTTACTTGCATTCAACCTTGGTCTGAAAATATTAAATTTCCCCAACCAGCAACATCTGCTTCTGACATCTAACCATCAACATCATCTTGGGTCAATGATCTAACATTTTCTGAAGCAGACGATCATCCTTCTGACATATTGCTAGGAGGTCATAGTAACATAAGGCTATGTCAAAATGCCTGTCATTCACCTCAGTTCATCTCATCGTGTAGGCATTTTATTATCTCATGTGACAAGAAGGGTGAATGTAGTACAATAAGGTATTTTGAAAGAGATATCACATTCACATAACTTTTATTACAGTATATTAGATACTAGTCCTATTTTATTATTAGTTAATGCTGTTAATTTTGTACTGTGCCTAATTTACAAATTTTATCATAATTATTTTTAGGAAAAAACATATTATATGTAGAGTTTGGTGCTATCTGTAGTTTCAGGCATCTACTGGTGTTCTTGGAACATATACCGTGTGGATGAGAGGGGACTGCTCTGTGGGAGTACAATCTATAAGTATTTCCAGATAGAAAAAAAAAAATAGCTTGAGCAAAAGCAGAAATGAACAAAGCATAACCAGGGGACAATGAACTGATATTTGTGGTGGAGCAGAGTACTTGCATAGGTTTTGGAATCCCATTGTAGGGGAAAGAAAGAAGCCACTTAATGGAAGATACTTATCAACTGAACATTTTTGCTTGGTACAAATACCATAATCAAGGTGAATACATTTAAAGTTTTGTTGAGAAAAAAAGGCATTGCTTGAAAAGATTAATCATGTTTGTTTTGTAAAATGGATTAGCTGGGGAAGACAGTAGAAACAGTGAAACCATTTATAGGTTATTGTAATAACTAAATCATGAAGATGCTAAACTTTCAAGGTAATAGCTGTGAGATTGGAAAGAAAGGGATGAGATATAATAAGTAAAGAATTGACAGAATTTAGAAAATACTTGCATTTTCAAACATTACACATAGAAAGTATCTAGACCTGCTATATCCAATTGAATTTTCTCTGATGTTAGAAATGTCCTCTATACTATATAATATGCTAACCATTAGCCACATGTGGCTACTGATCACTTGAAATATGGCTAGTAAGACTGAGGAATTTAAAATTTACTTGATGTTAATTACAAGACAGTGTGCCTCTCTTCCACAAAGAATTGCAACATCAACACCTGAGTTGATAATTGGATATTTTGAGTATTGCATTGACAGTGTTGCCAACTAGTCAGTGATTTGAGTTTGGTACTATTGCTCACTTTGGCAATTAGTGCAATGATTTGAATATTTTATTATATTTTTCTCTGACTTTTATAGAAATAGAAGAAATGTTATTAATAGTCTTAATAAATGGGGGTCTCATAAATTAGGTACAATTAAGGCATAGGTGGAAATCATATAGTGTCCTGAAAATGGTAAAAATTCTGTCTCAACCTGTGAATTAAATTGTGGAGAAAATAAAGACTATATATATATTTCAAAGTATAATTCTGAACTTTAATTATAATTATTCTTATTTGTAAAATTATTATTATTACCACCACCACATCATTATTTAGCAACAGCTCTTATAGATACAATGACATGGAACATTATCATGTTTTTCTCAAATTCCATTTCTGTTTATATTTCCATCCTCAAACGACCATGCAATAGTCCATGTTTTAACATTTTTAATTTTGTTTTTTTAGATCAGGCTTATTCTTTCACTATTAAAGCTATCTGGATCATCACATATCTAGATCATTGGAAGACTTGGTTACTTATAAAAATACAATGTATTGCAATGTATTATTATAGTGTATCAGTAAGTAACATTTTGTTTAT
Source organism: Furipterus horrens (assembly GCF_987537825.1). Classification (NCBI taxonomy): domain Eukaryota; kingdom Metazoa; phylum Chordata; class Mammalia; order Chiroptera; family Furipteridae; genus Furipterus; species Furipterus horrens. The sequence continues at coordinate 58,977,320 of NW_028327175.1, read as the reverse complement.
TAATGAAGTGAAAATTAATTTTTTAAGACAATATGTATTTTCTCATAGAATGTAATAGAAAATTATTATCTACATGAAATTCTACATTTCACAGTGACAATTACTGTTCCCTACTTTTTTTCTGATGCTAAAATGATCCTGTTCTCTAAGTTCATGAAAGAATAGTTGTTCTTTGGTTTTAATCCCAACTTGTTGACAAGGAACCACAAAACTGTTGGTAAACCCTTTTCAAACAATAAACAGCAGTTGCTCTGGTTACTCATGCTCCTGAAAGTCAGCCAATTTCTATATACTCCCATTTCTAAAACTTAACCAATCCCTGAATTCCATGCTTCCCCTAAACTCAGTTCAAGATCAGGATTTTGCTTTGTTCGAGAGACTTTATTTTGTTATATCTTAGCCTGCAATAAATTCATCTCTGTTTCAGATATAGTTGAGTAGCAGTCTCTTCCCTTAATATCTTTTTTTTTTTTCAACTAGGTGAATGATGCCCATGTACGGTCTATAACTAGGTATATTTCTTTGGGGACAAATAACCAAAAGCTTATCTAAAATCCTGGCAAAAATATCTGTCTCTTCTTGCCTCCCAGTTCTCCTCCTCCTCTCGAAGATACTTAAAAGAATATGTTGAAAGATGTACAGAGTAACTAATTACAACTAAGTCTTATAAAATTATAAATATTCAATGTCTGTCCTTCTTCCTCTGTCTCCTCTGTTTCTTGGGGTTCCTCTAGTACCCACTGAGAATGGGTTGAACTTACATAAGATCTAAGAGAATTGGGAGTTTTTCCCAGACCTCAAAAAAGAATTTGTTAAAAATATGATTTCTTTTATTATATACAACACATAAAATTCATATAAACAAGCATTTAGTTATTTATTTAACACATAAGTTTTATAGTGTCATATAATTGATCTCTTTTGTAATTTATGTTTCAGAATATTCTTTTGCCATTTGCAGTTCCTAATGAGAGATTCTGGAATGTCATTCCAGCACTTTCCCCTGCAACACTGCTGCTGCTTGATGGGAGTACTAATTCATTAACAGTGGCCTTGTGAATGAATCTGTGGGCATTGTGGCTATTCTCTCAGGGCTACAAAATTCCTGGGCCTGCAGAACTATGACAATATTTGGCATACCATAAAATATATTCAAATTAAAATTGCCAAGTTAAATTTGTCTTACGAATAGGTGATAAGATTGCTAATATGATTCCTGTAAGAAACTAGAAAGTGGCAAGTGGCATAAATATGTAAAAATCTTGGCTGGGGAGTTTCTCCTTCAAGTAATGTCTCCCCACCCCGCCCCCCCATGAAATGTAATCTTAATTATATTTTATCATTTGTTAGTAGATAATGATTACTTCTATAGGAACCAGCTTTTAGCACATTTTTAACATCGCATAGATAAAATAAAATGGATATTAATAGGCAATGGTAAGCTGAAGTCCTCATGTATTGACTCACCAGAGCCAATTTTTACATTTTTAGAAATTTCACTAGCTAATTGACATCACATTGGTAGCTTGAACTACCATGATGAGAATATTTACACCAGGGAAATTGACAAATACTACATATCAAGACTCTCTCCCTACCACATTCTGTTTAATTATAGTTATCTTTGTCTGAAGAATGAATTGATACCTATGGACCCCAAAATAAGAAGAAAATATTTTTATTTCTTTGTGGAAATGGGATAACAATGGACAGGTTTATTTTCTGAATCAATTGGTGTGGAGTTATTTACAGATTCTAAAAATGAGGTTTAAAGGATTAAGTCTTGATCTAATATACTTTTTTTTTTCCATTTATTTTTGTGACTACATGGAGAAACTATAGGTTTATTGGTATCAATGGTGAAGGTCTGTTTTCCATAGTGGCTATACCATTTTACATTCCCATTGACAATGTACAAGGGCTTCAATTTATTTGATAACCTCATTAACACTTGCTGTTATTTATTTACTTACATTATTAGTCACTTTAACAGGTTTGGTGATATATTATTGTAGTTTTGATTTGCATTTCCCTAATGATTAGTGATGTTGAGCACCTTTTCATTTGCCTGTTGAACATTTGTATGTCTTCTTTTGAAAATGTCCATTTAGGTCTTTGCCAGTTTTTAATTAGGTCTTCTTTTTCCTATCAGATACATGGTTTAAAAATATTTTTTCCATTCAACAGTTTGCCTTTCCTCCTTTGTTATTTATGCTTTTTTTGTGCAGCAGCTTTTTAATTTGATGTGGTTCCCTACAATTAAATATAAAGCTACGATATGATTCAGCAACTCTTATTTCTGGGTCTATATCCAAAATAATTAGAATTAGTTTCTCAGAGAGATATCTGATTTCCATGTTTGTTGCAACATTATGCATAATAGTTAAAATAAGGAAACAATCCAAATATCCATTGATAGATAAATAAAGAAAATGCAGTATATACACACAATATGATATTATTTAGCCTTCAGAAGAAGCACATTGTGCCATTTGTGACAATGTGGATGGATCTGGAAGACATTGTACTAAGTAAAATAAGTCAGTCACAGAAGGACAAATACTGTAGATTTCATTTACATGAGGAATCTAAAATAGTCAAACATATAGAAGCAGAGAGTAGAACGGCAGTTGCCAGGTCAATGAGAAATAGGGAATTCTTGTTCAATGGGTATAAAGTTCAAGTTATCCGTGATGAATAAATACTAGAGATCTGCTGTTCGACAGTGTCTATTGTTAAGAATACAGTACTGTGCAATTAAAAATTTAAGTGGTTAGCTCTCATACTAAATGTTCTCAGCACACACAGAAATCTCCCCCAAAACAAAACAAAACAAAACAAAAACCCTCCCTTTAACCCCCAGCCCCCATAAAAACCAACAAAAGGACGCAAGGAAAATTTTGGAAGTGTTGGATAGGCTTATTAGCTTGGTTGTAGTGATAGTATCAGGGTGTAAACATATGTCCAAACTCATCAAATTGTAGACATCAAATACGTGTAGATTTTTTTGTACATCAATTATACCTCACTAAAGCTGTGGGGAAGAAAGTGCAAGTCTAATGACTACATCTTGATCAACTCTTTCTTTCAATTGCTTATTCTCAAATCTTGGTAATTTACAAAAGTGAGTGATTCTGGGTCTTTGAGCAAACAAAACTTCAAGTAATTGCAAAAGAACTTAAATTTTCAGCGGAGATGACCTTTTCTTTTTGCAGGCTAATCTCCTAGAAAGGGTTTCTAGGGCTGTACAAGCATTGTTATCATTAATAAGCATGCAGTGATTGTCTCCTTGGTGTCCTGTGTGATCTCTGGCATTTTGGAGCCAGATTCAATCCAGTTCAACAACAATGAATGAGAAAATAATGTTTTTTAGTACTCTGTGGAAGCTAGTTTATGATGCTGTGGTGGGGCTGGCAGCTGTAAGGATGGGATTAGCAACAATTTTGAATATTAATTTCTGCAGAAACATGGTTGATTGCTGATCAATGTTAATGTTAAATGACCATTTGGATGAATGGGGTTAGATTTTTAAGGCTTTTATTCCATTTTGATTTATTGCTATATTCCAAGAAATTATTTGGAGTTTGATCTAATTTCTTCTTTTAGTTTTTCTTGTCAATATGTTACATTGTTTCCCATCCCTGGCTGCATATTAGAATTACTCATGGAGATGATTTTTCTAGAATGATGAGATTTGAGAGCAGTTGAGAATCAGTGCTCTAGAATATACATTTTTAACAGGATCAAAATTAACTTCATTTTGTTTCATCATTAAAGAGTTAACCAATTTCTAAATTTATTGTCTATCACATTTTCATATTCTCTTACTTTTTTGTGTACATAAAATATTTTTGATCAGATGACAGCTACTGGATAAGCTGCTGTTTTGTCCAGAACATTAATTTTACAAGCTGTAAATCTGATAAGTAGTTGCGCATGCTTTGTTTTTCTTGATATAAAAAAGGATCTATTGAGACATCAGCACATCTGGGAGAAAACAAGCTTTTAATATTTAGGTTGTTATTATTCACTTTGAATAAAAAGCTATCAAACTTGACATGTATCTTTAAAAAAAAAGGAATCCTTGTGGGTAACATGAATCTGATTTTGAGAAGACAGCCAACTAGGCAGGGAGCCTTAAGGAGTTTTCCTTATTGCCCTTTAGCAATGAGGATATTGAAAGTTGACTCTTATCTGTTGACCCCATAAAAGATACAGCTATTATTAAACATGGTTGCATTGTTTTTTTTTTTTTTTCTGTTTTTGTTCTGCCGGCTTATGCTGCCAGTTTGTTGATTTAAAATAATTCTCAATATATTAAGTAAAATGAATGCCATGTTCTGGTGACAGGTATATACCGAACTAGAAGCAAATTCACATGAGAAAAGTCCTTGACAAAAATATTTCATCTAAGATATTTTCCAGCTGAATTGCTTCACATTCTGTTCCCACCACATTCTCTGAATTGCATGGTGGAAAAGCTGAGACTTTTAACTTATTCTGTGCAAAGTACTGGGAACTTGGGCAAAATAAAACCAGGTCATTTTTTTTATTGCTGTCTTTCTGCAAGAGTTTAAGTTTTTTATATTACTTATGTAAGGGAAGAACAAATTTAGTAAGAATTTATTTTCTTTAAGAACTGTCAACTACCCCAGTTATATATTTCCATGCTTGTTATTATTGACAAATTACAAGCTCAAAAGACAATTGCTTTTGTAGACCTAATTTGGGTTGTACATGTTGCAAGTATAACAATATAGGGAGCCTAATACTGTATGTAAGAAAATGTTTATTAATAGCATATGTGACAATTAACAGAGACCAATATATTTCCTTGAGAACACATTACCTAAATTTTGGCTGTTATCTATACTGATTATTTATTTCAAGCCAACAGTGTTTTTGGATCTCCATAGTAAACATAAAATTTCTTCCTTAAGTGCTCACCTTCAAAATTACATATTATTCAGCAGGTCCATCCAGACATAAAATGGGCATGTAACTTGATTCCCCTTTATATCTTGTCTTCGTTTCTAATTTAGATCATGAATAATTTGGATCTAAATCCTACCAGCACTTATGCAATAGTAAGTGAAGTAGATCCCTGCCTATTTACTGAAGAACTTTTTTAGGAAACACAAAACAACTTTATGAGAGATTATATAAGACTTGAGGAAATTTGGGGAGTTTGGAAAATGGGTGACATAGAAGGGTAGTTGTTCATTCATAAAATATTTATTGACTGTCAGTTTTATCAAAAGTACCATAATAGACTATATGTGTATATTTTCTTCCTTCTTTCCTCCCTCCTTCCGTTTCCCTGCCTTCCATCTTTCCTTCCTTCTCTCCCTTCCTTCCCTCTCTTCCTTCCTCCTTCCCCTTTTTCCTTCCTTCCTTCCTTCCTTCCTTCCTTCCTTCCTTCCTTCCTTCCTTCCTTCCTTCCTTTCTTTCTTTCTTTCTTTCTTTCTTTCTTTCTTTCTTTCTTTCTTTCTTTCTTTCTTTCTTTCTTTCTTTCTTTCTTTCTTTCTATTCTTTCTTTCTTTCCCTGGTCTTCCCTTCTCTTTTTTCCCCTTCCCTTTCATTTCTTTTCTTCATTTCCTCCCTCCCTCCTTCCCTCCCTCCCTTCCTTCCTCCCTTTCCTTCCTTCCTTCTTTCCTTCCTTCCTTCCTTCCTTCCTTCCTTCCTTTCTTTCTTTCTTTCTTTCTTTCTTTCTTCCTTCCTTCCTTCCCATATTTTCCTCCCTTCTCTTTCTTCCCCTTCCCTTTCCTTTCTTTTCTTCATTTCCTCCCTCTCCCCTTCCTTCTTTCCTTCCTTCCTTCCTTCCTTCCTTCCTTCCTTCCTTCCTTCCTTCCTTCCTTCCTTCCTTCCTCCCTTCCTTCCTCTCTTTCCTTTCTTTCTTTCACTCCTAAGGAGTTCAGAGTCTAGTTGAGGAAATGATATTGATACAAGGCAAGATAGACTGAAAAGTGTTATATTAAGATTTATATTTACTGCTGGTTCTACTCTCAGCTAGTTATGTGACAACAGACAGAACCTATAGCCATTCTGGGATTTAGTTTCCACACTTGTAAAATGAGACTATGAACTGTTTTGTTTCCAAGATTTTTTCCAGCCCTTAAATAAGCATTATTAAGAGGGGGTTATATTTATATTATGTGGATTTTAATGCACTGAAAACAGTCATTCTTTAGTAAGAAATTATCATTAAAAGCTGATAAAATTTGAGCATATCAGTGAGAGTTAAAGGAGGCTGGCACATGGATCAGAAGATGGAGTAATCAGGAGAAAATTCCTACCATGGTTCTCTTCATTCTCTCCCCTGAAATGACTTCCCTTGTACTCTCTCCTGACTCTTTCCTCATCTCCCAGGTCTTCTACAAAGAGGTCACTCCTTCTGAGAAGCCTTCCCTGACCAACCTGTTCATCAAAGTTTCTCCACCCACATCTCTCTATCTTAAAGCTTACTTTTCTCATAGCTCTGATAACTACCTACCATTGCAGCAGATGTATTAGTTTATATAATTAATTATCTGCCTCTCCTACTAGGATATATGCTCTGAGGTAAATTTTGTTTATGTGTTTCATTGGTGTTCCACTAGTATTTAGGATAGTGTCTGGCACATTGATGGCAACTTATATTTATTGACAAAAAGTAAACTTTCTTATAATGACACCAGAACAATAGCCCTTTTTCTTTTTCTATAATATCTGTTTACTCACAGAAGTATTGCAGTGATTTTTACTAGTCTTTGTAGATGAGATTTCATTTTTGTTCCTCCCCTCCCTTTCTTTTGAAATGCGGAAAGAAATTTCAAGTTAAATAGTTAAGAATGTGGAGCCTTTACTTACTTTTTGCCTAAATATCAAACTAGAAACTTTATGAGATTGGATGTTCTCATGAGTTTTCTGCTTTTTCCAAGCTTTATCAAAACAATCTAAGAAACAATTCTTGAAGATTGTTTTTCATCCAGTTTATTTTTTTTTAGAAAAATCTGAATGTACATAAACTAAATATGTATATTTATTTTTAACATTAAAATTAGCTTTCTGAACTTCATAGATTATTTCTGTCTGCTTAGGTCAGAACAACATTGCACTTTTATTTATTTATTTATTTTATTATTTTTATTTTTTAAATTGGAGAACATTAAAAACTAAATTAAAAACAATATAGGAAAGCACACACACAAAAATTGGTTCTAGCACCCAGAGACAGTGCTATATGTATGCAAGATTGCTAATATGTTTTTTAAAAAAGAATTAACCATACATCATAAACATTTTTTAAATATGTTTTATTGATTATGCTGTTAGAGTTGTCCCAATTTCTTTTCCATTTGCTCCCCCCCACCCAGTAACCACCCTCCCTCCAGTTGTCCCCCACTTAGTCCATTCCCATTGGTTGTGTATATAGTTCTTCTCAACATCTTTCTATCTACTCCACTCCCTCCTACTATGCTTCTTAACTCCTGCACCATCTCTCTCCATTTGCGCCCTTCCACCTCCCCACTGACCTCCCCCAAATATGTTCCCCATACCTATAATTCTTTTTCCACTCTCGTTGCCTACTTAGTTTGTCTTTGTTTCGATTCCTTAGCTTCTGTTGTTGATTGTTGTGATACAATTTTCATTTTAATGTTCATAGTTTTGATCCTCTTTCTCCTAAGCAAGTCCCTTTAACATCTCATATAACAATGGTTTGGATCTAATGAACTCCTTCAGTTTTACTTTGTATTGGGAGCACTTTCTCTGCCCTTCTATTCTGAATGACAGCTTCGCTGGATAGAGTAATCGTGGTTGTAGGTTTTTGTTTTTCATTACTTTGAATATTTCTTGTCAGTTCCTCTTGCCTACAGAGTCTCCTTTGAGAAATCAGCTGAGAGTCTAATTGGGACCCCTTTGTACATAATTCTTCTCTTCTCTCTTGCTGCTTTTAAGATTCTCTCTTTATCCTTAATTTTTGACATTTTGATTATAATGTGTCTTGGTGTGATTCTCCCTGGGTCCAGTGTTTTTGGACCTCTCTGTGCTTCCTGGACCTGTAAGTCTATTTCCTTCCCCAAGTTAGGGAAGTTCTGCTTCATTATTTTTTCACATAATTTTTCAATTTCTAGTTTTCTTCTTCACCTCTGGCAGCCCTATGATTCGGATGTTGGCCTGCTTATAGCTGTCCCAGAGGTTTCTGAGCCTCTCCTTGTTTTCCTCACTTTTTGTTTCCTCTTTCTGCACTGGTTGACTGTTCCTTCCCTATGTTCTGATTTGTTGATTTGATCCCTGGTTTCACCTCCCTAACCACTTGTTTCATATGTGTTTTCATTCATTTCAGCAGGACTAGCCTTCATTACTTCCCTATCTTGATTAAGATCCGCTGTAGTTCTGTAAGCTGTCTTATAACTATAGCTCTGAACTGAGCCTCAGAAAGATTATCTATTTGCTGGCCAATAAATGATGTATTTACTGTCTGGTCAGCTGCATGATTGGGATCTCTATCATGATCCCTGCTATCCTGTCAGGTTTGTTTACCTTTCCTTTCTGGGCAGGGCTGTCACACCTCCTATGCTATAGTTGGTGGAGGCCCATGCACTCATCACTACCGGCGACCCTTCTCACCACACTGTGGTGCTTTGTGTGGAGGCGGAGGTCCAAGATGGATTCCTGCCATTCACTCTCCGCTGAGAGACCAGGAACCTCCTCCTCCGTCACCTAGGCAATGGGGGTCTGCCTTCTCCAGCATTGGAATTGCAAGCTGAAAGGTTTGGTCTGCAGTTAGGGAGCTCCCAGGCACCTCTCATCTCCCCTCAAATATGGGTGTCTGTGCTTACCACCGTCCCGCCGCTCATCGCTGCAGCTGCTGCTGCCAGCACAGCTTGACCTCTCAGCCTTGACTTCGCCCAGACAAGCACCACCTATTTATAATTTCATACGTTGGACTTCCATGTAGCTTTATTTTCTGGAACTTCTGGTTATTTCTGGTTTCGTGGTAGTTGAAGTCCTTCTTAGTTGTGGAGGGAGATGGAGTGTGTCAGTCTAGGCCTCCATCTTGGCCGGAAGTCTGCACTTTTATTTTTGATTAATTCACAATACTGTCAGTACAGTGAAAAGTGAAATGCAACTAAATTTGGTTCCCATCATGAATCATTACAATACTTAGACAGTTGCATTGTCACCAGCTCCAGAGTTGATGGGAACAGCTGCTTAGGATGAGCTAGCTCTATAAGGAAACTCTCCTTGGAATTCTGTAGATAAAAATGTCTTTTTTTGTTTGTCTGTTTGGGTTTTTATGGAGAAAAATGGAGTTAAATTGCTTACATAAAACTTCTCTTCCTTTTAAACAAAGTCTAGAGAAGTCCAAGCAAAATAAAAGAATTTGGTTGCTTGATTATATGAATTTAAATTATACATTTATAGCCAAAGCTTAAATTGTTTGAATGAAGCAAGCCAAAAGGAAAGCAATCATAGTTATTTTATAAAGCATATATTTCTAGCCCAACTGACATCAATTTATAGTTTATATTTTTATTGCATCCAATCATATTTATTACTTCTTGCTTTTTATCAATTATTCTTAGGATATTAATTGTACTTGCAACTACATAGATATAGCTAGTTGGGTGTTTGTATTTTGATTTCATTAACTAATATAATAATAACAGAAAATACCATAAACGGATTGGAATATCAGTTTTAATCTTTGGACACAGGCCATTCTAACCTCTGATATACTATGTGTGTATTGCTGGTCCTGCTCAGGACAGAAGCCATCGACAAAAGCACATTGTGTAATGTGGTGCTACTTGCAGTGTGACCCATGATTGTGTTACTGTGACTCCTGGTAACAGAAGGTTTTGATGGACTACGTTCATACCCCAACTGTCTGCTATTAACATGAGAGGAAATGAAGGACTCCAGTTTCAAATAATATGGGCTCCTTAATCTTCATAAGCACAGAAAAGTCAATCAAAATAAAATATTGTTCACTATCAGTATTAAGCTTAGACTTCTATCCATTCTGAAGCTAATCAGATTGGATATAAATTTAGATAGTTAGGTTTATACAACCAAGGTAATCATGATTGCACCAGGCAGTGATTGCATTTGTAGTTCTGTTCATTTTAAAACTGACTCATGGCCGAGTTATGAATGGGACATCAGCCTAGAATTTACAAAAGAAATATTTTGGACCAGTGGCTCCTAGTTGTAGCAAAGGCATTTTATCAGGTTTTGTTTTTTTGTTTTTTTGTTTTGTTTTTTTTGTAGGCATAGCAGGACAAGAATATTAAATAAATCATTTATTTTACTAGTTAACTACATTGAGGGTTTGTACTTGAAGAGACTGGGACCAGCATAGCGAGACTTTGCTGGATATGGACAAAGCCTTGGTTACCATCTGGCATAGCTACAGATTCCTACATCTGGGCTAGATTCATAAATATCCCTTGTCAAGACATTTTGGTGGCTGCTGCTACACCCACCTTCTCGAGTTCCAGAACATCATAGTTTTCAAAAGTAAAGTACATGGTAGTAATTTGATACAAATCCAAATTATGCAAATTCATGCTTGGGGTCTATAAACATATATCTGATTTATTGAAGAGTTTCTACCAAGTGGATTATAAACAGTTTAAGATCTGCCTTCAAGCATACTGTTAAGAATCTGTCTGGATTCTGCAGCCCATAGACCCATCCTAGACAAATTGCTTAGCTTTCTGAGCTGATTCAGTTTATTCAGTTAAAAACTTTAATTCACTGTCTGATTTGAATTGTATCACCACCCTTCCTTCCAGAGTGGGATTGGCCAGAAGTGAGGAAAGGTGTGAAGTCTGCTCTTCTTTTCTTCTGCTTACTCTAGCATGTTGGAAGGAAAGGTCTCACCCTGTCTGTCCTTAATGTCTTATCTTCTTCCTTATGCTGGACCTACCTCCTCTGGCACTGTGGGAGGGAAAGAGAAAGGATGAGGGAAAGGGAATTATCTCATAACTGGTTTTCACTGCTTCTCTGGTATCCACTTAATTGTCCCCAGCATGACAGGTATCTGAAGGCTGTCTCATCTGAGGGCATGAGTGTGACTTCTCAAAGAGCCCCAGGGTGCAGGGGTGGTGGGGCAGAGGGAAAGGAGGGGCTGCCTCACTCTGAACTTCCTGCTGTGTGGGTTCAGTTTGGAATGATGGTCTTCCTCTAGGGTGAAATTCATGTTCAATAGCTCAGATCCAGCTATGCTCTGCAGGGTTCACTCACCACATGGAAAACTGGAGTGAACTTGCCAGCTGTCCTTATCCTACTATCCATCTCTCCAGTTTTCTTTTTTTCCCTCTCGTTATAGGCACTGAGGCAGATAAGCAAGTCTGCTGGCTTAGGAACTGTCACATTGAAGAGTGATATACTCACCTTTTCCTCTATGTAGCCTCCTCTGAACTTCACAAGTGATTCTCTTGGATTCCTCCTCATTTGTTTAGTAGGGGGAAGGCACCCCATTCTCCTCACCATGAGGATGCAAGAGAATTTCTTCATAGCAAACAAAATGCACAACTCTGAATTTCCCAGAAGGCTGATGATCCCAACATCGTTCTTTCTCCTTTTTCCTGGACATGGCTGATATAGGCAACAGGGAGAGTGGTAGGATGGCAGTAGTTAATTGTGTACAGTCCTCTAAGCTAACTCTTAGTAAGCCTTGGGGAAGGAATCCATCTCCAATCTTTGGTAAATCTCTTTAAAATTTGTAGGTATCAAGCTATTGCTTTCCTTAGCTTTGAGCCCCAGTTGCTAATTTTGGGATTAGTAGAAAACTTAACATCTGTTAACAAATATCAGTAAATTCTCATTTTATGTTCAAAATTTGAAGCAATGACTCTTCCTAAATAATTTTTTTTTTTTTTTGCTAATAATACTATAGTTTAAACCTGGTGGGTCAAGTAGACCAAATATTGAATATGGATTTTCCTTATTCCTGCCTGGAGGTCACATTTAGGTTTTAAACAGTAATATTCCTATTATGCAAAATTTTTATTGTTCTCTATGTAAAAACTGACCAATGTATATTTCTCAAGAAGCATAAAAATTTGGGTATAAAAAAAGAAGCACTCTGCAATTTTTTTTTTTACACAACTGAATTCCAACAAAATAAGTAATTCCCAATTTGTGTGGCCCTATTGTTTCTCTGGCTCTAGCTTCAATATCAATACCACTACTGGTATGAATGGCAATTGTTATCCACATACTGATTTTAATGTTAACTTAGTAGAAAATATATTAGTTATATTTGCTTACATTTAGTCTTAGCCATGTCATTTTAGGGTTCTAAATAAAAACAGAGAAGTAATTTGACAAAAAATTTTGATGTACTTGCATAGGATTCATAAGACAAATTATATCAGCATTATTTTTTACCCATGTATAGGATATTTAAAGAAAGTGGTAAAATATTGGTGGGTAAGGAGGCTAGGAAGGTAGTTCAAGTTAAGACAAATAAGGGATGCATTGGCCAGTGATAGAAGGAAGAGGATACGAGATAGAACACACTGGACAGCCAAGACCTATAATCTGGGTTGTAGGGGGCAGGTGGGAAGGGAACAGAACTTGCGTAAATAATGAGTACTGTCAGGGAACTTATAATAGAAGAGTGTATATGTTGCTGAGAGATAGAAAACATGAGAATGTCTTCACTGATAAGAGAGGCACTCTGATAAATCTAATGTGTAACCATCATATATATGTTTGTGTGGTATAATATACATATGTACATCTGCATATATATATGTGTATATATATATATATGTTTCTATACTTTATATTGTTGATTGTATTATGATGACATGAAAGAACATGTGTATGCTTAAAAACCAGTATGTAGATTGTATTCTCTTGCTCAGTGTGTGAATGTGGCTGTTGAACTTAGAACCTTTATGTGAGAGAGAGGGGACTCAGAGTCTCAATTTTTACCTGCTACCAGGCCCTCACCCATTCCTGTATCTCAGCAGTTTTCATTCCTTTGTCTTCACTCTCTGTCATGCTAAAATTGAGTTGGTTTAGTGTTTAGTACAGTATCAGCAGCTACCTCATCATGAGTCCCCTCTGTTATAAAAATGCTATTCTGGTTGCAACTTCAATTTCCCCTACTTCACACCTAGTCTGGACCCCAGAGATTCCTAGAGACTCCTGTCCCTTTATGCAATCATCTCTAACTTTTGTGCCACTTGAAACACTGAGACCAGCTCGGAGACATGTGGCATCTGGTGTGGGGGGGTGCTGGGGGGAGGTGGCTGGGTAGGACTGGGGTTTCAGTTGCCTAGTACCTGACTGTAAGGCCCACCTAAGAGAAGATGTGCAAAAGTCCAGTGAGTATCCATGGGCCTGAGCCTGCTGGGCCTGCTTTGGGTCAGCATCGGTGTTTTAAAGTGTGCAGGATAATGTTTATCACATAGAGGGGGCCGGGGCGGCTTCCAGGGAGGTCTGACCAGATTAAAGCAGGAGTCTAATCGGCACAGAGGAAAGGAAACTGATGAGGGATACATTTCAGTCAGGATCCTACTCATATAGGATGGAAATGGCCCCAGGAAACCAAGGATGGCCTTACTCATGAGAGAGGAAGGGAAATATGGTCAGCGCTGGGGCACTGTAGTTCAAAGAACATGCAAATGTTTGGGATCTCTCTCAGGAGTCCTTCACACCAAATTTAGGACTGAAGGACTACTGTTGATAGACTTGATCTCCTGGCTGAGAAAATGACACCGAAAACACCACCAGGCTTTGCTGACATGGTCCTTAGACCTGTGGGGGTTGAAGGTCATCAGTACATTGCTGGGCTAGGCTAGGGAAGGCGGGAACCAACTTTGCCCTTTGGTTTAGTTCACATTCAGGCGTAGAGTGTGTAGTCCAGTTGTGTGTGTGTGTGTTCTCATTCTTTCTATCTAACTGAAAAGCAAAATTTATAAGGTTTGAATATGGGTTTTCTTACAACACTACAGCATTTCCAAAAAGGAGGCTGGGATATGTGGGGCAAGTCTATGGCACAGAATCTAGCAAAGACAGGAGAGGACTGGGGACTTGGTTTCTTTAAACAAAAAGTGGGAATGTATTCAGAAGCATCCACTGTTGGTTTCTTTTTTTAAAGGATGTTTTATAAAGAAAGTTCCAGAGGTTCAGCTTCTGTATTTTATTTATAGTGGATATCTAGATTTTACTCTAAAACACTCTGGCTCAGAGCTTGGAAAAAGGAGAATTTGTAATAAAAAATGTACAGAAGGGAAAGTTATAAAGAAAACTCATGGCAAAGGCATAAGCATTTGCATTTCATGCTTGTAAATGACTCATAAAGTAATGAAACACTTTATGATATTTCCCCAAATGTAACTGAAGTCAAAGCGTCTCCAATCAGATCTGTCCTTAACTACATCCTCCAAAAATTTTATAAGGAGGTTTTGGTTTTCCCTAAAAAAAGAGGTGGGAGTATCTATTTGGATCAGTTGCACTGGGAGGAAAAATTAGTTAATTCTCTCTATAGTGGGTGAAAATTGGAGGTTGCTGTAAGGACAAATGCATGCCGGGGCTGCTTGCAGAAACTCATATGCTTGGACTCACTGTTTGGCCTCAGGCCAAAGGCTGCAACTAACAGGAAAGTGTCAGCATCTCAATATAATTGCATGTCCCGGAGCCTATTATGGCACTAATAAAAATGCTTTTCAATAAGTCTGAGAAAGGAAGAGGAAAAAAAAAACACCAGGAAGAAAGAAATTGCCTGAAATATTTTATCATATTTAATAAAATTCTCATTAATGGAAAGAGTAGCTTTCTGCTAAATAAATGTGCTTTAATTTTATTTTTTGATTAATTTGATTTGGAGGAAAATGCATGAAATACTTTTTTTAGTGTACTTTCTTAAGAGAAGTGTAAAAGGCAAGTAGGCATCACTGTAGGCAAATGTTCTCTCAAGGAAAGGGAAGAGGCAGGAGGACTATGGCATTAGAAGCCCAACCAGTCATTATGTCACTGATGTACTCAGTGACCTTGGACAAATGATTTAACCTCTCCATCCCCATATGTAAAATGTTAATGTTTCATGCTTACAAAAACCTTTGAAATCATAAAAATGTCAAAGGTATTTGACACATGTACTGTTATTTATCATGGGTGCAATAGAGAGCATATATGCCCACTAACAATGATCTTAATCACACACAGCAGCATATCTGAGATACTTTCCTCTTTTAGCATATTTCATATGAATAATTGATATTTGAAACAGTCATGAAAAACCACCTGGTATCCTTATAGGAATAAGCCTAATAATACTATGAGAGGGGGGGTCTGCTGCATGGGCAACAGCAGACCCTCCATATTACCCTGCCCAGGCTCTGTAGCTTCAGCGTCATCGCAAGATGTCGATTCAACACGGGAGGAGACAAGATACCATGTCACTCCCGAGTCGGACTGCACAGCCATTCTTGGCGGTGCAGATAGACTCTGAAGAAGCTACACCATCGTCTCTCGAGACGGACGGCTGCCGACGACGACGACTATTATATAAATGCAATCTTAAAAGATTTTTCTTTTATGCTTCCTATACAACAAAGAAACACAAATAATATGAATAATGATAAGAAAATTTTGTTGCTTACTTACTTTGGACTACATTCACAATCATAAAGGGACGAAAAAGAAAAGAAAGTTTTTTTTTTTATTTTTAAGCTTCTACCATGAGCCAGATATTTATACACATTATCTTTCCTCTTAGTGTTTAGCAAAATTTCTGGCACATAGTAGGTGGTCAAAAATATTGGGTTGGCCAGAAGTTCATGGTTTTTTCCGTAAAATGGCTCCAGTAGTACTTACTTGTCTTTAACTTCATTTGAAACAATTTTGTTAGATTGTATTGTGACAGCTGTCATATCAGCATGCATTTAAAAAAAGCTGATCAAAATTGGTGAATTTTTGTGTAGCCATTTTAATATTGAATATGGAAGAAAATAAGCAGCATTTTTGGCATATTATACTTTATTATTTCGAGAAAGGTGAAAATGCAACTGAAATGCAAAAAAGATTTGTGCAGTGTATGGAGAAAGTGCTGTGACTGATTGAACGTGTCAAAAGTGGTTTACAAAGTTTTGTGCTGGAGATTTCTTGCTGGACAATGTTCCAAAGGTCGGGTAGACCAGTTGAAGTTGATAGCAATCAAATTGAGGCAGTAATTGAGAACAATCAATGTTCTACCATGCAGGAGGTAGCCAGCATACTCGCAATATTCAAATCAATAAGTTTATTGGGGAAAATGAGAAGTGTGCCTTTTATTTTACAGAAAAAACTAAATGGACTTTTTGGCCAACCCAATATTTCTTGGGTGAATAAATGCTTATAAATGCCTCTTTCTTTTTTTTTAAATTCTAAAAACCATATGAAACAAATATTATCTCCATTTTACAGAAGAGAATAAGTTTAAAAAAGTCTAAATATTTGATTAAGAGCAGATGGCAGAACCAGAAGTTGAATACTGGTTTCTGACTTCAAAACAAATATTCTTAATAACAGGGCTTTGGCAGTATTTTTATTAATAGAGGTTACCATTCCAAAGTTTGTCAATTATTATGATGAACTTATCGAGTGAGAAAGAAGTTGACATGATGAAATCACATACATACTTCAGACCGAAATGTTCTGGTTAGCACCTTACATGCAAGAAAGTGTGAGAAAGGAAGGGGCAGAAGATATCTCCCTGGTGGAGAAGCTCATTAGTTGGTATGGCCTGTGTGGGATCTTAGGGACCAAACAGAGCCACAAGAGCATCTCTCACACAGTCATCGATATGAGGAGCAGATGAGTGGAAAATGTAAGTCGTGAAAACAAGAAAGACTCAGGTACTATTGTGAGCTGGGAAACAGGGAGGTTAAAAGGAAAGAACAGCAGGTGAGTGGGAGGTGGTTTGGGCAGATTCTGGAAAGAAACTGCTGCTCATGGGTGAACTTTTCTGTTCTGACTGCTTTGATAAATGTCCAGGGGCAAAGAATACATATTACTCATTATTGGCCGAATGCTGTTTTTGGTCTGCTGTGCTGGTTGTCACTTATTGCCTCTCCAGTCCCAATCCACCCTACTTTTCCCTGATTTGTACTACTGGAGTTGGAACCTATAAGCATTTTTTCTTAGCCAGCTGACACAATATTAAGCTTTGTTGGTAGAAAGAGCTGGAAGGACACTGCAGGAGGAAGGAGTTTCTCTTGACTTCTCAGTGTATTTGTGTTTTCTAGCTTCCAGTCAAGATCACTGTCCTGCTAGTTTTGCTAAGACCCCAGGAGGTGATTTCCCAATAAGTTTTAACAACACTCCAAAGGATGGCTTCCAGGCCAGTTTTGCCTGTAGCTTCCTGGAGGGTCTCACCAGAACCCCGTGGGGAAGCTTCCCAGAGAGTCTTCCTGGCTCCCCAGAAGATGGGTCCCTCTTGGCATCCTGAAATGCAGTTTCCTGCAGGCTAGCCCTGGACGATGGCATCACAGTTAATTTCTCAGCCATTCAAGGGCTATAGCCACAATTTCTCACATGAGGGTTGACTCAGCCTTGGGGAGAGCCCTCTTGTAAATTTATTCCTTCTTCGAATACTTTGTCTTAGCCCTAGAAGCAGCGCGGCTCCCTTTATCTGCTTCTCTCATGTGCTAAGCAGTGCAGTATGCAATTGATGTTAAATTATGCTACATTAATATAGGAGTTTACTAGGAGCCATGGGATCTTACTGAGGCCCACTAGTCCAAGAAAGGGCATTATTCCTGCCAAAGCCAAGAGGTTATAGATAACTATGGCAAGGAAGAGGAAACATTGTCGAAATTCAGGAAATATCAAGAGATAGGTCAAATTGCTAATAATTTAGTAAGTAACTTAAAGCAAAAGCTGTATACTGAGTATCCCAGGATTTTAATATTCCTAGGTCTATGGATGTGACTAGAGAAAACTGTGACTGCAGGTGAATTCTGATATTGAGTGGGGAAAGTTATGGAAGAATAGTGACACTCTATATTCTATTGCTGCTTTCTATCTCAACTTAGTGGGAGAGGGAAACGGCAATGTCTGTCTTACTCTTCCTTCAGGATATTTTCTGACCTCCTACCCATGACTTCCTTTCATCCTCATCATCTGAGACCCATGACATTTTTTTCTATGACTGGTTTTAACTTACCATTTCTATTTTCTAATCTGTGAGCAAAAATTACAAGGCTTGACATTTATTTTGAAAATATTTATGCTTCTAAAAAAATTTGTTAGTTTTGTTTGTTCATTAGATTCCACATATAAGTGAAATCATATGGTACTTGTCTTTCTCTGACTTATTTCACTTAGCGTAATACTCTCCAAGTCCATCCATGCTGTCACAAATTTGATATAGATGTCTTCAGAAACATTTTTGAGAAATATTTTGAGGAGATTTAGCACATTTGAATTACAGGAAGCTAGAAGTTAATGTGACTCATGGAGATAGGATATATAATTTTCTGCAAAATGGTTAATTAAAAAAATAATATAAAAGTTAAAGGTGGAAGGAAATTGAAAATAAATAAATGATGCAGTGAGAACCAATATTGATTGAGTTTTCAGGTTTTCTGTTAATGCCTTCATTTGATTTTCTTAGAAATGCTACCACAAATACATTATCTTAGTCTCATGGCTGAAGAAACTAAGTGCAGAGGGACATGAGTAACATGCTTAAGGTCATTCATATTAGCCATTCCAGGACCCCGATGTCCACAATCATTTCTTCCTTCTCTGTCTTCCTGTTGCACATGTTATATGTAGTATGTGTGCTTTTTGGTCTTTCTGATATCCACACCTATACTTTAAAAATGTTTTTAAGCTCATCCCTTCAGTTAAAGGCAAGAAATATTTATTTACTATTAGTAGTACCTAGCGATGCTAAAAGGATAATGAGCTCTGTGTGGTATAGGGAGCAGAGGATCGACTTGGTGGATTGATGCCAGTTTGGTCACTTACCAGCTGATGGCTATGGGAAAGCCACTTAAACTTTCTGTGTCTCAGCTTTATTGTTTTATAAAACAAGCATAATACGACTTATCTACCAGCGTTTTTCAGCAGTTCCCAAACTGTGTTCTTTGAAATACCATTTCCAAAAGGCACTCCTCTGCAAAAAAACCCCTCCGTGCTTACATCACTTTGTGAAATTTAGTGTACTGCATAAACTTTTTAATGAGTCATTAATGCTAATTACCATATTCAGAAATCTGGGAAGTTCAGGAAGAAAGAAGGCTGTTTATCTTTTTTTTTTTTTTTTTAATTTTTTTATTTTGGTTTTTCAATTACAGTTGTCCCCTTTTCCCCCAATTTCTCTCCCCCACCCAACCCACCCCCTCTCCCACAATCATATCCCTCCCCGTTGTCCATGTCCATGAGTCTTTCATACAGGCTCTTTAATTAAACCCTTCCCTTACTTATCCCCCTTCTCTCCCTCTCCCCTTCCCCCTATTGACTGCTATTCTGCTCTTTGTTCTATTTAGTTCCTTTGTTTGTGTTGTTCTTTAGTTTCCTGTAATAGGTGATATCATATGGTATTTTTCTTTCTTTGCCTGGCTTATTTCACTAAGCATAATTCTCTCTAGTTCCATCCATGTTGTTGCAAATGGCAGGAGTTCCTTCTTTCTTTCTGCTACATAGTATTCCATTGTGTAGATGTACCACAGTTTTTTGATCCACTCATCTACAGATGGGCACTTAGGTTGTTTCCAGCACTTAGCTATTGTAAACAGTGCTGCAATGAACATAGGGGTGCATAAGTTCTTTTGAATTGGGGTTTCAAGATTCTTCGGGTATAATCCTAGTAGTGGAGTCGCTGGTTCAAAAGGCAGTTCCATTTTTAATCTTTTGAGGTAATTCCATACTGTTCTCCATAGTGGCTGCACCAGTCTGCATTCCCACCAACAGTGCAGTAGGGTTCCCGTTTCTCCACATCCTCGCCAGCACTTGTTGCTTGTTGATTTGTTGATGATGGCCATTCTGACTGGTGTAAAATGGTATCTCATTGTGGTTTTTATTTGCATCTCCCTGATGGCTAATGATGTTGAGCATTTTTTCATGTGTCTATGGACCTTCTGTATGTCCTCTTCGGAGAAGTGTTTGTTCAGGTCCCTTGCCCATTTTTTAATTGGGTTGTTTGTTTTCTTGATGTTGAGTCGTATCAGCTCTTTATATATTTTGGAAATCAGTCCCCTGTCTGTGATGTCATTGGCAAATATGTTTTCCCATATGGTTGGTTTCCTTTTCATCTTGCTGATGTTTTCTTTTGCTGAGCAGAAACTCTTCAGTTTGATGTAATCCCATTTATTTACTTTTTCCTTTATTTCTCTTGCTTTAGGAGATGTATCCGTGAAGAGATTGTTACGTGAGATATCTGATCTTTTCTTGCCTATGTTTTCCTCTAGGACTTTTATGGTGTCACGGCTTACATTTAAGTCTTTGATCCATCTTGAGTTTATTCTCGTGTGTGGTGTAAGTTGGTGGTCTAGTTTCATTTTTTTGCAGGTCCCTATCCAGTTCTCCCAGCACCATTTGTTAAAGAGGCTCTTCTCACTCCATTTTATGTTCCTTCCTCCTTTATCAAAGATTAGTTGACCATAGAGGCCTGGGTTTATTTCTGGACTCTCTATTCTGTTCCACTGATCTATATGTCTGTTCTTATGCCAGTACCATACTGTTTTGATTACAGTGGCTTTGTAGTATTGTTTGATATCTGGTGTTGTGATTCCTCCTGCTGTGTTCTTCTGTCTCAAGATTGCTTTTGCTATTCGGGGTCTTTTTTGGTTCCATATGAATTTATGGAGTATTTGTTCTAGGTCTGTGAAATATGTCATTGGCATTTTAATAGGGATTGCATTGAATTTGTAAATTGCTTTGGGTAGTATGGCCATTTTGATGATGTTGATTCTTCCCATCCAAGAACATGGTATTTGCTTCCATTTATTTGTTTCTTCCTTAATTTCTTTCTTCAATGTTATGTAATTTTCAGAGTACAGGTCTTTTATCTCTTTGGTTAAGTTTACTCCTAGGTACTTTATTTTTCTTGTTGCTATAGTAAATGGTATTTTCTTTTTTGTCTCTGTCTCTGCTATTTTATTGTTGGTGTACAGAAATGCCTTAGATTTCTGTATATTTATTTTGTACCCTGCGATTTTGCCAAATTCACTTATTATATTGAGTAGTCTTTTCGTGGAGTTTATAGGATTTTCTAGGTATACTATCATGTCATCTGCATATAATGAAAGTTTCACTTCCTCTTTCCCAATTTGGATGCCTTTTATTTCTTTTTCTTGTCTGATTGCTGTGGCTAGGACTTCCAACACTATGTTGAAAAGGAGTGGAGAGAGTGGACAACCTTGTCTAGTTCCTGAGTTCAGGGGGAATGCTTTCAGTTTTTGTCCATTGAGTATGATGTTGGCCTCAGGCTTCTCATATATAGCTTTAATTATGTTAAGATATGCTCCCTTTATTCCCATTTTGCTGAGTGTTTTCATCATAAATGGGTGTTGTACTTTATCAAATGCTTTTTCTGCATCTATTGATATGATCATGTGATTTTTGTCTTTCATTCTGTTTAGGTGATGTATTATATTTATTGATTTGAGAATATTAAACCATCCTTGCATCCCTGGAATGAAGCCCACTTGATCATGATGTATGATCTTTTTGATGTATTGCTGGATCCTGTTTGCCAATATTTTATTGAGGATTTTGGCATCGATGTTCAGCAGTGATATTGGCCTGTAGTTTTCTTTCTTTGCTGTTTCTTGACCTGGTTTGGGGATTAGGATAATACTGGCTTCATAGAAAGAGTTTGGGATTTTCCCCTCTTCTTGGATTTTTTGGAACAGTTTGAGGAGGATAGGAGTTAGTTCTTCCCTGAATGTTTTGTAGAATTTGTTTATCTTTTTTAACCAAGTGTTTCTCATACGTATCTGACTAACCCTTCTTTCATTTAACATATATTGAATAGGTAGAAGATGCACTGAGAAACATAAAAATACGTTGTGCCTGTGTTATGGTATTCAGAGTTCAGGATTTGATCTTTAGATGGGAAACAGTATTGGCCACTAGGATCAGACAGGAATACAACCAAAAATGTTATGAAGTTAAAAAAAAAGTGAAATGAAGAAGGTGCTCCCATTCATGCTAATAAAAGGATATATATTCTTATATTGTATTAAAATTTTCAGAAGAATGCAATAAACTTAGTAATAGTTTCCTCTGTGATGGTGTGTGCGATGGAAGGGAGTCATATATATATACAGATATATTTACTGTTTCAGTAGTTTACTATAAACAAATATTACTTGGTTAAAAAATAGTTAAATGGAATAAAGAGGACATACTAAAATGTAGCTTAATTTCTGATGATTTTGAATAGATTAAAACTTTAAGAAAGCTTTCATAGTATTAAATCACAAGTTAATCATTATTTTTGTAAAAAGAAATTTTATGATTAGCAGGACAGTTTCTATATTTGCTATGGGAACTTGCCAGTTTGATAATGTAAAAATATCATAGTTTTTACCTTATTATGTGAAAGCTTCAGCAAAGATGCTAATCTTCTGATTGGAAGCCAACTTTCAGATCTCCTACACTACAGAAACCAATCCTAGCAATCCTTAGTAATATTGATCTGTAGCATTAAGTTTCCATTGATTCTTTAATCCAGATTCAACTTACACTAATGTTATCTTTGAAAATTTCAGAATAATTTGTGAGAATTTTAGTAGTTGTATGTGGTTTTATATTTCCTGGCTTAAGAATTTGAAAATTCATTTAGGCTAGTAGTCTTGTTCAGAAAGGTCACACTCTATGACATCTTATTATTTCAAATCCAAAAGGTATGAAGTGTTATAAGGTACATCCTATACAGCAATTTCTTATAAGGCAGAAGAGGTGGATTTGAATATGCAGTGATCAATATATAAACAGGAAAGAAAGAAAAAGCTTCTGTTCCTATTCACAACATAAGGAAGGTAATTTGCAGTGTATTTCCAGTACATGAGGTACTTAAAGCACATTTGGCAACACTTAGCAGTAAGTGGCAAATCGTTGTTCTGTCTCTCAGTACCCTGAACACCCTTATCCATCCGGTGTTGGGGCATCAGAATAGCTCAGTGGCTGTATCTGCTCTGTAGGTCTTGCCAGTCCTTTGATTTTTGAATTTTGTCTAAAATCAACTGGTGTGTTTTTAAAAAGTTGTTCCTTAGGCATAAATGGAAGCTACTGGTTTCATCCCTAGTAGGGGAAAAAAGAAGTAGACATAGCCTCTTGTTTTACCAGCACCCATCCTTCCTTCCTCTGCCCACCCCTTTGTCTATTCTCCATTACTGATTTCCCAATGGGCTCCACCCTCTGATCCCTAGCTAGAAAATTCACCATTTCTTAGTAGGGTGGAATTTCCTGTTTGATATCCATCTAAAAATAAAGTTAGAGGGAAAGAAAGGAGAGGAAGTTTGAAAGGTCAAAAGGAATGCTCTGGGGGATATTTCTTGTTTTCAGAAGTGGCAGATTAGCATTTTAAACCAATAATGGAGAAAGCAGAATAAGATTTTCTTCAGGTACTTTTTAGTTCTCTTTTTTGTTGCTTTCCCAGTGCCTACAATTTGAGCACCGGTAGGCAATAAAGAACATTTTTACCAGTCCAAACCATCACTAACCAAGAACAATGTGCTAAAAGCATTTGTGAGGCTATTAATGATCAGTTAGAGAAAGTTTGTAATGTTGAAAACAATATGATATTTAGTCCCCACAGCTGTGAACATTTGCTGAACAGTTATACATCTCTACCAATATTAGGATGAATCTTAATGGGTATTTAAACATTTTAGAATATTGTAAAGGAGAGATATGATAAGGTAACCATTATTAATTTGTTTTACCATGTTAGGCATGAAAAGTACTTCACATGTAATAATTCATTTTCACCATCATGTCAACACAGCGAGGTAGGTACTAGAAATATTATTTCCAACTTACATAAACAAAACGAGGCATACAGAAAGGTGTAATAACTTGCCCATAGTCTCACAACTGGTGAGTGATGTGTAATGGGTCTTAGGCAGTCTAGCTTTAGAACTAGTGTTCTTAACCGTTATATAGTACAACACAATCTCTTTTAAAAAAATATGTTTTATTGATTATGCTGTTACAGTTGTCCCAATTTCTTTTCCCTCTTCTCCCCTCCACCCAATGAACCCCGCCCTCCAGTCCTACCCCCCCTTAGTCCATGCCCATTGGTTGTGCATATAGTTCTTTTCAACATCTTCCTGTCTACTCCACCCCCTCCTACTATGCTTCTTAACTCCTGCACCATCTCCCTCCCTTTTCCCCCTTCCCCCACCCTGCTGATCTCCCCCCAATATGTTCTCCATACCTATAATTCTTTTGCCACTCTTGTTGCCTACTTAGTTTGCTTTTCTTTTGATTCCCTAGCTTCTGCTGTTGGTTGTTGTGATACAGTTTTCAATTTAATGTTCATAGTTTTGATCCTCCTTCTCCTAAACAAGTCTCTTTAACATCTCATATAACAGTGGTTTGGATCTGATGAACTCCTTCAGTTTTACTTTGTCCTGGAAGCACTTTCTCTGCCTTTCTATTCTGAATGACAGCTTCACTGTATAGAGTAATCATGGTTGTAGGTTTTTGCTTTACATTACTTTGGATATTTCTTGCCTGCATAGTCTCCTTTGAGAAATCAGCTGATAGTTTAATTGGGACCCCTTTGTATATATTTCTCTTCTCTCCTGCTGCTTTTAAGATTCTCTCTTTATCTTTAATTTTTGACATTTTGATTATAATGTGTCTCGGAGTGATTCTCCCTGAGTCCAGTTGTTTTGAACTCTCTGTGCTTCCTGGACCTGTAAGTCTATTTCCTTCCCCAAGTTCGGGAAGTTCTGCTTCATTATTTTTTCACATAAATTTTCAATTTCTAGTTCTTCTTCACCTTCTGGCAACCCTATAATTTAGATGTTCACTCTCTTATTGTTGTCCCAGAGGTTTCTGAGATTTTCCTCATTTTCCTCACTTTTGTTTCCTCTTTCTGCACTGGTTGACAGTTCCTTCCCTATGTTCTGATTTGTTGATTTGGTCCCTGGTTTTCTTTCCCTCACCACTTGTTTCGTATGTGTTTTCACTCATTTCAGCAGGACTAGCCTTCATTCCTTCCCCGTCGTGTTCAATATCTTTTGTTAATCCTGTAAGCTGTCTTATAACTATAGCTCTGAACTGAGCCTCAGAAAGGTTATCTATCTGTTCATACGTTAATTCATGTATTTGCTTTCTGGTCACCTGTTTGATTGGTATCTCTCTCATTATCCCTGCCATCCTGACAGGCTTGTTTACCTTTCCTTCCTGGGCAGGGCTGTCACACCTCCTACGCTATAGGGGGCAGAGCCCTGTGCACTTGTCACTACCGGGCGCCCCTTCTCACCGCACTGTGGTGCTTTGTGTGGGGGTGGGGTCCAAGATGGATTCCTGCCGCTCACTCTCCGCTGAGAGACCAGGAGCCTCCTCCTCCATCCCCATGCCCTCCAGGTCCCACAGTGTGAGGCAATGGTGGTCTGCCTTCCCCGGGCACCGGAATCACGAGCTGACAGGTCTGGTCCACAGCTGGGGGCGCTCCCCTGGTGCCTCTTGCACCCCCCCCAACCACGGGTGCCTGTGCCCATCGCAGTCCCACTGCCCATCACCACAGCTACCGCCAGTAGCACAGCACAACCTCTCCACCCTGGCCTCGCCCCTCCTACCCGTCCAGATGAGCACCACCTGTTCACAACTTCATATGTTGGACTTCCATATAGCTTTGTTTTCTGGAACTTCTGGTCACCTCTGGTTCTGCGGTAGTTGCAGTCCCTCTCAGCCATGGAGGGAGACTGAGCATGCCAGTCTAGGCCTCCATCTTGGCCAGAAGTACAACACAATCTCTTGATGAATATGAAGAATTACAGATGTAAGGAAATATGATTTGTACATAATATATGCATATTTCACTTGTTTGGTTATGTATTGCATCACAGAATCTTAGAGAAGGAAGAATTTAGCAGGAGAGTGGTATTGAGGGAAAATATTAATTGAGTAGCTGTTAGGTGCCAGGCTATTTACATGCATGAAGAGGTAGAGAAAGCATGTGGATCTCTCCATTGGCAAGGGGTGGGCAGACTTGGTGTAAAGATCTAAATAGTATTTTAGGTTTTGTGGGCCACATATGTCTCTATTTCTCCTCCTCCTCTGTTTCTATACCTCTCATTCCTCTTTCTTCTCTTCCTATACCTTTTTAATATATAAATATCATTCTTAGTTTGAAGCAGTACAAACCAGATTTGGCTCTTAGGTCATAGCTTCACCACTTAGCCTCAAAAATTGAGCTGAATGTGCTTCCTTATATGTTAAAAAGGTATGATAGGCTTCAGGAGACAGTTCATCAGAGTTTTGGTTCCACTCCACTGAGACTCACTGAGACCCTCTTTGGGATTTGTCCTCAGGCTTCTTCCTTCATTGTTATAAGATGCCTGTGCCAAACGGGTAGAGTTCCACGCTTTTTTACTCATATTTGAGAGATGGTGTGGTGGGGAAGAGAGGGCTTATTCTCACAAACACAGAGCACAAATCCTAAACATCACTGATTGCACAATCTGAGTATTATCCAACCTTGAAATTGATTCCAGAGACCAGGACATTATGGCACTGATTGGTTTAGGCATAAGTTGCATGAACTCTCAAGGATTGTGTGGTAAGAGAGATGGGGTTCTCTGTGGCTCCAACTTATTAGCATAAAATGGGTCCTGAGATTCTGCATTTTTAAGGAGTTTCCAGGTTATGTTGACAATTTTTGATCCATGGTCCCAACTTTGAATAACACAATTTGTCTGAAACAACATAACTACTAAATAATCAGGGATTGGTAGAATAAATGTTGGGAAGGAAATTACAATGCTTAGACATTTTCAGAATGATATTTTCTGTAATTGCTGAAAATAATGCATGTACAATGTGTGAGCTAGAAACATATGAATAATAGCTATTGCCAAGATTTTACTTCAAGCAAGATGTTTATCATAATAGGGAGAAAAAATATATAGAGCCAATCCTGGGGAGGCATGGAAAGGTGGAGATAGATGTGGGAAAGGAAGCCAGGAAGAGAGAGAAATATATGAGCCACCTTATGTGACCACACCTTTACTCATGAATGGTTTTGAAAATGGAAATGAGACTGATATTCACGTGGAGTAAGGCAGAGGTGAAATCTGAGGACACCAGAGTCTGAAAGGCAAAGGGTGCCAATGTGTGAATTGTGTCAGAGATTATTGGACACCTTAGTGGTACCAGCTTGAAGGATTGGGGAGTTATTACAGCCCAGAGAAAGCCATCCAATTTTTTAATATCCCAGTTATACGCAGTATATTGTTAATCACCCCAGCAAGTTTGTGGATTGGGTATTATCCTCAGTTTTAAAATGAGAAAACTGAGGCTCTGAGATATTAAAGAAGCTGCCCAGGGTTTCACAGAAAGCAGATTAGAAATTTGACTCCCAATGGTCCAACTATAAGATCCATAACTCATTTTATTACACTAGCCATTTAAAAAAAATTTGAGGAAAGAAACCCAAAATAATATTGTGAAAAATGATATAGTAAATGGGTCCAGTGGTGGGTTGAGAATTTCTATATGGAAGAAATTTGGAGGCAACAGCCTGTTTGTAGGTATGCTGTGGCTAGAGGGTTGTCTCGAGGCTGTGTTTACATAGCCAGCATACTATTTTTTACTTAGGTCATACATTTATTTGAGGTGGTTTTTTGGGAGTTAGCTAAATCCCCTCCAACCCACTTTTTCATGGTATCCCTGTGTGGGACCTTAATATATAACAGAGACAAAATTGAGCTTCTCTCTTGCTGTCTCTGAAGTATCTCTAAGGAAACTTAAAGTGAAAACCGCTGAAGTATATACTTCCTGTTACTCCAATTTTATAAACAAGGAAACCAAAATCTAGGGATTTAAAGTGAATTCTCTAGGATAACACAGCAAGTTAGTAACAGAGTGACTCCAAGGACTATTAAACCCAAGTTCTTAGAGAGATCAAGTTTTTCAATGTATGTTTAAAGCACAAATAGAAATTAAGACAATTGCCTCAAGTGTTGAAGTATTTTGAGGCTTGTAGATGGTAGTATATTTTATATTTAGACTATGCTTTCTACATAGAAGCAGTATCGGATGAGACATAATGGCTTTCAGAGTTTCTCTTAGTATAGTTTTATTATTCATTTTTGTTTTATAATGTTTTTATTATGTTAAAATTTTGAAGATTTGGTTAATGTTTTATCAGAACAAGTGTTACTTTTCTTAAAAATATTTGATTTTATATGAGTAACCACAGCCTTAGTTATAACTTAACACTACATAAAGAGGCCAAATTTTTTGCCAGTAGAATGTGTTTCTGAATTTAGGTTAAAATCAATAACAGGTTAAAAGAAATTCACTGTACCTGAGAATTTTTTCTTAAATTAAATGCATTACTTAAATTAAATGGAACATGTGTCTATGTTATTGGGATTTTATAACTGTCAATTATATTGCTGTTAATTGCCAGTAGGGCCTTGTTATAAAAGAGTCTTTTAAAAAATATTGAAGAATAAATTCATCTGAATTCAGTATTGACTCTGCCTTCTATTAGGCTTTTAGCCAAAATGTGACTCAATAGGGTGAATACAGTAGCTGGAGCAATATAATAGCTTCACCCTTGGAAATCCTTTGGAATAAAATGGTAACCACAAGGGCAAAGGGGCATGTCTTCACAACAGTGCCTTTCATTGGTGCAGACGGTCAACTAAAGGACAACACACAATATTACAGGCTAGATGTATAATTCTAATGGCTCAACTGTTTGGCAGGAAGCATCATATACATAAAAGTTCCTGAGACTGAAATGAAAAATATTCATGTTACTGAAATCTTAGTTCCCTAGATAGAAAAAAATATACTAAAGACACATTGTAATAAGGTGGGGAGTGAAGGAGAAGGCTGGGGGCTGGAGGGTTGTGGTTGATTTGGAATTTTGTGAGGATGTTCAAAATTATTTTCCTCTCAGTTTAATTGTATTTTTAAATCCTGTTACTCTTCACTTCTACGCCATGTTCTTCACCAGAATAAGTACAGTATTGAATCTATTGGCTTGAGGTGAAAAATCACAAGCTCTCCTCTAATATGTCCTTTGAGGAACATAATTTTTTTCCCATTCTTGAATTATGGATTTTTGTTTTTCACAATTAGGAGAAAACTACCCATTTATGTCCCCCAGATATATTAAAAGCTTTAATAAATGAGAGGACTACTTTTCAGCAATAAGGTATTTACTTACAGAGCATAAACACTTTCTATTTGAAGGTTTCAGGTCCCAAATATTCATTTGTGTAACTCCTTAGTAATATAGGAAGATAAATATAGTAAGTTGCTGTGGATAGACAATTTAGGGATATTCAATGTTTTTTAATGTGTTGATTTAGTTTCAAGTCTTATTTTCTATAGAATCAAGTATAATTCATATGATATGAAACAAGCATCAGTTTCACAAAATGAAATAAAGAGCCATCACTATAAAAGACATTTTCCCTAGATTCAAGGGTCGATGTCTTCATATCCCTACAGTTCCTAAAGCACATGTCCTTTCTTTTCATTCCATTTTATGCTGAAGGGGATAAAAATATGCTACCTCAAAACATGCCGCTTTCGCACAAGGATTATTTTGAGCTGAAAGCAATTAAGACATAGCAGACACAGAAGGAGCTCTCTGCACTTTCCCTTCCTACCTAAAAGCAGGATACGCATATCTCTTTGTGAAGGTATATCCTCCTTCCCTCTCCTGTACCTGGAGGAAGGGACCAACCTTATCACAAGAGGCAGGAAGTCTGCACCTTACATATATTTAAAATCAGCTTCCCCTCATATATTTACCTTCTAACAGTTTACTTCCCCTAAAAGCCTGAATTCCTTTTCTTTGTTCTGTTACTTCTCTACAATTTATCACCTTTTGTTAAGATTGTATATAAGGTCCCAATTTTAACCACTCATTTGAATATTACTCTTCACTGAGTTTACCTATGTGTAGTCTCATTATACTTGTCAATGAACTGGGCCTTTTCCTTCTGTTACTGTCTTATGTGAATTTAATTTGCAGGCCCTGACACTAAACCTAAGAAGGTAGAGGGAAAGTGTTTTTTCATCTTTATTTAGAGGGAGGGGCAATGGGAGGGAGAAGAGGGAGAGAAACAAGATGTGAGAGAGATATATTGATCTGTTGCCTCTTGTAGGTGCCCCAACTGGGGACTGAACCCTCAACCCAACCATGTGCCCTGATCGGGAATCAAACCAGTGACCTTTTGCTTTGTGGGACAACACCCAACCAAATGAGCCATGCTGGCCAGGGCGAAGAAAGCTTTTTTTCCTTCTACATTGTCTACTTTTGAAAACTCAGGTTTCTATTAAACTAAAAAGTTTATTGCTTATTTGTACTGGATAGCTCTATGTGATCCATCTGGCCAACATAAAACTGAAGTTATGATATCTGGGTCACTAATTATGTAGTTTTTAATTAAATACAAAAACAAAGCTTAGTACCATATTTGGCTAATTCAAAGACCATATATAGGGAAATATTGGGTTGGCCAAAGAGTTCGATTGGCTTTTTCCATAAGATGGCTCCACCAGTGCTTAGTTGTCTTTAATTTCATTAAAAAACATTTTGTTAGATTGTATTGTGACAGCTGTCATATCAGCGTGCATTAAAAAAAAACATCAAAACTGGTGAATTTTTGTGTAGCCATTTTAATATTGAAGATGGAAGAAAATACACAACTTTTTAAGCATGTGTTTTATTATTTCAGGAAAGGTAAAAATGAAACAGAAATATAATAAAAGATTTGTGCCGTGTTTGGAGAAGGTGCTGTGACTGATCCAAGGTGTCAAAAGTGGTTTGCAAAGTTTTGTGCTGGAGGTTTCTAGCTGGACAATGCTCCATGATGGGATCGGGTAGACTAGTTAAAGGGATAGCAATCAATTTGAGACAGTAATTGAGAACAATCAGTGTTCTCCCATGCTGGAGATACGTGACTTACTCAAATGTTCAAATCAATAAAGTTATTGGTGAAAATGAAAAATGTGTCTCCTATTTTATGGAAAAAAAAACGAAGCGAACTTTTGGGCCAACCCAATAATATATTTTTGTTTACATTAAATTCTGTTAAACTCTTTGCATGTCCCCCTTTTCCCCTGCCCCAACTGGGATCTTACCATCTTGATTATGCTTTTCAAGAAGATAAATTAGAGTGTTTATTGAAGAGACAGTGAGTCAGAGAATCTAATGTAAAGAATGATGTGTGGATTAGTAGTTTGTAGATCTGTGTTCTGTTTGATTCCTTCTGATGGAACTAGGGAACTGGCCAGTATGTTGATCTGGAGGTCAGGGACAAGATATGTATTCATTAATAAGGCAGTATTGGTAGGGGCTGAAGTTCAAGGGGAGGAAGCAGTCCACAACCAGGGAATCTACTCAGCAATGCAAGATAGGTAGGGGAAGGAGGAGTAGACTGAGGAATGAGGGGTTCTGAGAGTGCATAGAAGTGGCGTGGATGAGTGCAAGGTAGGCTTAGAGCATGATGGAGAGAAAAAGTATGTCTGGTTCGGGCCAGTATGCTACGTTAACAGAATGGGTTATAAGCAGGGATGATACATGCTAGTATTGGTCTTATATCCTGTGTGCTTTGGGCTGTATTGCCTTTTTCATGGCAATTTATCATTTCAATTAAGTTTTCCTCTCTATAAAAAACATATTACTAAACCTTTTTATAATTTCATTCAGTATTTCAAGTTGGTTTTTGATACGACTCTTTTTTTTCTTTCTAAATTCAACTTGAATCATTAAGATACACTAGAAATATACAGGAAATTCTAAACAGAGAGAAATCTAGCAGGCAAATATCATGTCTAATATTTCTTAAAGAAATATTCATGTCAGTTTGAATTGTTTAGGATAGTATTTCCCAAAGTGTGTCTAGATGAACACTTTAATACAGTGAAAGTACTAATTGAGACTATATAGAGTTATTTAACTCAGGACTCCTTAGAACTATTTTATACCAAGGAATACCATGTTCAGTTTTGAAAAAATAAAATTCCTTGAGGTCATTCTCATCTTGAAGTTTAACAGAACTATTAGAATCTTGTTAGCTCAATATGAGATCAAGAAAAGATAAATGATTTTCCAAATAATTTTTGTTCCCCCTGTCCCAGATAATTATTTCCAGGAGAAAGCATCAGGAGGATAATTCCAAGCATTCAATGGTAAATTACCTGGCTTTTGTTGAGGTGCAATAGTCATCTCAGATCACTATGTGGAAGAGAGATTTTTCTATTCTTATCGGATATCTATAGAGCTTCAAAGGCTGGTTCAGCCAGAAAGTTCTTGGGAATTCTGACTTCTAAGATTCTTAAGGTCCCACCTTATTGGGCCAGCTTATTTTTAAAAAATTTTCATCAGTCACTGGAGATATTGGAAATTAGCACCTTTCCTCAGCTGCAGACCTTTTTTTTCCTTTCTGCTTTGGAAAGGGTCTTTGATTTTTATCCTGATGGTGAAATGGTTTTCTAACCTGGTAAGAGATCAATACTAAAGCAGAAATGAAAAAGGAACCACTTTCTCTCCAAACTCACACTGCTATTTAACTAATAATTCTCTGCTTGGGGATTTCCTCCAGAAGGGCCAAACCACATGAATTCTAAATAAATTTTGCTCTATGAAGTAACACTGTTAACAAGAAGGAATACCATACGATTTCACCTAATACAGGAAACTAATGAACAAAACAAACAAATGAGCAAAACAGAACCAGAGGCATGTAAACAAGGGCAGACTGACAGTGACCAAAGGGGTGTGGGGGGAGGAGGAAAGAGAGGAAAGAAGGGGAAGGGTCTAGTCAGGGAACTAGTATGAATGACCTATGGGCATGGACAACAGGGTGGGGATTGGCTGTGGGAGTGGGGTGGGTGGATGGGGCAGGGGAGAGCAATGGGGGAAAATATGGGACAACTGTAATAGAAAAACAATTAAAAAAAAAGTTCTTGAAAGGTTTGGCTTTTCTCCTTTGCCCCTGATAACAACAAAATAACACCTACTAACTAAACACAGTTGGGTGGTTTTGTATTTAAAATATAATAAAATAAACTCTGTTTAATGCCTAATTTAGCGGAGGTCTAAATATTGTTTATTGGTAAAAATTTAATCTACAAATTAACTATGTGTTTATAGGCATGTGCAAGGAAACAATAATCACATACTACTTTTAAAAAATTACATTTACTAGTGGGGAAAATAGGGAACCCTCCACTTCCCTTTTTCCTTTATAAAGGAAAGAATACCTTTAAAACCTTCTAACAGCTTTTCTTTTATTAGTAGCTGAAAGAAATCTCAAGGAGAGGTGGATACTTTAAAAATAAAAGGAGCAACATGAAAAGGTGCTCATCTTTCTGAAACCTCTATTGTTCAGTAATGCCTAATGTTAGACATTAAAGGTTTACATGTTCATCATCATATTTTATTGAAGTTGGTAATAATTTACTTATTATCTACAATGGGTTTCTGAAAAATATTTCTCTTTCCATTAAGGATTTCATTTTCAGCATTTGCTTGTCAGTTAAATCCTCACATCATTAATGTAACTTCTCATCATAGGGAAAATTG
Source organism: Furipterus horrens (assembly GCF_987537825.1). Classification (NCBI taxonomy): domain Eukaryota; kingdom Metazoa; phylum Chordata; class Mammalia; order Chiroptera; family Furipteridae; genus Furipterus; species Furipterus horrens. The sequence goes on along the minus strand of NW_028327175.1, from coordinate 58,943,587 downwards.
AATATTCATGCCTACCTCAAATCACTGTTATTTTGGCCTCTAATTTTTTCTCCCTGAAAGTGTAGATTGTTAACCCATCACTTTACAGCTAAGATTGTTAAATTTCCTGAGACTGCTTTGGTTTGTCAATATAACTTGAAATTTTGGTCATTTTTTCATAAATAGTAATTTCTGCTTTTAACCTGGACCTGGTTTAGGCTCATTTAGCCTTTTGCTCTTTGCTAACTACTTTATTAACTCTTGGTTAGTGATCTAGGTCCCAGAGCAATGCTATTTTAAGCCTTTATACTATGTCTTGCCTGCTTATGTGTATGGCAAATAAAATTCTATAATGATGATCATCTTATCAAAAGTCCAACCTTCACCAAGGAATTAATTTATTTGGCTGGAAGACACTTAAAGGGTATTTTTAGATTTCTCAAGCTCTTCCAACCATAGGATTCTAGGATTTTATTTGTTGACTTATCTCACTCTAAGTGAATCAACAATGATAAGGCTAGCCTCCAAACACATTTTATTTGAAGTCAAGGATGACATTTTTCTTAATCTACATTGTGGCAGAATAGAATTTGTGTCCCCCTCTCCCTCAGTACTTGTTCATACACGTCTACCTTCTGAGGCCAGTTTCAAATTGAACTAAGATAATAGTAAGAGGCCTTTAGTAATGCACCATAAAGACTAGGAAGGGATAAAGACTCTTTTGCATAATAACTCACAGGAACTATGATATTCTGAGAACTGATGACCCTTGGCATTTAAAGAGTCTTATTGTCTTGTAGCTGTTTAATTCTAAATCATAATCATTGAATGATGTTTTTTTTCATCCCCTTCAGGAGAAAAAACGCAACCCTCAGGGACAAACAAATCAGCAAAACTTTGTTAAGCTGGATGAAAATATTGGCAACTAGTACAAAGTTGAATTGGAGGAGATATGAAGGTAGTCTGAGGGGTAGGGTGGATGTTGGTGCGAAGCAGATAGGTGTTCAGTAACTGCAGAAACTTAAATGTCATGGAGTAGATAGGGAAATAAAAAGACAGAGATGATGCAAGCCTTCTGTAGAGCAGACATTGTGTGGGTTACATATATGACTTGAACGTGAATATGCTTAGGGATTTTATGTTTGTTATTGCCTGGTTAACAGTAAGATATTAGTTTGATAGTAGATTGTACAGTTTCAGCTTTCTATGAGGGCATAATGAGGGGCTTACATTGTTAATGTGCAACATACATTCATTTAGGAGGTGTTTGCGCTAAAACATATATGGTGTAGATGATAAATGTCAGGCTTCAGAGTCTAAGCTCCTAAAAAGTAAACATCTTATAGAATATGCATTTTATGAGACCTAGTTAATCCAGTTCTCCTTTTGCATACTCCCCAATGGCACACATATTGTTTCAGGTCATACTTAGCCATTTAATGGTTGACTTACTATCAGAGAATTATTTGGGGAAGCCAGGGGCATGAGAGAGCCTAATTAATATTAAACATCAACAATAATTTGGGCTTGTTTTCATAAGTTGCCTGGTAAAGGAACATGCCAGCCCTGGGTTATCAGTATGAATTAATGGTAGCTTCTTGTGCTGCTGGCCAGAATCATTATATGCTGTTTAGCATACAAATTATTATGAATAATATTTTTGATATAGTAGAACTTGACTCATTCATATCACTAATCTGCAAATCCAATAATTCTCAAACCAACTTCAGCCGTCTCTCTCTCTCTCTCTCCTCTCACTAAAGTTTATTAATAGCAGAGAGCTGTCATGAAATATGATATTACAAAGAATTCATTACTTCTACAAAAGATGCTAGAGTACATTTATTGGTCTATTACCAAATAATCTAATGAAAAATTAAAATGCAAGTCTATTTATCAGGTAGAAAGAGTAGTACACTTTTTTTTTTTTGTGATATGACATCTAGCATTTTATTCTGTCTATATGCAGAGAAAGTACTTTCATTGATTAATTTGCTTTGGTCTTTAATAAGGTTCTTCATTAGTATGACAGTAAAACTCTAGAAGAACACTTAAATAGTAGAAGAATTATGTCACATTACTAACATTCAGCAAGCGTAGGAAAAATGGTAAGTGTCTCAATGGTTAAAACAAATATAAGATTATTATTATGTGTCTAATTTTTATGTCCTCATTCTCCATAACAATCCTATATAATCTTACCAAATTTACAGTTCATAAAACATAACAGACTAAAAGAGGGTCTATAAATGGCAAACTCTAATAAATTTTTCATACAAAGAATGAGTTAACTATCTGGGGGAAAAAAAAAGGAAAGAAAAGCAACAGGCCAGAATAACAGTGATTTGAGCTAGGCATGAATATTCAGTTCTGCCTATGATGATAAGTTACATTAGTAATGTGAGGCTTTTACTGACAAGCAAATGCTAAAAATTAAATTCTAATGGAAAGAGAAATATTTTTCAGAAATCTATTGCAGATAATAAGTAAATTATCACCAATTTCAAAATCACATGATTACTGCATACCATCTAATTCATTATATTCTACTCGAGCTTTGGTTGAACAATAATATTTCTGAGTAACTCAATTCAACAGTTCACAACCTGAGTGCTTACTATGTGTTTCCTATGTGTACATACACTTTATAAGTACTTCCTAAAGTCAAGAGACACAGTAAACCAGCCTTACTGACACCTGAGAAAATTTTAAAAGCCTCTGGCAGCTAAATAGAAGCCACATCCAGGGATCTTGACACAGTATTTCTCTTCCCTCCATCACAGCCAAAGAACTTAAGTTTTAAGGAACTGATGTAGAACTCTAAGTAGGAATGTTTGCTGGGGACTTTTAAGTAGGAATCTTTTGAAAGGGGAGCAAGAGGCTATGGAGCGTACTACCTGGAATCTGCAGTTGAGGCCAAGTGATACTTGATAATGGGGCAAAGGCAATTCAATGGAGAGAAGATAGTCTTTGCAACAAATGATGCTGGACTGATTGGATATCCATAGGTAAAACATAGAGCTTGACTGAAACCTCATACCCACAAAATTTAAATAAAAAGAAATACAGATTTAAATGTAAAGTGAAAAATCATTAAAAAACTTAGAAACTTAGATGATAAAATAGAGGAAACTTTTGAGACTGAGGGCTTGAGGAAGAGTTCCTAGATGCGACACCAAGAGCACAATCCAGAAAAGAACAGAACAATAAATTGAACTTCATCCAATTTAAAATGTATGCTTTGTGGAAGACTCTGTTATGAAAACCAAAAAAAAAAAAAAAAAAAAAAAAAAAAAGATGGTACAGACTAGGAGAAAATACTTGCCAACCATATATCTGGCAAAGGATTCTTATCTGGAATATGTAAAGAACTTTCAAAATCTAAGCAATTCAATGGCTGAAAGGCATGAACACACATTTTACTGAAGAGAATTACTGGATTATAAATAACTATATGAAGGGATATTGGGCATAGCTAGGCATTAGGGAAATACACATTAAGAACACAGTGAGATAACAACATGTACCTATCAGGACGGTGAAAAGAAAACATAGTGACAATACCAAAAGCTTTCTAGGATGAAAAGAAATTGGACTGCTAATATATTCCCATTGGGATTGTAAAATGGTACAACCATTTTGAAAAATAGTTTGGCAGTGTTTTAAAAATATAGATACATTTACTATATGATGCAGCAATCCCAGAGAAATGAAAGCTTATGTGCACACAAAAACTCGTACACAACCATTCATACCAACTTTATTCATCACAGTCATGAACTGGAGGCAATCAAAGGGACTCCCAGTAGGTGAACAATTAAACAAATATCCATACTATGGAATACTGCTTAGCAATAAATAGGAATAAACTATTGATACACACAGCTACTTCAATGTATATCAAGAACATCATGCCAAATGAAAAAAGTCAATCTGGAAAGATTACATTAAACATATGCTTGAATTTACACAATTATGGAGATAGAAAGCAGATTAGTGGTTGCCCTGGGTTGGGGAGGTTGATTGAAGGCTGTAGGTATGACAATTAAGGGGTAGCTTAAGAGACATCTTTGTGGTAATAGAATAGTCTCATAGTATGATTGCAGTGGTGGTTACCTGAATTTACACAAGTAATAAAATGATGCAGTACTGAACACACAGGTTGTACCAATGTCAATTTCCTGATTTTGATACCAGACTATAGTTATATAATATGTAAACAGTGGGGGGAACTAGGTGAAAGGCTCACAAGGGACCACTCTTCAACTTTCTGTGAATTTATCATTATTTCAAAATAAGAAGCAAAAGAGTGTTTGTTATTTAAAGTGTGACTTAAAGTGACTGTCACACTTTCTGCTACTTGAAAATAAACAGAAAAGCCATAGGACTTCTGAATTTTTATCCAGAGGGAAGATTTACTATGTTCACTAAGCACACTTAAAGAGACCATCGAAGACTAGATCAAATTGCTTGTATGATTGCACTTCATGATGACTGCTTGCTCAATGTATCCTTGCTTTTAATACTCTCTTTTCCTTAAAATGCGTTATTCCCTTGGATTTGGTGACATGACACTGTCCCCATTTTGTCCATGTTTCTTCTCACAAAATCTGTTCTCTTTTTAGTATTCTTTCCCTTGGCAGAAACACTAGCCAGCTAGTCGTCCAAGTTGTAAACCTTTGACTCATTACCTTTTGTTTCTTTCCTATCTTCACCACTCCAGTTCCCCTTCCCCCATGTAATCACTCATCAAGCCATGTTTACTTTCTAACATTTTCCTTACTACCGCTTCCCTTGTTTCTGCCTTCATTCTCTCTCACCTGAATTACTCTAACATACCCAACATTGACTTCCATACCTGCAGCCTTGTTCTCTTTATCTCCATTCTCCAACAACCAGCCAGAGTGATCTATCTAAAATGCACTTAACTCTGTCATTTCTACCTAAAGCCTTGCAATGGTTACCCTGCTTACAGGAAAATGTGAAACCTCTTAACTTGCCAGCCAAGGTTCTTCATCATCTCTGCGAACCTCTCCAGTTTAATTCTTCTTTGTAGCCTGACTTGTGTTTGTAACACAGATTCATAGCCCCATGCCATTGTTTATGCTCTGTCCTCTGGCTTGAATGTTGTTTTTGCTTGGAGTACTTATACACACATATACACACCCTATTATGATTTTAAAGACTCAACTCAAGACATAAGCTTTTCAGGAAAGCTTCTCTGACCCTCTTAGGCTAGGTCAGGTTCCCATCTCTGTGCTCCCCAAATTGCTTTATCCCTTAGACTGTGCCTATAGTGCAAGGTAGGGACTGGATTAAATTATCTCTAGGTCTTTCAAGATTTGTTTTTCTATGGACCCATCTTGTGTCATCTGGCATCTTTAATTCATCATTCATTCAAGTTCAATAAACATCAGCTAATTGCTTCTGCATAGGAATTATGTTAGGGGCAGGAGATGCAAAAATAAATGAGGAATGGCTGTTGCCCTTACTTCCTCAAAATATACGACATGTGTTTTATATTGTGTTGGCCAAAATGTTTGTTATGTTTTTTTCCATAAAATAAAAGGCACATTTATCATTTTCACCAATAAGTTTATTGATTTGGATATTTTGAGTATGTCGGCTGTCTCCTGTTATTGACTTCTAGTGGGTAGAGGCCAGGGGTGCTGCTAAATATCTTCCAATACATAAGACATTCCCATAGCAGAGAATTATTTGGTCAAAATATCAATAGTACCAAGAAACTTTGCAAACCACTTTTGACACATTCGATTAGTACCTTCTCCATACACTACACAAATCTTTTTGTGTGTGTGATTTAGTGGTGTTTTTACCTTTCTTAAAATAATAAAGCATACTATGCCAAAAATGTTGCTTATTTTCTTCCATCTTCAATATAAAAATGGCTGCACAAAAATTCATCAATTTTCATGTTCTTTATTTTTTTTCAAATGCACGGTGATATGATAGTTGTCACAATACAATCTAACAAAATTGTTTCAAATGAAGTTAAAGACAACTAAACATTACTAGAACCATCATATAGAAAAAACTAAATGGATTTTTTGGCCAACCCAATATTTTTGGTCAAATGGGGAAGATAGGACAAAAACCTCCCGAGTAAATTAACAGCCTGATTGCACTGTGTTAGCATCCAGATGAACCCTGGAGAAGTGCTCTTTTGCTGAGTCATGCTGTGAGAGGACTCATGTTTGTGCAGAGGTTTCCTGTGGTCAGCACATGCATTTTACTTGTTATCTTTTTAAATGTATGGAGCCACAGACTTTTAGAGTCCGTTTGTGCCCCTTAATTCCTCCCGAGCATTTTAGCAGAAGATTCTCTACAGTGATGCATTTGGAAATCGGAACTTCCTCAATGGCAGTGTCCACAGCATGAGAAAGTGCTTTCTGGAGAGTGGGAAGGATTTAGGGCAGTAGTCACATGGTAGTCAGAATTTAAACATTTTCTCTCATCAGAGAATTACACTGCTAGCTTCCTACCATTACTCTCCCCTTTTCTCATCTTGATTCTAAGCATTACTCTGTTTTTGTTGTTGCTTCGGTTGTAAAGGATTAGGAAATGTTATCGTAAAAAGTTGTAGGAGCTGTGGAAGACAAAGTGCTTGGTATAATGCCTGGTCCTTTGTAATATTAAACAATCAGAGTAGAGAAACAAAAAATGGCTGTCTTTGCAATTTTGTGAGATAGCAGAAGAACCATTAGAAGACAAATTGGAGAAGCAATGCTGCCTCTCTTTTTATAATATGACAAAGAGCTAATTCAGCTTCTTTAACAGAAACTCAAGCCCAACCCTTTCAAAAAGCCTTTATATTCAATGTAAAGGAAAGTATGTCTTCAAATCCTAGGAGTTCAGCGTCCACTGCTTTCAATGGGAGCTGTACATTCAGAGCCAAGGGCTAATTTTGGTCTGTGTGTTTCCCCAATAAGTTCTCTTGGGTGATCATTTTAGTTTCAGCAAAGTATTTCCTCTAGCTATAAGAGCCAGAGTTTAAAAGTTTAAAGCAATGCGAATAGGCCAAAATCTAAATCAATATTTTGTAGAACAAATAAAGAGAAAAGAGATTTAGCAGCAGGCACATGGTATATGCTCCAATTCCCTGGTAGGCAGATCAAGGAGGTTTCAACAAGAACTTAAAAATAAAAGAGCCTAAAAACAGATGTTAGCCAAGCAATTCTCTCCCCCTTGGTGAGAAATGATGGCTCAGGTTTTCAGATCAGGACACTGGGGTCATGAAGGAAAATATCATTGTGTAGTGTTAAGTGGGATTTAAAGGGCAAAAGGGATTCGGATCAATAGGCAAGTAGCGTATTTATCTTCCTCAGTGCCAATTATTTTAACAGTTTGTCCAGGCTTTGTTTAGCTTTTAGGTATATTACTGCAGTTCATGTAGTAGTTTACATAGAAATTACATGTATGGATGCTGTGTTTTGTCTGCTTCTCCACCTCCCCTTTCGCCTCTCAATGCCCTCTTGGAAGTCCCATACTAATCACATTTGTGGGGAGAACAGCTTGCCTGTCCATCTCTAGGGCTCTGGAGATTACTTAGTATCTTTTGCTCTTTGAGAACCTTGAGTGGTTCTAGTTTCAAACTGATGCCTGCAAGGAAATACCACATTGAAAAGACACCCAAAAGCAAGTTCATCAAAGGCCCAGATTATCATAACATTTGACTTCACAATAACAGCAATTTGAGATCTCATGATAGGAAAACAAACCACAGGAATGCAGAGGAGCTTCAGTATTTTTTAAAAGAGAGTTTCATATAAAACTTATTATGACGAAAATTTACTTTTTAAGAATTTTCATAATAACTGTAGGTATAAGAAGAACAAATGGAATGTGTAGAGTGCCTTATGTTCCAGAGTATATTTTTACACCTATGATTCCATGAGCCTCTAATGTAATTTAAAAAGGCATTCCCCAGTTTTTTCCAGGATGTATCCTTCATAGATAGGTACAAAAGTCCAAATAATTAACTTTTCTTAAAGTGAAAAATGACTAAATAGTGTGGAAAAACTAGGGGTGGGGATCTGAATTACAAATTACAAGGTAACCACTCTTAAAATATGCATTTGCCCCAATTTAAAAAAAAAAAAAATTAAAGAAAAATACAGTTATTTGACTTCAAGTTGCAGAAAATATACCATGGCAATGTCTCAGGTGATGGGTCCCCCTTGAATAAGTAAGGGTTACTGACGCATTGGAAAGGTGTTATATTTACCCCCTATTCTGATTCCACTGTCCTTCCTATTTTCTTCTCCTGTAGAAATGGTGAGAATGGCCAGAATTTCTTGGCTCTATTTTGAGATACTAATACATTACTCAATATGAAAATGCATGTGCAACTGCTTAAAAGTGTTAATTTTTGCTCTAGGTGACATCTCGTACCATTTTCAGAGTATAATTCTAGTAATTTTTGCAACTTTTTACTTCCTTCCCCATTTTTTTCACCTCTTGATTTGTGTACTGTGTTTGGGGTTATGGGGGCTACACAAAAGAGTAAAGTTCCATCCCTAATCTAGAGGAGTTCCTTGCCATATTAGGAAGAAGGAGCATATACACACAAAAACTAAATTATAAGGTAGTATATGTCTGGAACAGTAAACACATGGAAAATCAGAGGAATTCTTTATGTGGGATTGGAGTAACTATTGAGGTCTGTATAGAGGTTTCCAGAAGACTGTGATGGAGGGAATGGAGAAAGTCCTGGTGCAACAATGGATTAGGGCATAGAAGTGAGAGTAACAGAGAGGAAGAAGCAGGCACCACCACTTAAGGCATGGAGCCAATGGTAATGAATGCCTGCATCAGTCACACTGGTTGATTAACCTGCTGGTCTAGCTTGGCAGGAGAGGAAGGTTAGTGTTAAGGAGCTAGAGAGAACCATGGTTGAAAAGAAAGTTGGCGTTTACCTCTGGGAAACAAAATATGAAGTTATGAAGTTGGAAAATTCTTTGGTAGGATGAACAACTAATGTTTCTGAGAAAGGATATGACTTGATGAAAGAAGTATTTTAGACAAATAAATCCAGCAGGAATGTTCAGAAAGGGGTTAAGACTAGTTAGAAAGAGCAATTAGGAGCTGACCCCAGGAAGCCAGGCATCAGGTGATAAGGTCTAGATTTATTCCATCCATGGAAAAAAACCACCTATTTCTGTTTTGGAAACACTAAATTCCCTAATGTTCCCCAAGAGTCCATCAATCTCAGTAGCTTTAAACCAAATGGGACACTTAACAATTTGCTGTAGGGATGTATCTACATTGTTAACTAAATGAATGTACTGTTATGGAGGCCAACTTAACTGAAATATAGGATTACACAGACTAGGAACAAAGATATTCAGTGTATCTAATCCATGGAGACGGTCAGTAAACCTTACTACTTTATCTAGGAGGGAAAGTGTTTTTAGAAACTGACCAAACTTGCCTTGGTTGGATCCTCTTTACTTCCCCTCAGGCCTTGGCTTTCCATGAGTTAGTACAGTCTGTAATGCCCACCCCCTGAATTCCTTTAGTGGTCTGCTTGTCGATGAATCAAGGCTTCTGGTTGCTTTCCTTGTGAAACAGGTGTGGTGCCTTACAACTTGGTTAACTGGCAGCACATGGCTTCTTGTTTACTTTTCTGGAGCTATTTTGTTTTTTTTTCCCCTTCAAAGTATTGGTACAAAAGAGTTTAACTAAAAAGGAAGGATGGCTTTTCTAAATATTGGTGAAGTCTAAACTTTGGGATTAATAGTGATCTGGGTATATTTTCCTTTTGGTACTTCCTATATTCTCTGCAGCTCTATTTTTTTGTGGTCCTTATTGTTCCTGAATGCCTCCTTAAGTTGAGATGTTGTGTAGGAGTTGTTAGAGCTGGCAGACTCTGACATTGCATGCTGTATTATTCATTGTTTGGTGACTAGACTTCATATCTGTGGTAAAAATAAACATGATGCCTCTCAGCTTACTTCAGTCCATTCAGTACTCTGGTGAATGGCTTCCTGTAACTATGTGACTCCCTTTAAAGAATGTATGAGGGAGGAGGAGGAGGGAAAGGAAGAAGAACAGAGGGAAGATCAGTTTCAACCATGAACTACATGACATAATTTTTTGACGCAGGCTGAATGACAACTTAGTTTACAGAGAAAGGTAGCAATAGCCTTAGTGGCACTCTAAATGTAAAGAGGTCTCTCCCCCCAACTCCCCTGACAACTACTGTTTTCCTTTAAATTTTCTCATTTGGAAGTAGTCATTTTTATGTTTAGACATCACAGGTAAAAAACATGTAGTAATTTTTCTCATTAAGATGGAAGAACCGATTTCTGGCCATGTTGGTTTCAACTTTACTTCATAAATGTACCAGTAGGTGTTGCTATGCTAGCACTAATGTGCGCTCTGTGAAAACTAACCGGTCACTTTGTGGTGAGTGGGTCCCCAAATAATTCTAAATTTGTGTATTCTTTCTCAAAGATCAAAACACTGCCACCAAATACTGAAAGCTTGATGGCATTATTTTGACTGCAAAATAAGGTTTTAAATAAAGAAGATCTATTCTGCCATGGCAATTCACAAGACTCGAAAATAATTTCATTAACTTTCCAGTAGTTAATGTATTTTGGCCTTTGGGGGAGCAACCAATCTGTATAACTAGAGAAAAAAGATTCTTTTTCTCCTTTACTTTTCCTTATTTCTATACTTCATTCATAATACATGTTATTACCACCCCTGTGTCTCAAACCCACATTTAAAAAAATGGGGGTTCTCTCTGCCTCATATAAGCTTCCAGGCATAGATAACCTCTGAAACATGCTCTTGTTTGTGACAAACAAGCGAATTTACACAAGACATGCCATTTAACGCTTCACAATACACCTCACTATCTCAAGTATGTTTACATTGACATGTTTTCATATTCCTATGTGTAGGCAGAAACAAACGACTTCCTTGTGTTAACCTCTGTAACCCACTGCCTGTACTAATTATTAGGCAGAAACAACAGAAGCTACTACTTCTGTTTTTGATTTCAGTTTGCTAAGCAAAAACTAAAAACTTAGAAAAAAAATTGCAATTTCTACATTTAAAAATGAGGTTCTTAAAATTAAAAATTCTGATAATTGATTCTTAGATAATAAGTCAACCACTTCAATGTGTGTTTTGATGAAAAATTAAAAATAAAAAAAGGGTATGCTTTTTGCATCTGAGGTTTCATCAGTTGTACCACATGTACCACATGCAATTGTACAGGGAAAATCTGTCATAGCTGCTTTTTTCTTTTCTAATTGTTAAACACAGCAGAAACCTATACACTTCAGATGAAAACTTGTGCTTTGATCTGAAAACACTGTTTAAAGAATGTGCATGTATATCCTGATACATAGTAAAAGATAAAAAGGACAGAGCTCTAGAAGGAGACAGGCAGTAGGCTGGGGGAAATGTGAAGAATGAGTGAGAATGTGAAGCTGTTATATTTTTGTTTTCATAGTTGCAACTGTTCAATAATACAAAGCAATAACAGTTTATTGAGCCTTTAACAGGTAGAATAGAATCACACGAGTCAAAGTGAACATGAATTTTTCTATAAATTGCTCAGTGCTCATTTAAAAATAATATTTAATAAAACAGTGAAGTACTTCTGTTGTAGAAATCTCTTAGCACTTTCTAAATAGCAAAACAATAAAGCGTCTTGAAGAATAGGGTCTGAGCAAATTAAATAAATATAAACATTTTTCTATTTTACTTTATAATGAAATTTTATTGATTTTTATAGTCACATGATTTGCTATCTGTGATATTTTCCCTTGGACTCCTTCCCTCTCTTGTTTGTTTCCTTCATGTTTTTTTTCCCCCCCATCTCTCAGCGGTATCATTTGGCAGCAACTTTAGTATATGAGATAGCTGAATGAGATTACACAAGGTGAAGGAAAAACACTCAAACAGTTTTTCTCCCTGTAGAGTTCCATTATAGAAATGCTCTGAAGTCATGGGTGGTGAGTGTGAAAATGTAGAGATGTAAATTGGTTGGTAATCAACTCAATGTTTGTAGTAACTGGAGATGGAGCATTCTAATCATTGTATGTACCGTGCCATGGAAGCTGAGCTTAATTCAGCTAAATGGCCCATGATACGGACTTCACTCCCCTTCAATTTGGTTTTTCCCCTCTGGTGAGAATTCTTGATCAGAATTTCCTACTACTTAATAACTAAATTAAAATCTGTAAATTGTACACAACTGCGTATAAGGCAATGATATATCCACAGGAATTAAAATTAGTCAGAGCATTCTATGTAATGAACATTCTAACATAATAATAGCACAGTTAAACATTGGTATGGAAAAATAATCTGATTAGATATAGCAATACAACATAAGGATTTGCCTTTATTTCTAAAGAAATGACTTAAAAGATAGATGCTTTTTCTCAAGAAAGTGCTGATTTAAAAGGAGTTAGTTGTGAGAGTTTCACTCAAATAACAATTAATTGTATTTATGAACTGATTGCTTAATATGTGCCAGATGCTCTGCTAAGCATTTTAGATACCTTAATTCATTTAATATTCACAATAATTCAATGAGGTATGTACTGTTATTACTCATGTTTTTATATATCAGAAAACTGAGGCTCAGAAAGGTTAAGTAACTTGCCTAAAGTTACACAGCTACTTAGTTCTGGAGCTAGGATTCAAATTCAGGCATGCCTGACACTAGACCTTGGGTTCTTAACACTGTATTATGTAAATATAACCACAATACACTTATATATTTAGTTTTATTATTTTATCTTGTATGAAGTGTTTGTCTTAACATGTGATCAAATCAAAGAGATGATTGAAAGTATGATGTATTATGTTTGTTGGATTTCCTGCCCTGGAAGGTCAAACACTAATACATAAACTGCAAAGTAGTATGTATTGTAAGTCAATAAAATGTGAGACTATGAAAGATTAGAGTAGATAGATATAGTGGGGGAAGGCTTTCTGAAAAAGGAGAGGCTTTTGACCAAATCTTATACAAATATAGAGGTGTTTAAAAGTTACCAAAATAGATTGATAGAAAAACATGAAAATATTACTAAAGGTGAATGAACTGCTCTCAGGAAAAAGTGTGGCAATACACTAGCTCTTTTTCTCAACCATGGTTGCACATTAAAATCATGTAGAGTGTTTTTCTAAAATACAGATTCCTAAGCACTGCCTTGACTGATTTTTAAAATCTTTGGTGGAGAGACTCGGTCAATAATATTTCTTAAAAGCCCTGAAGGGGATTATAATATGCATCTGCAACTAGAATCACTGATAAAACTATATTGTTGTATTGGTTTTGGGATCAAGTAGGAAATCAAACTGGGTGGGTACAATGCAGCCACAACAGATGGCAAGATTCTGATGTTAGACTTGAGGGCATAGACATATGGGTATAACTGGAGATTTCTGAGTAAGAGAGGTCAATTCAATTTAATTCAGCTAACAACCTAAAGCTCATGTGCAAGATTCTGTAGGAGGACATGACAAGATGAACCAGATCTGCTCTCTGCTCTCTGAAGTTTCATATATAAGGTAGGAGGTATACTAGGAGTCATATTAAAGAATGCACATGTTAAAGACTATAATAGAAATGCAGAAGTGCTCTGAGATTACTTAGGAATACTTTATTTATGTTTGGAACTATCTGAAGATTTTTAAAAAGGAGATAATTATCATTTGAATTTTGACCAAAAGGTTCACCTGAAGGCAAAGCATGGTCTCTGACCTCTGTAATGAATTCCATGTTTGTCCTAAAAAGACTGCATATGCTGCTCATGATGGAAATGAAGTGTAGCTTAAGATCAGGTGGTGCAGAAAAAGTAAGAAAAGGAAATGTACTACTGCAGGATGTTAAATATGCTGAACACTTTTAGGGTTTATGGTTAACTTGCCATGCATTCTTATGACTAAGTAACTTGCTCAAGGTCTTATATTAGTTTCCTGACTCCAAAGCCTTGACTAGAACCAATATACCATACAGCAGTAGTTCTTAGTCTCAGCCAGCATCAGAACCATCACCAGGAGAGCCCTGATTCAGTGTTACAGGGTGGGACCCAAAAATTTACTTTCTAACAAGTTTCCAGGTGACAATGATGCTATTAGTCTGAGAACCACATTTTGCAAACCATTACCAGAAAGCCTGGTTTGAGATGATGTCTAGAAATCATGTATGTTTTGAAGTATTCCTAGATATACTAATTAGAAGCTAGTACTGAGAACCACTAATCTTGATTGTGAAGAGCCCTGAATGTTAATTTGACTTTATCATGGTGCCAATTTACAAGTCAGAGGAGTGCAGTAATGGTTATACTTTATGTTTATGAGGGGAAAATGAACGGGTCGACATGCCAGATCAGAGGTATTAGACTAGGGTAGACACTGAAAACTAAGTCTTCCCATTTTCTCTTCATCTTGCACTCTAGGGTCAGTCAGATCTTCCTAAAATATTGCTTCCGTCCTGATATTATTCAGGTACTTACAAAAGCTCCCAACAAACGGGCCCCACCCTTCCTTTCTGGCTGTGTTTTCCAGGAACACTTCTCCTTGATGGTTTTGATGTGTGCTCTCACCCCCTTAGTTTGGCCAAAAAAACAAAACAAAACTTAAAATACAAAATTAACACTGAATGGTATAAAAGCAAATAGCATGTAAAGGCTGATAAAGAAAACTTAACCCTTCTCTACTCCTTAACCCCTCAGTCCTGTTCCCCAGAGGAAAGAATCTTTAACCCTTTTAGCTATTTAACTCTGTAATGCCATTCTGTGATGAGCAATTATTGAAATTTCCTCCTGCTCTGAACATAGGATATAAGTCTCCTACTCTCCTCATTTCCCCTCTCTGTCCTCTCTGTATAGTAATGTATTTAATCTGATTTGATTAGTTTTTACTTTTCATTATTATGACTATATGAATATTGTTCTCTCTAGGTCTAACTAAATAACCATTCTCATTTCACTTTATTTTAAAGACGTCTGTCTTCTCTGAAGTTTTGAATGCTTTCCTTTTTTCTTTCCATGACTTTCTTCTAATAACTCTTATTTTTGAACCCTTTATTGTATCAGGTATTTTTTTCAAGTTTTTAAATGTTTTAAAAATATCCTCACTACTCAATCATTATCTTTTTGTTCTTATGTGAGATTGGTATCACAGCCTGCTATAAGGTAGTAACATAAGGACTTCACTTAACACCTTCTTGGTCTACTTTTTTCTTTTTGGGTTGACTTTTTTGGCTCATACCTTTTGGTTTACTCTCCCCTTTTACTGGGGCACATTCCAAAATAACTTCCCAAGAAGGCTTGTGTGAGACGACAATTGTCTCAGTTCTTGCATGTATGATAATGTCTTTATACTTAGACATTTTGTTGGTAGTTTGGCTTAGTTCTATAGAAATAAATATTATAAATTATTTTCCATCAGAAATTTGAAGGCATTGCTTTATTCCATCCACCCCATGCTTCCTCAATGTTCAGGGTTATTGAGAAGTGACATTCTAAATTCAAATTTCTCCATAAGAGAGCTAACTGTATATTTCTTTTTTCAGGAAAATTTTATAATCTCCTGTTTTTGTTTTTAAAGTGTTCTGAAATATCACTAGGACATCTTCTGATATAACAATTTTCATTTATTTATAAAATATCTGTTCTTTTAGTAGGGTATTTGCAGTTGGAATTTAATGCCATAGACTTTGGAAATTTTATTTTATACTTTTCTTTGATAATTTTCTTCCCTCCATATGTTCTTTTTTTTTTCCATTGTCACACATTGAACACATAAATCACTACCTTATATTTGCACAGTTTCAGTCAGACTTTCCATCTTTTATATATATATATATGTATCATCATCGTCATCGGCAGCCGTCCGTCTCGAGAGATGATGGCGTAGCTTCCTGAGAGTCTATCTGCACCGCTGAGAATGGCTGTGCAGTCGACTCGGGAGTGACAATCCCTGCCGCACTTGTTATAGGCGAAGGCAGATGGCTGTTGTTGCTGCTGTAGACGCTGCTTCCGCCTCGATCTTTTCTGGACCGCCTCCTCGTTGCGCGCAGCCTCTGCGCGTGACGTACCTTGCCTGACCGCGAGCCTCCAGGCTAGGCGGTCGTCTGCTTGAACTTCCCATGTGTTGAGATTGATGGAGCATTGTGTCATATCCTTTTTGCAGATGTCTTTGAACCGCAGTTTTGGGCGCCCTGTCATCCTCTGGCCTTCTGCTAGCTCGCCATAGAGGAGGTCTTTGGGAATACGGCCTGCATCCATTCTTTTGACATGGCCGAGCCACCTGAGGCGTCTCTCACTAAGAACTGCATGCAAACTGCTCATGTTGGCTCGCTTCAGCACCTCGGTGTTGGGAACCTTATCCTGCCAGGCGACATGCAGGACGCGTCGCAGGCACCTCATGTGGAAGCTGTTGAGTTTCCTTTCGTGCCTTGCGTAGGTGGTCCACGTCTCGCTGCCATAGAGGAGAGTGCTGAGTACGCAGGCTTGGTAGATGCGCAGTCTGGTTTTCTCAGTGAGGCTGGAATTGTTCCACACTCGCCGGTTCAGTTTGGCCATAACTGTGGCTGCCCTGGCGATTCTCCGGTTGACCTCCAAGTCGACTGACAGAGAGCTCGAGATGGTGGACCCGAGGTAAGTGAAGTCGTTGACAACCTCCAGGGTGTATCCGTCGATGGTGATGCATGGGGGAGTCCCCGTGCCTTGAGCCATAACGTTCGTCTTCGTCAGGCTGATGGCTAATCCGAACTCCTTGCATGCGTGGGAAAGGCAAGTGACTAGCTGCTGGAGTCCCTCTTCGGAGTGTGATGTCAAGGCTGCGTCGTCGGCGAAGAGCATCTCACGGATGAGCACCTCTTTGACTTTGGTTTTGGCTCGTAGACGGGCCAGGTTGTAGAGCTTGCCATCGGATCTGGTGTGAATGAAGACACCCTCGCTGCAGTCCTTAAAGGCGTATTGGAGGAGCATGGAGAAGAAGATTCCGAATAGCGTAGGCGCGAGGACGCAGCCCTGCTTTACTCCGCTGCTGACTGGGAAGGCCTCAGAGGTTGCGCCGTTGTAGGACACCGTGCTGTGCATGTTGTCATGAAAGGACATGACCACAGCAAGCAGATGTGGTGGACAGCCAATCTTCCGTAGCAAGCTGAAGAGTCCGCTTCGACTGACAAGATCAAACGCCTTCGTGAGGTCGATAAAGGCGAGGTAGAGTGGTTTATGCTGCTCGTGACACTTCTCCTGCAGCTGGCGTAGGGAGAAGATCATGTCCACTGTTGATCGGCCAGCTCTGAAGCCACACTGGGACTCTGGGTAGACGTGGGAAGCAAGGGTCTGCAGGCGGGCAAGAGCGACCCGGGCGAATACTTTGCCGACGACGCTGAGGAGAGAGATGCCCCGGTAGTTGTTGCAGTCGCTGCGGTCTCCTTTGTTCTTGTACATGGTGATAATGTTGGCGTCTCTCATATCCTGGGGGATGTAACCCTCCTTCCAGCAGAGACAGAGTAGATGGTGGAGCGGCTGTAGCAGGACTGGTTTCCCGCTCTTTAGGATTTCTGGAGGGATTCCGTCGCTTCCTGGTGCTTTCC
Organism: Furipterus horrens; assembly: GCF_987537825.1. Taxonomy (NCBI): domain Eukaryota; kingdom Metazoa; phylum Chordata; class Mammalia; order Chiroptera; family Furipteridae; genus Furipterus; species Furipterus horrens. The sequence goes on along the minus strand of NW_028327175.1, from coordinate 58,926,006 downwards.
CGCAAGCGAGGCGGTCGATGGCTTTGCCGAGCTCTGCCGCAGTAGGTGGGGTGTCTAGCTCCTCCATGACTGGTAGGTCTGGGATGGCGTTAAGAGCAGTGTCTGTTACGGTGTTCTTTGTTGCGTACAGCTCGAGGTAGTGCTCGGTTCACCGCCGCATTTGCTGTTCCTGGTCAGTGATGACCTCACCTGTCTTGGACTTAAGGGGGGCGATCTTGGAGGGGATTGGGCCTGTTGCCTTCTTGATACCCTCATACATTCCTCGTGCGTTGCCTATATCGGCGGCTTCCTGGATGGTTCTGCACAGGTTTAGCCAATAGGTGTTGGCACAATGACGGGCGGTCTTCTGGACTTTGTTCCTGGCAGCCCGTAGAGCTTGAAGTGTACTGGGAGTGGGCGTGGCCTTGTAAGCCAGTAGGGCCTTCCTCTTAGCCTCGATCACGGGTTCCATTTCTTCCCAGTGATCCTCGTACCAGTCAGCGTTCTTCCGCTCTTTCTTCCTGTAAGCAATAATGGCGGAGTTGTATATGGCGTCTCGGAGACGTGGCCAATTGGATTCGATAATGTCATCTGCCGCCATTCCCTCGCCGAGTGCATCTTCCATCTTGTTGATGAATTGCTGGGTCTTAACTGGGTTGCTGGCACAACTGGTGTTGATGCGTGGGCGACCCTTCATCTTGGAGTGGTGCAACCTCTTCGGCATTATGCGCACCTTGCTTACCACGAGGGCATGGTCCATGTCGCAGTCTGCACTGTGGTAGCTGCAGGTGAGGAGGGTGCTGCCAATATCCGTTCTTCTGGTGATGACGAGGTCAAGCTGGTGCCAGTGGCGGGAGCGGGGGTGCCTCCATGACACCTGGTGGATCTCTTTGCACTTGAAGAATGTGTTTGTCACGCACAGGCCATGGTGACACAAAAGCTCAAGCAGTCACTGACCATTCTCATTGATCTTTCCTCTCCCAAAGTTTCCGAGGCAGGTGGGCCAGGCCATGTGGTCGGCTCCTACTCTTGCGTTGAAGTCTCCAAGGAGATAAAGAGCGTTACTTCTGGGGATCTTGGATAACGCTTCGTCCAGTGCATGGTAGAACTGTTCTTTCTCTTCAGTGGTGGCGCAGAGGGTTGCGGCATACGCGCTAAGAATGCTGACTGGGCCGAAAGTTGTTGACAATCGGAGGGTAAGTAATCTCTCTGTGCCTCCTGTGGGTGGCTCTATGGAGTTAACAAGCGTGTTCTTCACAGCAAACCCAACACCGTGCTGTCTTGGTTGGTCCGGAGACTTCCCTTGCCAGTAGAAGGTGTAGTTGGTTTCTCTGATAGTTCCGTTGTCGGCCAACCGGGTCTCCTGTAGAGCCGCAATGTCGATGTTTAGTCGTGCCAGTTCCCTGTCGATGACGGCGGTTTTCCTGGCACCATTGATCTACGGAAGGTCTGCAGTAAGTCCGGGACACATGGTCCTGATGTTCCAGCTAGCGAGGCGAAGAGCTGGAGGCTTCTTTCTTGTTGTTTGCTTGGAATTGCCTGGTGCGAGTGTTTTGTGGCCCACTTTTCAAGAGACGCCTCTCTGATCCCCACGCACCCAGTGGGGCAGGTGAGCCATGGCGAGACGGCACCTAATTGGCTGGGGGCTGCCCAGCTTGAGGCGGGCGGTAGCTGTCCAGTGAGGTGCGATGACCTCTCCCACCGTCAGAGGAGACCCCTGGCGCTCGTTTCCTTCGCCAATTGGATGAGCTTATAACCGGTAACTGTCTCCTCCCGTGTTGAGTCGACATCTTGCGATGACGCTGGAGTGTCCTCTCCAGTGAAGCTACAAAGCCTGGGCAGGGTGATATGGAGGGCCAGCTGTTGCCCATGCAGCAGACCCCCCCTCTCTTCGCAGCTGAAGGATCCAAGGGGAAAGACAGAGTCAATACAGCTTGGCTTCAGGTGCGCCGCAGGAGTTGCCGGTGTTGACTACAACGTCAAACCGCCTTAGGGACTCCGGCTCCAGATTTTCTGTCGGGGTTTACTCCCTTAGCCTTTCCCCTGAGGAGGTATGCCGCAAGGCAGCGGAGGTTTGGAGTCAGAGTTTCCCTTCTCCTTAGCCTTTCCCCTGAAGAGGTATGCCGCAAGGCAGCGGAGGTTTTTTGGAATCAGAGTTTTCCTTCTCTGATGTGCCCTGACTGGAAGATCGAACCAGCGACACTTAGCTTGCAGGCCGACGCTCAATCCACTGAGCCAAACCAGCCAGGGGGAATATATATACATATATATATATATATACTTATCTTTCAATCCATCATTTAAGTTTTCAATTCATTAATATTTTCAATTTGTAAGAGCTCTTTCTTGTTTTTTGACTATTGCTGTTTTAAAACACCTTGTTTTATGTTATAGACATGATTAATGATTAAAGGGTTTAAAAATATTTTCAGTATTTGTTTTCTCTGTGGTCATATATTCGAGTTGCTTTTTATTATTTTTTGCATCTTGAATGTTTTCCTCAAGTCTGATAATGTTCATATTTAAAAAAAAAGATTTCAAAAACTGAATGGCAAATCTGTGTTTTTGGGATGTGGTTCATGAACTGGAAGGGACTACAATTGTTGCTTGGAGAGCCGATGCTTGTGTTACAGAAGTGTGACGTGTCAGAATGTGGTGATCCTTCTCCAAGCTCATTCAGCTTTTCCAGAGGAAAAACATTCATTATCCTTCAAAAGATATAGGGACCAATTACTGTTGTTTTCTGTAGTATGTTGCCTATGTGTCTAGAGTTTGTGGGGACTAATATACCTCTTTATAAGCTATATCCTTTTGTGAAAGTTTTTAAATTTGTGATTTTGTCCAGATAAGTTATCCTTTTATCTGCTTAACAGCTTCCAAAATATTATTGAAATCTCTTGTCTGCCAATAGATGCTCTCTGGATTCTGTGCTAGTTACCTTGGGTAGTGTAGGTGAGATATTTGATTGGCATTCTCTCAGTTTGGTTTGGTCATTGTTCCTCAGTAAGTAGTACTTGGTATAGGTTCATAACTTTATATTTATTAGTGAGGTCTTGGGAAGAGCACAGTAAATTCATGTGTAAAATCTCCATCTGCAGATCAAACTTAAGGCCCGATTGAATACTAACTTCTGCTATAAAGCCTTCCTTTCTTGACTTCCTTATCCATTCTGATAGATCTTGTTTTATAATTTCTATTGTGATAAATTCAATTTTTTATTGTATCACTTATAATTCTTTAATATTTTTCTATCTGTTATTCCAAATGTTTGGCCAAATTATGGCTTATACTTCTTTTGAATCTCCTCCTCCCCCCAGTACCAATACTTATGGTGGACAAGTAGTGGATGGCTTGAAAATAATTGTAGATTGATAAGATCCAGAAAATGAAGGAGAAAACAGATACACAGATGACTGATAGTGGAAGCCTTGATTATTTGGTAACATAACAGCAGTATTGCCAAAGCTAGCGAAGTTGGGAAGGGAAGGCAGTGAGTAAGTATAATGGACATTTGTCAGACCTTTTCGTTTATACAGAGTCCTTGAATATCCTTTCTAGTTTGAGGATATTACATGTACTTACCTTATTAGTCCCTTTCCAAAACTGAGAGCAATAATTCACTTTCCCAGCCTCCCTTACAGATAAGACACAGTCATGTAACTAAGGTATCATCAACCAGATGGGCCTCAGTAAGACTTCAATTCAGAAGTGAACAATGGAAAAAAAGTAGGCACAATGAATAAGTTGTTTCAGTTGAAGATAGTGTCAGAGACACCTGGCCTTCAAGGGCAGCAGTAGAAGAATTTCTGGTATCGGGTTATGTAGGCTGAACCTTTGCCGGGTAGTCCCTCAGTTTGGTTTGGGCATTGATACTGACTTAGTAACCTTCAAGCCTGACCCTTTAGTAATATTGAACACGCTATGTAGTCTTTAAAAATTCTTTTGTGTCTGTTTGCATCTCAGAACTCTGAATGATAAAGCAGACAAAAAATTATGTGAATATGCAATGAGGTATATAATAAGAAAGAAGTAGGTATTATAGTTTTTTTTGAAACATGTAAACATATGTAAAAAGTAACCTAAGAAAAACAAATCTCTGACAAAAAATTAAACTAAAAATGAGAGAACAATATACAGGCAAGTTTAACATTAACCGTAGTCAAGGAAAGAAAACATGTAGCTTCCCATTTTATAATAATATTAAAATGGAGAGAAAGAGGCGTACTAGTCTAATTTGGTTGTGGAATAAATGTTCCTATAAATATGTATTGATCTAAGCCTGAATATTTGAGATTTGTTTGGGGATTGAGTATATTCTCCCTTTAACTTTTGTCAGGTAAATGTTGGTAGTAAATTATATAATTGCTTGTTGATATTCCTTTATTTTTTCTCCGAACTACTTGGCACTGCATGGAAGAATCCCTGCTCTGAGAAAAGGTGTACGAGGTCTGTCCAGAAGGTGTCCAGCCATGTACTATGAAAAATAAAGACATTTATCGAAGAAGACACAAGATACAAGAAGTACATAGGACAATGATGCCTCAGTCCCCTTCGAAGTAGGCACCTTGGGACCTCACACAGTTCTCCCAGTCACCAACAGCTGCCCCAGTGTATTTTCCTGAGTCTCATTGATGGTGTGAAATCTCTTCCATTTCAAGGGTGATTTTAGTTTTTTGAAAAGCCAGAAGTTACAGGGCACCAAATCTAGGCTGTAGGGGGACTGAGTCATCTGGGTGATTTAATGTTTTGCCAAGAAACTCTGCATGAGATGTCATACATGAGCAGGTGTGTTATCATGATGAAGCTGCCAATCACCAGTTGTCCATAGCTGCATCCTTCTGAATTGTTTGAATAGTTTCTGTGGAGAAATATTCAAGCTTAATGCAAAATTTGATAAAGATTTGTTGCTCTGCTCCTTCAGTCATTTTGAATTCGACAGCCACACAGTACACATTCTCACTCAATGGCATCTACTGCCCACACTGAGTAGCACAGTGAAGTCATCATTGGTCACGCATGCACATTCCAGCCCACTCTCTTGGCTGCCAGGTTACATCAATGTTGCACAAACGGTTCCTGTTATGTTAACAATGGCTGGACTTTTTCTGGACAGACCTTGTATGCTTGTTCTCCTGTTACCATGAGTGAGTCGGCCTGAATTAAAGCAGCCAGGGAAATACGTTGCTTTCATTGGAACTCTAGTTCCTTTTAGACAGGAAACCTTGGCTAACTTATAAAAGGAAAGAGAAAGATGAGAAGCTGATGTACATTTAGTAGGGGAATGTACTAAGTTTATTCATCTCTCTCATAGATGAATGGCAGGGGGCTTTCAGAGTAGCTGTCACCCTAGGTTGCTTTAGCTGTCATCATTTCACAGCCAGTGATGGGGACAAAGTGAATTAATTCAAGGCCAACTGTCTATACAAATTGACTCAAAAGTTGTAGAAATCCCTTTCATTCATCTCCTAAAGGCCTAAATTTGTGATATGACTGCACTTACCTACAACAGAGGCTAGGAAATAACATTGGTAGCTGGCACCCATTGCTGTTATTGCATCTTAAATTCTTCCGACCCTCGGATAAACAAGCTCCTCATAGCATTAGTCAGGTGTTTCATATGGGAGAACTCAGGCAATGGAACAGACAAGCAAAATGAATACTTAATGAAACATCACAACATATTGAATAAATATGAGAGAGATCAAATAAAAACTTAGAAAGACATCTATTTAAATAGACAATTGTATTTGGATGTCTCCTTGAGTTTCTACCATGAGGCATTCTCAACTAGTGTGTATCTGTTGTCTCTGGGAAATTAAAATTATTCAGCATCAAAATCTTAGCTCTGAGACCAGAAAAAAGAATCTTAGAAGCATTTGCTGATAGTCTGATTCAAAACAACTGCTTTTACCTTTGGTCTATTCATGCATATTTCAATTGGCATTAATGTAAAGCACCTCATGGGCTCTCTTCTACATGAAATCCTGGTTCTCCACTTGGCAGCAATCCTTGTACTAGGTTCTAAATGGCCATTCTGTGATGGTAAATCAGCTCTCCTCAGCTGACGGGTCTAACAATGAAGAGATTGCTGGAGGCAGGTGGTGTTGTGAGGCCTAATTCTGTTGGCATTAAGTGACAATTCATATTTGCTACAGGAGCAGTAAATTGCACTGTTTTAAAACAGGAAGTCTGAGTTAAAAGCTGTGTAAAACCATTATACTGTAGCCAGCACTCCAGGCTTTTCTAATTAGGTCATTTGGAAAAAGATGACCTTTTAGTTTCTGTGCCTTTTTGCTGGGGACACATGTTTCTAATTATCATTTGTATTTTACTTTGCCAAAGCTGTTGACAAGCTGAGTTTTTTTGTGGTGCATGCACGTGCGTGTGTGTCCACACGCACTCTGTGAAGTTAGTAACAGTTCTGTGTTCTACGCGGGGCAAAGAGAAGAAGATGGAAGGAATGTGTACAGACATTTTAATGTCAGAGCAACAGAAAATCATATGGATTCGAGTGAAGAACACATTTCTGATGTTCCCAGTGTTTTGGGCCAACTTGACTGTAACTTTTTCTGAAGTCACTGTGTCAATATTTCTTCTGTTTTGGGCTGACAAGTATGAACACACTGTAAAATACAAGGAAGACATGAACTTTGGTCTACACTGTTACTGGAAACATAACTTCTGGTCATGCTTGAAATTCTGTGCAGGACCAAGACCAAAAATCTCATTGTCTTTTAAGGCTCACTTGTCCTTCTGTAGGCTGTTTTTGCAATATTTACAAATGCAAACAAATACTGCCTTCTAATGACTGCTTCTTCCAAAAGGAGGTCTGAATAAAGGGACAACATGATTATCTACGGTTCCAAAATATATTCCATGTTTTAGAAGCTAGCCCCAGAAGGGAGGCACTCTCTGAGGCTGGCTTTCCCACTGACTTCCTTTTCTCTTTGGGGAAAGTTTCTCAATGTGCTATCAGGCTCTTCGTCTGAAATCACACAATCACAGAGCTGGCAGGACTTAAAGCCTTCCATCTCAGGTCTGCCTTGAGGCCTTTCTTAACTTAAACTCTCCTGAATATAACATCTCTTCTTTACTAAATCCCTCAACAAGGGAGACTTGACAAGAAGAAATAGTACTATCTAAATGTTTAATATATAAATTACTCTGGCAGCTTGAGGAAAATGTATGGAAGATGACTTGAAGTTTATTATGAAATTGCTAATAACTTATTCAATTCAATTTTCTCTTAGAAGTTCTATGGTGGGTAATGATGTGTCTCTAATGGAGCAGTTAGTTCCAAGTTTGAAAAGGGAGCTGGCAGTCATTGTATGACAGAAGTTGGTGATCTGCTTAAGTGTCCTGAGTTGGAATTCTGAGCAGCATATCCCGGGCCAGTTCCTGGTGAAGCTCTCATTTTAGTGAAGGGGTTTCTTGATTTGGGCACTCTGAAATCTGCTAGTTTTCTTTCACTGCTCTGGTGATCCTAGAAGATTTGACTTTCCTTTCCTTTCCTTTCCTTTAATTCTCGATTGGCAACTCTTTACTATGAAGATGTTTATCAATAATTAAAACATCAATTGCAAATGGCTAAAAGAAGGCTCTTGTACAGTTGCTAAGGTTGAATGACAGTGTCCCATATGCACTCTTCTAGTCAAATAGCTGGTTAGGGACCTAACAGACATCCAAGTACAGGCACTATATAAGTGACCAAGTTTCCTTAGCTGTTGCACTCTGAAATTTATTGCCATATTTGCACCATGGCCAATAGCTGAGCCAGGCAGGGTTACTAAGGCGGACATTCCTGGGAGACACACGACTCCTCTGACAGCCAACTTTGGCTAGTGGTGAACTTCCCACTGTCTTGAGGAACTTCCCTTAGGCTGTTGAATAGTCTCTAGGAGGCTCCTTTTCCTCTTTGCCTCACTAAGGGTCAGACTTGCATGTATAATAGATCTCATAGCTCTCCCAGTCTCCCCTGGCTCTCTCGTCACTATTACCTGTACTTTCCCTAGTGAAGTCCTCAGCTGGATAATTGTTATGCCCTAAGCACAGCACATACTAGGCTGTGGTGCTTTACAAAACTTCTTTTGAAGGCTTGGGGGTATTATAAGAGAATAACCATGTACCACTGCTTCAAATCTCACCAATTCTAGATGCCATTGGCAGTGCACATTTTAGGGAGCATCCTTTTGACTGGTTCTTCTTAGCCCCTTGCCTGGTGTGACATTATTGGGGTCATTTTATCTCCTGTACATGGGAATCTCCTCAAATCATTCCTTCCTGGAAATCTGGGGCATTTGTTCTCCCCTTCTGCCTCATTTCTCACCCTAGTCAAGAAATTTAAGTGGAAGTTAATGCCGTGATGGTTTCTACAGAGTTGCTGTTTGCAAAGCCACCTTTTAGCCTCAGAGTTTAAAATTTTGTATTTCAGAATAAGACATTGACCATTACAGCAATTTCCCCCGGACATGAGGCACTCTCCCTAAAATTGTATATTGCTCTTACCCACAGAATAGTGTTTCTTGTAGTTGACACTATTATAGATATTTTGGATCTAATAATTCTTTGTTGTGGAGATTGTCCTGTGCATTGTAGGACGTTTAGCAGCATGCCATTAGGACCACCACCCCAGTCACGGTAATCCAAAATGCATCCAGACATTGCGAAATGTCCCCTGGAAGACAGAATCCCCCCTGTCGAGAACTGCTGCTCTAGAACAACAGGTCCAACTCTTAAAGTAGCACTTTTGGATCTCTCTGGATGACTACCTGCACTGCACATTGACTGCAATGTTAACTCAGAAATATGAAGTCCAAGGAAAATTATGTGCATGTGTCATGTGGGTGTGTAGCAGTTTACTTCTAATAGGTTGAGCATAATACCCCTTAGGTCCATTTATACTGTCACAAATGGTAAGATTCCATTACTTTTTATGGCTGAATATTATTCTATGGTACATATATATTCAGCTGGCCTATCGATGGCCACTTGGGCTACTTCCATATCTTGGCTATTGCAAATAATGCTGCAGTGAACATAGGGGTACATGCATTCTTTTTAGTTCGTGTTTTGTATTTCTTTGTATTAATCCCCAGAAGTAGAATTTCTGGATCCTTACCATGATCTTTTGAACAAATGATATGCAATGAAGCAATTACATGATGATGCAAAGCAAAAATAAGACTAAATATCCAAATGAATGGTGAGCACAGCAACTGATATCAAAATTTACATAATTGGATTATTGTTGAGGGTAAAATTTACATGGAAAGTGCTCCAGGAGCTTTTGGAACTTGGATGAGGCTTTGAAGTTTGGGCAGGATATAGGTGGGCAGAGAGAAAACTTTTTGCAGCACATACATTGGGTGTGTGCATATGTTAAAACAGTATGAGTAAAACTTTGAAAATAAAATCAGATGCTGCTGAGGAGGTGGCCCTGACAGAGAAGATTTTGGCAAGGGGGCATGGGGGGATGATTTGGACAGGTAGGAAGGGAACCATCCTCTGGTATTTAGTTTGGGAGCTTTTTGAAATTTCTTACAAACTTTCCTTCTGCAGTTGCAATGACAACAGAAAAACTAAAAGCTGACTTGGGGTATTACTCACTGTTTTAAAAACCAGTTTCATCTAACAGAGGCTGGTTAAGGTTCGGTTGAGGCCCTGGATGCAGAAGAAAATATTGGGCCCCTTAAAAAAGAGAGAGAGACAGGGAAAATAAAAATACATGTTAACCATATTTTTAAATAAATAAAAGTTTTGCAGGGCCCTTCAGAAGTCGGGGCCTAGGGTGCACTCCTGATGCGCCCGCTGTTAAATCTGCCTCTGTCATCTAAAGAGCATCTCAGGAAAGTTTTGTTTTACTGAGAATACAACAAGAAAACGAAAGTCGATTTGTTAAGGCTTTCCTCTCTAAAAACGAGCAGGGTCATTATAAAAGCATGAGGAGTTCCTCTGTTGTGAGCAATGTACATTAAAAAGAAAACAGGTGAGCAAGATCCCGGGCCAATATTCATGGCATTGCAGGGCATGACTCAAAGCATCTCACAAGGCCAGATATTTGATATGTCTGCAGTAGGAACTGGCCCCACTTACAAGAGGTAAAACTGGAATATTGATTTTTATAAGCTCTTGATCTTAAGTTGTCGAAGGCTGATTTTATAGATACAATGAATGTTGGCTAACTTGCTTCTAGAGTTTTAGATCAAGTTATCTTAAATATGTATTATTAGCACCGAAAGATGGGGGTATATGATTTTTAGTCTTTTTCTTTATTTACTTTTATTTTCTTGAAGTTCTGGTTGATTTGAATTTTGCTACTTAAAATACCAAGAGTCTGAAAAAGAGTTCCAACTTAAAAATGAAAACATAAATGTTGCTTCCAAACCTTACCTAAGATAATGCTTTAAGAATGCTCTGATACTAAACTGACTGCAGAAGGTGATTTATTCAAACTGCCTTATTCTAAAAATTGCTATTAAAAGAGGTTGTTTAGCATTGAGGAACATTTTCTGAGGTTTTTTTTTTTTTTAAATAGCTTATTATATTATTTAATGACTTCATAGTGGAGACAATTGTTTAGATTATAAAGGTGAAAGGCTGGAAAATTTTGGAGGCATATGGTAGGGGGTGAGGCAACTTTTTATCTATTTTTTATCTTTCTACTTAGGTAAGGTGCATAATTGTGAAAGAACGGGAGACAATATTAGATATCTCTCTCTATGAATCAGTGAAGGTTTGATAGTGGGGTCATTCCACCCAACTGCCACAAGCCTGAGGAATCATTCCAAGTGAACACTGAAGACAAGATGCCTTTCTACGTACCTGAGGGTTTCTCTCTTCCCTTGTGTTGTTGAGAACAGTAGGAAAACCATTATCCTGCAAACTTGAAGCATTGAATATTGGCATTGGAATCGGCCAACCTGGATTGCATTCAGCAACTGGGGACACGGATAGGTCTTAGGGATTCTCTGCACCACAGTTTCCTCTACTGTTCACTGAGGCTGCTCCTCACCAAGGTCCTTTTCCTGCTCTAATTCCTGTCTTATCTTCTACACCTGTGATTCCAAAATCCTGTGATGTTTTATATTTTATCTTAAAGTGTATGACACATTGCACCCATCTGTATACATTTATCTTTATTAAAATATTTTATTTTTTTCCTCAGGAAACTCACTTTATGTTTTCTAGCTTTACTGAGATAAAATTGACACATAACATTGTATAAGTTTAAGGTATACAATGTATTGATTTGATGCACTTATATATTGCAAAATGATTACCACCATAATATTAATTAACACCTCCATCATGTCATATAATTACCATTTCTTTTTGTAGTGATGATCCAGGGAGATCTGATCAGATCCCTGGGGAGATGTAGGAGGGGCTGTAGGAGGAGTTTGCTGAGGCAATGGAAAGCAGCCTAGGATGGGACTGACTGAGAAGCTGAATGTCCCCAGAGCCAATGGAAATAAAAAGAGGGCTGGCTCTTTGGCTGATGGGCTTTTCTGGCTCCTGAGCTGGCTCTTTCTCAGACTCTGGCTCTGGCTCTTACACTCTTCTTTCTTGAGGATGCCTGGATGATCATATTGCAACTTCCTGCATTTTCTCAATAGATGGTAGGATGGTATCTTTTATGGGATGGAACTCTGGGCACAGCCTAGGGTTGGGCTGGCCTGGCAGAGGGTGGCAGGTTCTTTTTTGGGTGTTCTAGAGGGAACAGGCTCTGAGGCAGAAGACTCATTCTTCCAGAATTGTACAGCTTTTGTGTATTATGCAGTTTTAGTTTGTAAAGTAACCCCATAGAAACTAACAGGGGAAAAGATAAGAGAACCCAGGTGCTAGAGTTTAGCCTAATTGATATGCTTAAGTGATTAAAGCTGTGACTTGCTAGGCTTAAGTGACTGCTTTTGAATAAAGACTCCTTTCCTGTATCACCAAACCTTTGACTCTATAATTTTGCCTAGAGGGTGGCAGCAGGCAGCAGGACCCCAATTACTGTCTGGTAACAGTGAGAACATTTAAGATCTACTCCTTTGGCAACTTTCAAGTATAAAAATAACATTTACGATTAACTAATCCCATGATTGCTGTGTAATGTGGTCTTCTCTTATCCTCCAGCTTCTGCAATCTTTTGGCATCAATCCCTTGGCATATAACAGGGTAACCCCAAAGGAACTTTAGTTTGGGGCAGTGGATTATACATTGTAAGCCCCTCCCTGCTTTTATCAATCAAAATAGGATAGGTTATATTGTAGTAAGATGTAACGCCAAGATTTCAGTGGCTTAAAATAGTAAAGGCTTATTATCCTGCTCATGGCAAATAGCCCCCATTGGTCAGTTGAGGAGCTCTGCTCATTCTGACTCAGGACCCAGACAGAGGGAGACTCCATGTCTGTGCTTTCATGATCCATGACAGGAAAGGCAGGACAGTGGAGAAGTGGTGAATTGTTCACTGGCTCTCACATCACTCACATTTCATTGGCCAGAACAAGTCACAGTTTATGTCTAACAGCTAAAAAATATGGGGGGTGCCATTCTACATAGTTCCAAAAGGCAGTGAGTCTGAAAGATTTGGTGAGTCGGGTGAATGATTACCAGATCAGCTAAAATTAAGAATGAGGCAGAACAGGTGCCTAGGAGATAAGGACAGTTGGGAGGTGTCACCAAAAGGTTACCAGCTGTCCCAAGTCTCCATAAAATAAACTCACCTAGTGAACTCGTTAGTGATTTGTGTTTTTCTTTACTTATCTCAAACTTTACTTCATACTAATTTTCTCTGAAGAGTATATGAGATCTTAAAGGCTATGATCACACTCTAGTCCTGCTTCCCTGAGATTATGTCTAGAGGCTACCTTGATTGGAGTTCTGGGGATTTTAGATCCCTTAGGTTTAGCTCCCATGACGGTTTCCTGTGTGGCTTTCACAGCTGATTAAGCATAGTCACTGTCTCTGGATTTTACTAGTGTAAAAGGGCTACCTAATCTCCAAGTTCTTAAAGGGTACCTCATTATTAAAAGAAAAGGCTTTCCCCTTCTTTTAATACTAATGTTCGAGGATGCATTCCTTTGAAGGTGGGCTGTAGCCAGTCAACCTAGGGTTTCTTTTCAGTTGCCCTGGGTCTCTGACTTCTGGTTGGGTCATAGCCAAGTGTCATCCCAGTTTTGTACTTCTTTCTTCTACTTACAGAATGTCTGTTGACCATCAGGGAACGTTTTCTGAACATATTCTTTGTAACATGGTGCCAGACACTACAGAAAATCTGAGGTAAACTGGGTCTCCTCCTCATTCTCCTCTTTTTCTCCTTCTCCTCCTCCTCTTTCTTCTTCTTCTTGGGATTCCTGGGATATTAAACAATAAACTAATACCAAGAAAATATAGAAAGTGTGAATAACTTAAAAAATTTGGGTAAAATGCTGTTTTTTTTTTTTTTTTTAAATAGTCTTGCCAGTATAGCTATGAAAGTCTAGATATAATCTCATTTATATATAATCTTAGGTATAATCTTAATTTGACTCTTGGATCCCCATTCCACTATCCCCATGATAGGTTTTGAGAGTAGGTGTAAGAGACAGTCTGTCTGTTCTTGAGACACTCAAAATTAATTTGGGGAGTCAGTATTAAAAATATAATACAGAGACCAGTGCAGGTTGGTATATTATAAAGTGTTTAGTTGTCAACAGATACTATATGTATTTTTAAGAGTCCAGAGAATGCAGGGATCATTGTGTGTATATAGACTAATCAGGTGTAGTTTCATGGAAGAGTTGGAATAAGAGGGTAAAAGTATTTTAGGAACATAACAACAACAAAAAGATATTAACTTCCTTTAATAAATTTACATTCAACTAAAACTGGCTCTACCAGTTTCAAATGTTGGTTCATCCTCAGCCAAAAAAAGCCCTGGATGTGAGCTCTTCTGAAATTCTGTATAATTTAAGCCCTGTGTTCCTGTCCCTTTGAAGTAGGCTAATATGTGAACCAACAGCCACTAGGGACGCAAATTTGAGAGCAAACAACAGACTCTGCTCACTCTTCCCTTTGAGTCCAGGAGGGAGCTAATAACTTTCTTTTCTGGGCATGCAAAACCTAGCAGGGGATGAGCAGTATGGATGGCAAAGTTGATGCAGGCAAGCCTTCTGGAGGGGCTTCTGAAGCTCTCTTGTCTTTGAAGCGAGTCAGGATACCTCATGCGGAGCTATCCCAAGCATGGTGGGACCAGACCCACAACACATTCTCATTGTAGCAAGGCTGTGAGCATCCCCTACAGCTTCCCTGTCGGACAGCAGGAGCCCCGGGAGCAAACCCCATGGAGTCACCAAGTCTGCAAGAGCAGGGAGGACAGTTACCACCCATTGAATCCTGCTCCCACTGTGGGGCTGGCTGGAGGGGGGGCCCATCAGATCAAATTTTCTTCCCTTCTAAGAGGATATATATATGTTTTCCTTAAAACTAGAGTTAAAATTTTTGTTTGAAAATGAATTCTCAGACTCTGGTTTTAGTTAGAAATTTCCATTGGGAACAATAGAACTATAGTACATGTCTAATTTAAAACTTTGCATTGTTAATGAAGTCTTGAATATAACAAGACTAGGCAACCCAAACATCTGTTACTTTCAATCTTTTTTCCCTTAACTTGCAGCAAACTTGTGGCACTAGTCTTGGAACGTGGGCACTTGTCTCTGATCAGTGTTTCAGTGGCTTTTAGAATGCACAAGAAAATATAGATAAGATTCGCTGCTCCAAATCTGTAATGCATTGCAGATTGTACTGTGGGTTTCTGAAACAATGAAAGATTGTGGTGGGTTTTAAAGCAGTTTGGAAGAACGGCCCAGCCCTTTGATGCAGGATATTTAAATTAATGTTAGTCACAACATAAAGCTCAATTTCAAAATTTGTGTCTCCCTCCGATTACCACACATCAAACTACTTGACATGAGGCAAAATTACATTTCTCTGGGGGGCAATGCAATGCTATTTTGGTGATCAAATGTACAGGAAACAAAGGTCCTCGTTAGCCATATTGGGTGTGATGCTGGGGGAGTTTCCGCCTAGCTGGCTGTGGACCAGTTGTGGTGTCTGAGGAGGGAGGCTGTTGCTATCAGCAGCCTCTGGTGGGGAAGATGGGGTCGGGGCCTAGTGGAGGCGAGGGCCAAAGTCCTTGCACTCACTGAGTTGGCACATGGAATGCACTAGCTGCCTGCGCTGTGAGTCACAGAGAATGGAGAACCTGCCGCACACTCTGCATAAGCCCAGAAACCAATAGAGACACAGCTTACCTTTGCTGTTGGTAGAAGGAATGCATCCTGGAAAAAAAAAAATCTCTATATGTCATTACTATTATTATTTTCTGTCAAAGACTCCTTAAATTAATATGACATTGAGATGCTTACTATTTAATATAAGTGCTGTTACACTATGACCTATCAAGAAGTTATCGTCCTGCTCTCTATATCAAAGGCCATTTTCTTTCTCTTTTAACATTTAGTCTTACACAGCTGTGTTGGGCAGTCTGCCTGGGGGGGGGGGGGATGAGGTGGTGCTGGAAGGAGACTGTGCAGGGGAGGAGGAATTTACTCTCTTCTCTCCTGGATTTGATAGCTGGCTCTATGAAATAAATGGGCAGTAGGCAGATTAATAAGAAGAAAGCTATACAAATGTATTAATTTTCTTATTATGTGCAAGGGGCACCACTGGAAAAGTAAAAGCAAATACCTCCCCAAATGGTGAGATTTTAGAGCTTTTACACCATCTTAATAAGGGAAGAGTGGGGGGAAATGTAGCCTACTTAAGTGGAAGTAAATGATTTGTAGAAAAGACGAATGGGACCTTAGAAAAATAGATGGGAGTTATGATAGTCTGTGACAGTTTGGGTGCGGTATGGACTTCTAGTGTTTTCTCCTGTGATGCGTATGTCTTCCCTGGTTTCTGAAATTCCTGGGGAGGGGATTTAATTACAATTGAGTTCATTTTGGAAGATCTGTCTTTAGGCGGATAGAGAAAGCCTCTCTCTGCATTTCCTGTTTTTCAAGTGCTTCAGTTCAAAACAACCAATATATTGTACCAAAGAGGCATATTCTGGGCTGGTAAGTCCTAGACTTTCTCAGCACCGAAAGGATAGTCTAATCTGCCATCTGCAACGAGGTCGTAGGTGAGAATGAAGGATGACCAGGAGAGCAGGATGACCCTGCACTATATTTCAAGGAGAGAATATAGAGACCTTGGTGTTTGAAGTTAGATACTCCAGGGAAGCTTGGAGTCAAGGGTGGTAAAGCAACTGCTTTCAAGCTTGTGTGCTCAGCTGAAGCTTTTCTAGACTGACCAGGCTCCTTTATTTTCAGTGGTCTGTCTGTGGGGAAACCTTTAGTCTTTAGTTGAATCTGCTTGGTCCTTCAGCTTCACAATGGCCCCTGGATTGTGGGTTTGTTTGTTTGTATGTTTGTTTTTAATAGTGGGCCATTTGCTCTTGTTAAGGGAAGTATTGGTCTTTCTGGGGACAACATTGGAGGAAATGTTCTGATTTTCTTTTTTCTGCTGCATTCTATGTCATTCTTGCTACTGTAAAAAATAAAATAAAAAATTTTTTTCTTGATTTCTGGGGCCAAGAAAAATATGGGCATAATATTTTTAAAGCAGAATTAAAAATCTGACCTTTGAGCTAATTCTTTTCTTACCTTCATTGCCATTATAATCTTTAACATCAACATTTATAACATTTGTGTGTATAACCTGCTCCAGAGGATAATTTCTGGTGCCCTTAGGTAGTTGGGCGTCATCTTATCTGTTAATGTCCTCCTTGCCCTTAGTCCTTTCTCTTGGCATTGTTCTCACAGATACATTCACACACCCACAAAAGTACCCTTTGAATAATGTGGGTCTTAAGGTTCTCATTCCTGTGCAGTTGACAATCTGCATATAATTTCTGCCTTCCCAGAATCTTAGTTATCCCTTAGTATCCACCGAGGATTGGTTCCAGGACCCTCAAGTGCCCTATATAAAATGGTGTAGATCAATGCATAGAATCGGCCCTCCTCATCTGCTGACTCCCAGCCACTGATTGAAAACAGTACAGGTATTTAATGAAAAAAATCCATGTGTGAATGGTCCTGCGCATTTCAAAACCATGTGGTTCAAGGGTCAACCAACTATATATACATGTTCATACATGTGCATGATATACAAATTAATGTACATGGCACTCAATAAAATTTTGTTGAATCAATTAATAAACATATGCTGTTGAGAGCACGTGTGTGTGCACGCACACACGGAGGGGGGTGGTTCATTTTGTCTGTGCTCTGTAGATGCAGGCACTGAGAAGAGTTTTCTTCTGTTCCTGAAGTTTGTGTGGCTTCAGAAACTTTCCTTTCTGGATAATTCCTTTTCAAAAAGTTTGAAGAAAATTTGCCCAGTAAATGTGAGTTATCTGTAGGTGGAAAAAAGAATTTTTACACTTTTTAGCAATTTTGGATTTTTCACATGTGGATAATTCTATGACCTTTCAAGGCAAAACTTAAATATTTCCTATTCTTTACATTAAAATGATTGAAAGTGGTACCTTAATGTTTGTATTTTGTATTTTATAATTATTACCATATATACACATTTACATATTTATATAATCAACATTTCTATGACCTTCTAATTGATTAGTTGATTAGTGCATTTTTAAATATCTGAAATCTGCATATATCTTAGGCACAAAAAAAAATACTCTTCATTTTGAATCTCTGGAAAATCTACTTATTGGCCTGTAGCACTGGAAAAATTTTATTTTAGTTTTTGTTAAGTAGGTGTTTAAGTTGAAAAACAAAGCATACTTTGTTTCTGAATGTCTACTTTTTAATATCATCTTCAGCTATGTGCAGTGGAGACAGGGCCACCCTCTTCCTCAGCCTACCCACTTCAACCCAGAGTGATTAGGGTTTAGGTGATGTTAGTCCTTTATGTAGGTGGCAGCCTGTCCAGGAAATTTATGATACTGTAAAGCCCTATGGAAAGGATTAGAAATTCCCTCCCTTTGAAAGTGAATGTCTTCTAAGTAGTAAAAATAAGCCTTTTTTTTTTCTATTGGGAGAACTTAAGGGGTTCTGAGAAACTAAGAGGAAAAAAAATCTCGCACAGTCTGAGAATGCTGTGTTTAGGGAGGTTTGACAACAGAGCAAAACTAGACTTTCTTTTAGGATTCTAAAACTGGGAGGTAACTGTGTTAGTGGGGCTACTGAAATCTAGAGTGGCCTCCTTTTATTTCTTGGAAAAATAAATCAGCTGTAAAACGGTAAGAATTTCAAGATGTGATAAGACTGAATTTTAACTTATTAGGTCTCAATAATTCTAGCTCAACTGTAATTCAATATTATTTACAACCTGGATATTAAGTATTATTTTATAGTGAAAAAATGTAGTACACAGGCAATATATTGTTATTACATGAGCCTCATGTCTGACATTCCCTTACTTTTATGTGTAGAATTTACAACTACAGTCTTATTATAAGCAGCAGCATATTTCCTTTTGCATGTGCATGTCCCAAAATTGTTTGAAATGGGTTGGCAAACTAGGACCACAGACTAACACTGGCCTGCCACTTGCTTTTGTAAAGAAAGTCTTACTGGATAGAATCATGCCCATTTATTCAAGTCTTGTCTATGGCTGCCTTGGGCTTAGACAGCACAGCTGAGAAATTTTGGCACACACTCTACGGTTTTTGGGAAGTGAAAAATATTCTGGCCCTAGAGAAAAAGTTTGTTGACCCCTAATCTAAGATATCAATTTTCTTTTCTTTTCTTTTATTGATGGTATCACAAAAAAATAAATAATGTATATTTACCCTCCTGTGACTAATACCCACTCCTTTTGAAAGCAAAGCAAATAGACCAAACCCCCCCAAAACAAAAACACCCCCAAAAAACAAAAAGAGAGAAGTCCTTACAAAATTTAAGAAGTAGTGATATAAATTAAAAGGATCATGAAATAGGCTCATTAAAATATGCTGATGTTGATGAAAAATTGTATTCTTGTCAGATAGCATGTGAGAAAAGAATACTCGAATAAGAATCTAACTCACTGCTCCTGAAAAACCATAATGTCTATGGGCTGCATTTTCAGGAGAATGAAATCTATAACATGTCTAAGTTTTAACTATCTTGTTATATAAATCAAAGCCGATGTCTGTTTTCTTTAGCTACATTTTTAGATGGGTAATTTTCTTAATCACATGGAAAGTAGAGTCATAATAATACAGGTGAAATGGCATGTGATAAGAAAAGTCTTATATTTCTTGGTATATGAATTTCTGTTGCTTGGTAATAAATTAATTCCAAACCTAGAAGTGTAACAAAATAACAACTATTTGATCTTATTCTTAGTCTTCTGGGTTAGAAATTCAGGATGCTTGATTGGACAGTTTTTGCTTCCATTTTCTCCTGTGGTTATAGCTAGGCGTGAGCCAGGGCTGTGGTCTCTGAAGGTTTGACTGGGCTGGACATCCAAGGTGCCGGCAGTGCTGCTGGTCATCAGATGGGAACAGAGCTGGGATTGCTGAGTAGAGCAGCTAAACATGTCCTCTTCACCATGGAGGTCTCAGAACAGTCAGACTTTTTACATGGTGCTTGGCTTACCCCAAGGTGAGCATCCCCAGAGAGTGATGGAAGGGGCATGACCTATTCTGCCCTAAGCTGGGAAGTCTATACCCTATTAGTTACATGCTTTTCCATATTCAAGTGGAGGACAGGTAGACATCCCCAACCATGTGAGGAATGTCAAAGGATTTGGTGCCTTATTTTTAAATCACCACACTAGCTTTAGTGCTTTTTAAGTTTACAACTCTAGCATTGAATTAGTAGAATTTTGTACCAGTTGTTGTATAATTAACCACAATCATTAAGGACAAAATATTATAATTAGGATCTTCTCAGATCTCAAATGAAACTGACATATATATCTATGTATCTTCCACATTTTCTTTATCCATTTATCATCTGTCAGTGGACACTTAAGGTACACACACAAGCACACACATATACACATAAGCACACAATGGAATATTATTCATCCTTAATAAAGAAGGAAATCCTGCCATTTGTGACAATATGAATGAACCTGGAGAACATTATTCTAAGTGAAATAAGTCACAGACAGAAAGACATATATTGCATGATCTCACTCATGTGGAATCTGAAAAAGTAAAATTCATAGAAACAGAGCAGAGTGGTGGCTGCTAGGGGCTGGAGGGTGAGATGGAGGAAAAGGGGAGATTTGGTCAAAGGATACTAACTTTCAGATATAAGACGAACAAGTCCTGGACATGTAATGTACTCCATGGCGACTATAGTTAATAATAATTTATTCTATATTTAAAAATTGCTAAAAAAAGGAGATCTTAAGTGTTTTCAACACACACAAAACAAGAAAGAGGGTAACTATGTGAGGGGGTAGATATTTTAATTAGCTTCGTTAATCATTTCAAAATGTAATCACTTCAAAATGAATATGTATATAAAACACCACATTGTACACCTTAAAGATGTACATTTCTTTATATGTCAATAAAGTCTCAAAAAAAAAGAATGAGGTTAGAGATCAGTCCTGGGAATTGATGATCAATAATATCTCAGATATATATATATATTTTCTTCAGTTTCAATTAGGGTGAGAGGGTGTACTGACATTTATGCTGGGAGTAATTTGGAAGACAATCTAAGGAATACATACTTTTCATTGAAAGATAGACATTACAAGAATTATTCATTGTGGTACCTTTGGGATTCTGGAGAGGCTCCCTCGATTAGATCTGTTTTGGCGGGGCAAGGGGTGAGAGGGAAACTCTTCATTTCTGTTCTTATTAAAATGTGTTTATTGGAGAAGAAATTGACTCCTTTGTCATCGAGTTCATGGAATCATTTTTGTATTTTCTTCACTGTTTATTTCCTCTGTGATCTCTCTTGAGTTACTGACAGAATGCTTTACTTGTGGCTCTAAAACCACCCCATTCATCAATTTGTAAGTTACACGGTGCTTCCTCTCTTCTACTCCATGGAGACCTTCAAAGTAAGCATCTTTCACAGAAGTGACAAGCAAAATACAGCTGCAGGATCAGTAGCTCCCTGTTAAGCAGCTTTGCCTGCTGTTATGGTTGACTGCAGGAGATGGTGATTCATGTCAGTCACTGAAACAACACTTTGGCAAGAGTGCAGTCTGCTCTGCAGTTTTTTGTGTGTGGCAACACTTTTAGATGAGATTTTCATTTACTTCTAGCACCTCACACAGTGCCTGGAACATGGTAGGTAACCAGTAACTATTTCTTAATATGAATTATAAAACCATATTTTGAAAGCTTTGCTAATATGTGGTAGGTAGACCTGTTGCAGAATGGAGTGATACAAGAATTTTCTCATCAATCCTGGATAAAATTTATTAATACTAGAATAAATAAATATTCAAGCAGGCTGAGACTTTTAGCAAGACTCAATTGGTTGATATAAACTTATATTTTTAGGCCATCAAACTAAGAAGAGGTTAAAACTAACATTTACTTATTAAGATAATTTCCTAATCATTCTTATAAGAACTTAATGAGTGACAAACTGACGCTGGATATAAATTCATGATTTCCCAAAATAACATTTGATTGGTTTGAGTGATGTCTTACATCAAGTAATCATAGTTAATTTTTGCTTCTGGAGAGATTTGACTATACCAATCTATCATGTCATCAGATGTATTTCAAGAGTGATTTCTTTGTTGATAGAGTTAAAGAATTCCTATGGAAATCCTTAAATCTATAACTTGCATTTTTATCAGGGCAGATGGGACAAGTTCAGAATAGCGGCAAAAAGACTATATCTTCATCTGAAATATACTGCAAACACATAAAAAAATAATTTCACTTTGCAAAATATTTTTGCCCCCTATAAATCAAGGGCAAACAGGATTTTTAATCATATATGAATTTATTTTCTCATATGTAAGTTTATTTTTCTTGTTATGTTTATTTTGTTAACATCCAATAGCTATAATTAAGTCCTCTGTTTGATTTTACTCATAAAATAATCGAGGTCTAAAAGAAATTTTATAGAGTAGGAAAAGGATATATATATATATATATATATATATATATATATATATATATATATATATATAATACAGGGATAAAATTGTTAGGCTTTACATTTCCAGCTTTTCTGAAAGATAAATTTTAAATGATCCCCCACTTTTTTTTTTTTTTTGCTAATAAACCTATCACCCTAACAAACAAACCCACAAAGCCCTAACAACATTAACACCATAATCACAGAAGGTACAATAAAAAATAAGACCAGGATAATCTTTAATGTGTAGAAACAACTTAGGAGACATAAAGGAAGGGAGAGCTTGACCTGGGAGAAGTAAGTGATATTCCCTGTACTATTCTATTTTAGCAGAGCTGCCAGGGGTGACATGAGAAATCTGGATCTGGATGTCTCTTGTCCCAGATTCCAGTTTTTCTGCTGGATGTGGCATAGCATAATTCTTTTCCTTATCCTTGTCCTTGAGATGTGGTAGTTGGTTTGCTGCACTGGTTCTCAATACATGGCTACATGGTAGAAGCATCTAGTACCCATATAAGCTAGTACCCATATCCTGGCTCCTCTCCCAGAGATTCTGACTTAATTGGCACGTGTGGGGCTCAGGCTTTGGAATTTTGTAAAGATCCTCAGTATTTCTAAAGTGCAAATACAGTTGAGAACTTTACTGATTTAGTAATGCTTGAAAGAAGGAAGAGGGCACAATCTATAAAATTCTGCCTTTGCTCTCATCCTTGACCTCATGTTTTCTCATAGGTCCTTCAGAGCCTCAGAAAACCCAATGAAGCCAGTCTTAGGCAAGCCCAGTGATGTTGATTCATGGTTTCTGACTCTTTTCCAGATTGCTTTCTGGATTCTCTTTGCCTGTAATCTTTCCTAGGAGGGAAACTCATAAGAGGTCAGAGGAGGATAAGGAACCCTGATGACACCTGGCATCGTATTGTGATGCTGGTAGAATGGATTCTTTTTATGTGTCCAGTAAGTGAACTGGAAAGAATCGAGGATATGGACTGGAATACCAAAATGTATATACAGCAAAATTAATCAGAGCAAGCAAGCATTGGTGTAGAATTTGGAAAGTCTAAGAATGAAGTGCTGGTTTCACCATTATCAGTTGTGTGACTTGTACAATTAACTTACCCTCTCTAAACTCTAGTCTCCTTATTGATAACATAGAAAAAATATCTGTGTACTTTCCCTACATGATTGTCATAAGGATAAATTAAATTGCAAAAGTTAAATAACACTTTATATTACTAGGTGATATATACATGTTATTACTATGGTTTGAGTTGCTTTAATATGTACATATGAGAACACATGTTATGGTTCACCTTTTCAATAAAAGAGTAATTCTAGGGAGCAGTGATTATAAAACTATAATTAAATCAATGTGTCATAGTCTTCAACTAATCTGTTTGGGTGGCAAGTTTATATAAAATGAAGAATGCATCTTTTGTAAATGTGATGTTTCAGCCATACATAACACATAATCAATTGTTGGTTTTGCAAAACAAAGTTCAATTTATTTTCTCATAATTTAAGGGTTTTTATCTCAATAGCTATTGAGCTCATAGTAACTATGAAAAGGAAAACAGCAACTGCAGGAACAGAAACATTGTGATTCTGTTAGGTTGTGGAGGAAGTGTTAGTTTTGTTTAAAATTAAGTAGTAGCGTCTTAGTCAATTTGGGTTTCTATGACAAATTGCCACTAACTGAGTGGCTTATACAACACACATTTATTTCTCAAAATTCTGTAGACTCGAAAGTTTGGGTTGTAGCCAGAGCCTTCTGATGGGTTGTAGATTGCTGACTTGTATTCTTCTACAGTGAAAAGATGGTGAGCTAGCTCTCTGGCCATAGTTCCATTCAAGAGGGCTCCACTCTCCTGATCTAATTATCTCCTAAAGGCCCCACCTCTAAGTACCATCACACTGGGGGCTAGATTTCAAAATGTTAATTTTGGGAGCACACAAAATACAATTAACAATATGTAGCTACCAAAAATTGAGTGGAAGCTAATGTTCATTACCACCATTTACGGAGCCAATTCTTTGTGTTGGGCACCATGCTAAGTGTTTCAGATACTTCGTTTCACTTAGGCTCCCCAAATTTCTGTGTGAATTAGATTCAATTATTATATCAGTTTTGTTGCTGAAAAACAAAGCAAAAAAAATTTTTGAGGCAGAGAGACAC
The DNA here is from genome assembly GCF_987537825.1 of Furipterus horrens. NCBI lineage: Eukaryota > Metazoa > Chordata > Mammalia > Chiroptera > Furipteridae > Furipterus > Furipterus horrens. The sequence goes on along the minus strand of NW_028327175.1, from coordinate 58,901,766 downwards.
TGTCATTTCCCCATTAAACCAAAGTGATCTGACTCACATCCCTTGCTTACTGTAACTACTGAACTATCCTGTATTCTATTAATCATTATTATAAGGGCTTATTGCCATGCTGATTAGTGGTGGGGGGAGTTGGTGGAAGGAGCTCTGAAGAGGAGTGGGAATGAAGCATAGTCTACAGTTTCTTTCAGAAATAGTTACCTGGACTTAGTGCATGGACCCATAGCTGAACCACATGGTGAGCAGGACTCCACAAACTAGCTGACAAAATTGTTCTTAAAGAAACTGTGAATGGCTTGTACTCAGCTACTCTGCTACAGGTGATAGAATGTGACATCACTGGGACTTCAGTGCATTGGGTCTTTGGGAACATCAGAAGGCAACATTGTAGGTTCAGACATGAGCATTTTTACCAATGGTGTCCTCAAGCTATGGACCTTGGATATAACTTAGGGCACTGAGCAGGAGAGGAAGAACATGATGGATGCCTCACTGTAGTGGACTGTACTTGATCATGAGGACAGGCAACATTCCCTTGGGAATTCCCAGAGGAAACATTTGAGGCACTTTGCATTACAAGGGGAGATATCCCAGTAAAACACAGGTGATTTTTGTGGGTGTGACCTCATAGTACCTGTAGTCTGAGGCGGCCTGTATAACAATCACAACAAGAATAATAACAGTTAACTCACCAGTGCTCTTCTAAATGTTTTACATGCCATTATCTCAATCTCTGAAGCAGGTCAATGAACTAGAGAGCTAGGTAATATTAACACCTCCATTTTACAGATAAGGATCTTGGAGATAAATAAATTACCCTGATCAATGCAAGGTGAGAGTAAGTCAGATCTTTCTGATACCAGATCCCATATGACATATTGCCCTTTGTTTTTCTTACAAAAAAGCTAGTTGAAGAATATGTTTTACAGGTTTTGATTAGAATTGTTAACGAGGCTAGTAGCAAGGCACAGAGGAGGAGGACAAGAAATAGGTACTGGATGGTCAGGCCTAATTTGTCCTAGGAGGTGGCTAGTCCTAGTCATTCTTGTTCATCTGAGTCACCTGAACTTTTCCAAGGTCTCAGTGTGATTGCCTTAGGCATGCTGGTCTAGATATGTCTCTTGGCTGTGAGAGAACTGTGGTTAAGGACATGACCTAGCTTAACCTATCCTGCTGATGGCTGGATGACTGTCATGGCTTCCAACCCTGGTTCTTACATAAGGATCTACTTCAAGGAAAGATATGAAACCAAGCTCTTGTGATTTCTTAAAATTAAAAACATCTTCAATGAGAAATAACACATTTGAGATATTTAAACATTAGAGAAAATGGGAAGCTTTCATTTGGATTCTGGGATGGATCTAATGAGACAGTTGATGATAAATTTCAAAAAGCAGCATTTTCTTCATATTTTCCGCCTTGTAATTGTAGGTAGTCTCTGATTCTATGCCTAAAATCTTAGAATCACTGCATGCTAGTCCTAGAAAAACTCTTGAGATGATCATTTTTACAGATGAGGGAAGTTGGGTCAAATATTTATTTAGTGTCTACAGTGTGCAAGAAAACAAAACAAACCAAAACAAAAAACTCAGACTCGCGACCATCACATGTTCAGGCTCAAATAGCTACTCAGATTACAGTTCAGCTGGATCCCTGATCTGATCTCCGTGACAATCCCTTCTCTGTCCAGAAATGTCCCTGCTGAAATGGAATCATGGAGGCCACAATACAAGCTTGTTGGGTTCAGTCTTGCCCTGCAGCCAGCTTATTTCCACTTTCTACTGAGTTTTTGTGATTTCTTTGTATAATGTATTATTTTTTTCTGAAGATCTTGTATTATTTTAATAGCTAGCTTATTGAATGTGTACACTTCAGGGCTAATTATCTTACTACTTCTTTAAGGCACATATCTGGAATTGGCAATAAGGGAACATTTAAGTGGCGCTTAAGAAGAAAATGGAGGGCAGTTGAGAATGGCCATATTTAGGCAGTTCGATGTTTTTTTGGCTCATGTTTTATGAGCAGAGATTTAAGTTTTTGTATATCTTCTAAAATATAATTAAACTATTGCCAACTGCTGATGATTTCTTTAATGGAAGAAAGCCAAGGTTGTGGTATCATAAAATGGGAGCATAGTCCAAAAATATTAATATTTAACATTGGATTGTTTTTCTTATCACTTGTTTTTTTCCAGCAAAACTTTGTTGAGCATTTTTGTGTGGCAGGCACTGTGCTAGGCACTGTGCAGACACATTTACATTTATCTGTTATGAACATGGAAGCCAATTTAAATTTCATCTTAGATAAAATGTTAAGCATACAATTAGTTATAAACAGTAGAGAGATTATTTCACTTCTCCAAGATGTCTACTCTTGATGGGGACTTTATTTTTTCTTAGATTAATGTAAGGTTTGCTTTCTCTTAAAACTGTTCCTGGAGGAATCCTCCTAGATTAGCTAGTTTCTTTGTACGCAAATTGCACAGAAAGACTTGGAATGTCAACAGAGCTGTCATTATATAGATTAAATATTAGCTGCTAATGTAATTCCTGAGATATAAGCTAAATACTGATTTAGATGAAACAAGTATTCCCAATACACTAAGGGACAGGTTCTGCCTTTTACAACCACATTACCTGGTTAGGTAATTAAAATTGATTTGTACCATTGAGGAAAAATCTCAATAAGTATGAAAAAATTAATAATGCTGAATTAATATTCTTTTACAATAGAATGTCACATGCAAACCAATAAAAGGTATTGGGTAACTCTCTTTTGCCTCTCAAAACTAGTATTTCTAAGTAGTTATGGTAAGGATAGAATAAAGTTTGGAGCCTTTAATCATTCCAGATGTGCTGTATTTTAGTTAGTTTTCTTAAAAATGGAAGTACAGAACAATAAGTATCCCTACACAAAATAATAAATAGAACATCTAAAATGCATACTGGTATCTAAAATCTAAAATAAATCATAGAGGACTTATATATTGAAGATCGGAGTGGAAACTACAGACCTAGAAAGTATGTCTTAAAGGTTATATACACACAGATGCATGAGCATACACATGCATATATAAATTATTATAGATGATAAAGGAGAGTGAGAAGCAGTTAAGCTTCATGCCAATCTATAGTTTACCTTTCCACTGGGCATATCCAATGATTAGATGGTCTAGTGTCATTTAAGGGATAGACTGGACATTCACCAGATCCTTCGGATTAAAGTATGATTCCTTTCATTACATTTGTATTAAGACATCATCTTCATTAGGTCTCTCTCAAAATATAAATAGAAAGGTGACATGTAGGTCATACTGTGTTAACACAAAGGCATTCATTGAATTAATCCAGTATTGCTCAGCATATAGGCAAAGACATAGGGTTCTGGAAAGATGAGCAAGTTTGGATGTGGGTGAGGGATGATGAGGAAGCTCTTGTAGATGGGATGCAGCCCTAAAAGAGATAACTAAGGGTGTCAGGGAGCTGGGAAAGGACAGGAAGACCGGGGCAGTGAAGCTCCTGGAGAGGCTCCTCCCCTCTGGATAGTGGCCCCATTGTCAGGAGCCAGGCCCACGGGCACTGTCACTGCACTCTCCCACTCACATTAAGTGGGGCATTTAAAATTGCAGAGCAAATAATTCTACCTGCCTTAGGTAGCTGCTTTGAAGATTAATGAGGTAATGCTTAAGAAGTGCTGGGGATGAAAGGTTCAATATAAATGTTTGTGTACTCTGCCAAGAAGAGCTCTCTTTCAGAGCTGTTGTTTTTTAAAAAAATATAAACACCTAGTGTTCCTGGTACATTCATCCTATTATTAAGAAGCTAACACATTGGTAGCTGGGCAAAATATTGATATTTGATCCTCTCTGTTTTGTTTTTTCAAAGATTCCCTTGGACATTCTCTCCAGGGATGAGCCATGTCAGGTTGGGTCAGTCAGTTCATATAGATGTAAAATCAGGAGGACAAGCATCCAATCCGTGAGCCTCAGGCAGGGCTAGGCTGCACACTGATGCTCAAGCCTCCAGGGCTTAAGAGCCCAGCAAAGCAAACACAGACATATACATGAACACATTAAATTTAGACAGACCTAATTTCACATTTGCGTAGATATGTACTTGGCCCAATTTTGAAAACTATAGAACAATCATTCTGGTTTGGTATTAGTTTTGATTCTAATGATCTATTGGAGTTTCTAATGATGTAATAGGGGATCTGTAGAGTGCTTAGGGCATCTAAGGGTCATAATCCTGCCCTGGCCAGGAGAAATGGCAGCAGAAGAGCCATCAGTAGCTTGTCTTGTAGCTGCAGGAAGAGGTCAGTGATTCCAAGTGGGGAAGATTTCCTGAGTGTATTCTGTAATTTTATTTCTCTAGTTTTCCCCTCCACGTTAGAGACCTGTGCTTGATCTACACCTGGGTGCTCAAAGGATGAAATCACCAATTTACATCTTATTCTGAAGCATGACCGGAGGGAACAGCAGTGGTGTGGTTGGGGAATTGCAAAGGGAGCAGCAACTTACCAGTGAGAATGCAACAGATGAGAAAGACCTGAACCATCTTATTTTGTTGGGCTACATTTAGTAGAGAAGATGAGATTAAGGGAAAAAAAATGGAGGTCTCTATTACTATAAAACTGGGAAATAGGTGCAAATATTTTACGGGGGAAAAAACAGGGGCTTCTAAATAGAATAGTTAAAGTTAGCAAATCTATTTCTCCTTTTTGCCTCAGGGTAGGATCCATTTTCTTAACCCTTTGCATTTTTTTCCTCACAAATATTGGACTTTGCTTTTTAAAATAGAATAGCTAGACATAATATATCATAAAATTCTCTGGAAAGAACTTTTTGTACTTATTTTGCCTATGTAGAAACCTAGATAATAAGTATGTTTAAATATATCACTAATGATACTGTAATTCCAGACACTTGTGTTTCAGAATGGGATGGACTTTTCAGAGATTTAAAGAAGATAGAGTGGGAGGTTGAACCTGGTAGCACTAGGGTTGTTAGGAGAGAAACTGGGTCTCTAACTCATCCAGGAAACAAACCAGAAGGCCCAAACCACATTTCCTTTTGTTCCTGCAAGTCTGCAAGAACCTCTGCTTGCCCACAGAAGGAAACTTGACAACACTTTGGCCTATAAACGCCGGCATACAAACTGCACTAAATCTCCACCCAGCTATTTTGGGCAAACTAGAGGAAAAATAGCAGACTGCATAGGAGGAAGCTTGGGGGCCCGCCAAGGCCATGACGTACAGGTTTCCAAGCAAAAGCTATGGATGAATCAGAACAAATCATGTCTGAGTCACGCTCAGATATAGGGCTTCCTGTTCCTCAGTTTCACAGCTTATATCACAGGAAGAAGAGGTAAGGATTCATAATAACTCTCCAACCTCTCAGAGGCCATCCAACCCACCATCAAACCATGTTTTCTTGAAGCTTCATGGGATGTTGGTGGAGGTGTTCTCTGTATTCTTTTTACTTTGCATTTGGCCATTACACAACTCCTATGCCTTTTTCAATGAAGCCCAAGATTCCCAGTGGAGAAATAATGAAAACCACTGGTATTTTCCTAAAGCTGTTTCATGTTTCAGCAGCTCCAGTGAGTGGCTGCACAGCAGTAGCATTCATGCTGCTGTTAGCTTGGGAAATATAAAGAGACTTTGAAAAAGAATATTTTTCTTGTGTTAGGTTGTTCCCAGTTTTGACCTGATAGCTGGATGAGTGGTTTATTTTTCTTTTATTAGATGTGACTGGAATTGGTAGCAGGGTCATCTGCTGGATATTGGATAAAATAACTCAGAAAAAAATGTCACCAAACTTGAAACCCATATGTAAATAAATCTAGAGGTCTCTCCTTGTTTTTCATAGAAAGGATCCAGGTTATATCTGTCAAAATCTCATAGCTTTTCAGAAAAGTGGTTTTCTATCCTAAATGGTCAGGTAAATCTTGGATGTGATTTAAACAATGGGTGTTTTATATATAAGCATTTTAGGAATACGTCTATTCTTTGTGATGGAACATCTGAACCAAGGCTCAGTAAGTTCAGAATTGTTTGGTAATCATGTGGATGCCATCTTACGATTCCCAGGGAGGAAACCTTTCTCTTTCTACCCTTCTAATACTTTGGCTGGCCTAATAATCAAATTAATAGAAGATATATTAATAGGACAAAAAACAAATTTAATTTCTTATGCATGGGGGCTCCATAAGAATCTGAGGGCCCACAGGCACTCAGGCAATTGGAGTTCATGTGCCATTCTGAACTAAGTAGAAGGGGTAGGAGTCTGCAGCTTAAAAGGGAAGAAGGTAATACTCATGAGCTGGAAAAACAAATGTTTTCTGGGAGGTGCAGAGACCGGGGGACACAGAGAGGACTTTGGTCTCTCAGTCCTGAGGAGTTCCCCCTACCATGTAACCCATGACCTTTGAAGTTATATCCCCAGTGCTCTTCCTGGACCTGGCCCTTTATCTACAATCTTTTAGGCAGCTAGTGGGGAGATAAAACAGTGCTGCCTGAGACTTCTGGGCCTTAATCGTGTTACCTTCAAAATAGTCTGTGTTCCAGATGGCACATTTTAGGGAGACTTGTTCTGCAAACCCCTACAACAATCACAGAGCTAACATTTGTTTTTAATAGTTCATTTCTTCTTGTATTTTTTCCATTACTGTTTATCTCTCCATACTCTCTTCCACCTCTGCTCCCGCCCCAAAAATGACAACACTGTTGTCCATGTCCATTAGTTCTTTTTCGTTTTTGCTTGATCCTTGCACACTAAACTGCCCCCATCCAGAGCATTTTAAAGTATGAAATTTTCACATAAAGTAAGGTCATATTTTTTTAAATTTTATTTTTATTGTTTTTCTGTTACAATTGTCCCACTTTTCCCCTCATTGCTAATCTCACCCAGCCCACCCCTTCTCCCACAGTCAATCCCCACCCCATTGTTTATCCACCAGTTATTTATACTAGTTCCTTTACTGTACCATTCCCTTATTTACCCCCCTTACCTCCCACCCACCCCTTGATAACTGTTACTCTGTTCCTTGTTCAATTTTGTTCATCTGTTTGTCTTGTTCATCAGTTTCCTGTATCAGGTGATATCATATGTATTTTCTTTCATTGCCTGGCTTATTTCACTAAGCATAATTCTCTCTAGTTCCATCTATGTTGTCACAAATGGCAGGAGTTCCTTCTTTCTTTCTGCTGCATAGTATTCCATTGTGTAAATGTATCACGGTTTCTTAATCCACTCATCTACAGATGGGCACTTAGGCTGTTTCCAGCACTTGGCTATTGTAAACAGCACTGCTATGAACCTAGGGGTGCATAGTTTCCTTTTGAATTGAGGTTTCACGATTCTTCAGGTGTAATCCTAGCAGTGGAATCACTGGTTCAAAAGGCAGTTCCATTTTTAGCTTTATGAGGCAATTCCTTACTGCTTTCCATAGCGGCTGCACCAGTCTGCATTCCCACCAACTGTGCACTAGGGTTCCTGTTTCTCCATGTCTTTGCCAACATTTGTTGTTTGTTGATTTGTTGATGATGGCCATTCTGACTGGTGTAAAGTGGTATGTCATCATGGTTTTTATTTGCATCTCTCTGATGGCTAGTGGTGTTGAGCATTCTTTCATATGCCTATGGACCCTCTGTATATCCTCTTTGGAGAAGTGTTTGTTCAGGTCCTTTGCCAATTTTTTAATTGGGCTATCTGTCATCTTTGTGTTGAGATGTGTAAGTTCTTTGTATATTTTGGAGATCAATCCCTTGTATGAGGTATCATTTGGAAATATGTTTTCCCATATGGTTGGTTTACTTTTCATCTTGCTGATGTTTTCCTTTGCTGAGCAAAAACTCTTTAGTTTGATGTAGTCCCATTTGTTTATTTTTTCCTTTATTTCCCTTGCCTTAGGAGATGTAGCAGTGAAAATATTGTTATGTGGGATACCTGAAATTTTCCTGCCTGTGTTTTCCTCTAGGACTTTTATGGTGTCACGTATTACATATAAGTCTTTGATCCATCTTGAGTTTATTCTGATTGTGGTGTAAGCTGGTGGTCTAGTTTCATTTCTTTGCACGTCCCTGTCCAGTTCTCACAGCACCATTTGTTAAAGAGGCTATTTTCACTCCATTTTATATTCCTTCCCCCTTTGCCGAATATTAGTTGACTATAGAGACCTGGGTTTATCTCTAGGCTCTCTGGTCTGTTCCATTGATCTATATGTCTGTTCTTATGCCAGTACCAGGCTGTTTTGATTACAGTGGCCTTGCAGTATAGTTTGGCGTCAGATATTGTGATTCCTCCTATGCATTCTTCTGTCTCAAGATTGCTGTGGCTATTTGGGGTCTTTTTTGGTTCCATATAAATTTTTGAAATATTTGATCTAGGTCTGTGAAATGTGTCACTGGTATTTTAATAGGGATTGCATTGAATCTATAAATTGCTTTGGGTAGTATGGACATTTAATGATCTTGATTCTTCTTATCCATGAACATGGTATATGCTTCCTTTATTTGTATCTTCCTTAATTTCTTTCTTCAGTGTTATAGTTTTCCAAGTACAAGTAATTTATCTCTTTGGTTAAGTTTATTCCTAGGTATTTTATTTTTCTTTTTACTATAGTAAATTGGATCTTTTTCTAGTTTCTATCTCTGATATTTTATTGTTGGTGTACAGAAATGACTTTGATTTCTGAATATTGACTTTGTACCTGCTATTTTGGCAAATTCACTTATTAAATTGAGTATTTTTTTCATGGAGTCTATAGGGTTTCTTATGTATTCTATCATGTAATCTGCAAATAATGATAGTTTTACTTTTTCTTTTCCAATTTGGATGCCTTTTATTTCTTTTTCTTGTCTGATTGCTGTGACTAGAACTCCCAATACTATGATGAATAGGAGTGGAGAAAGTGAACATCCTTGTCTTGTTCCTGATCTCAGGGGAAATGCTTTCAGTTTTTGTCCATTGAGTATGATGTTGGCTTCAGGTTTCTCATATATGGCCTTTATTATGTTGAGGTATGCTCCCTCTATTTCCATTTTTCTTAGTGTTTTCATCATAAATAGGTGTTGTACTTTATCAAATGCCTTTTCAGCATCTATTGGTATGATCATGTGGTTTTTGTCTTTCATTTTGTTTTTGTGGTGTATTATATTTATTGATTTGTGAATATTAACCCATGTATGCATCTCTGGGGTGAATCCCACTTGATCATGATGTATGTATGTTTTAATGTGTTGCTGGATCCTGTTTGACAATATTTTGTTGAGGATTTTAGCATCTATATTCATTAGTTTATTGGCCTGTAGTTTTCTTTCTTTGTTTTGTCTTGACCTGGGTTTGGAGTTAGGGTAATACTGGCTTCATAGAAAGAGTTTGTGAGTCTTCCCTCCTCTTGGATTATCTGGAATAGTTTGAGAGAGGTAGGCATTAGTTCTTCCCTAAGTGTTTTGTAAAATTTGCCTGTGAAGCCATACAGTCCAGGCTTTTGTGTGCCGGGAGTGTTTTGATTACTGTTTCAATTTCACTCTTTGTTATCAGTCTGTTCAGACTTTCTGCTTCTTCTTGATTTAGTTTTGGAAGATTATATATTTCTAGAAATTTTTCCATTTCATCATGGTTGTCAAGTTTCTTGCCATATAGTTGTTTGTAGTAATTTCTTACAATCCTTTGTATTTCTATGATATCAGTTGTGACTTCTCCTCTTTTGTTTCTGATTTTGTTTATTTGGGTCCTTTCTTTTTTTCTTGACGGGCCTGGCAGAGGCTTGTCGATTTTGTTTATCTTTTCAAAGTCCAGCTCCTGCTTTTGTTGATCTTTCGAATTGTTTGTTTAGTCTCTATGTCATTTAAATCTGTTCTGATCTTGGTGATTTCTTTCCTTCTACTCGCTCTGGGCTTTGTTTGTTGTTGTTGTTCTAGTTCTTGTAGCTGTAGGGTTAGATTTTTATTTGAGGTCCTTCTATCCTTTTTAGGTAAGCCTGTAGTGCTATGAACTTTCTTTTCAGGACTACTTTCCCATGCCCCATAGGTTTTGGGCTGTGCTCATTATTATATGTTCCCAGAAACTTTTTGATTTCTTCCTTGATGTCATCATTAACCCATTTATTACTTAATAGCATGTTATTTATTCTCCATGAGTTTGAATGTCTTTAATTTTTTTCCTTGAGGTTGATTTCTAGTTTCAAGGCATTGTGATTTGAGAAGATGATTGATATAATTTCAGTTTTCTTGAATTTGTTGTGGCTTGCTTTGTTTTCTACCATGTGGTCTATCTTTGAAAATTTTTCATGCACATTTGAAAAGAATGTATATTTTGCTTCTTTGGGGTGAAAAGTTCTATATATATCAATTAAGGCCATTTGGTCTAGAGCATTGTTCAATCCCTAAATATCCTTGGTGTTTCTTTGCTTTGAAGATTGAGTGTGTTGCTGTTGTTATCCTTCTTGTAGTCTTCCAATGTTTTCCTTATATATTTGGGTGCTCCTATGTTGGATGCATATATGTTTACCAGGGTTACATCTTATTGATGGATTGTTCCCTTAAGTATTATGAAATGTCCTTCTTTGTCTCTTTTTATGGCCTTTGCTGTGAAATCTGTTTTGTCTGATATAAGTATTGCTACCCCAGCTTTCTTTTCATGTCCCTTTGCTTGGAATACTTTTTTATACCCCTTCATTTTCAGTCTGTGTAAATCTTTTGTTTGAGGTGTGTCTCTTGTAGATAGTATATATGTGGGTCATGTTTTTGTATCCATTCTACTACCCTATGTATTTTGATTGGAGCATTTAATCCAATTTTATTTAAGGTTATTATTGACAGGTATTTATTCATTTACTTTTGTACCTGTGTTCCTCTTTCTCTCTCTTTTTCTTCTTTTTCTTACAGCATTCCCTTTAGCATCTCTTGCAATGCTGATTTGGTGGAGATGTATTCTTTTAGTCTTCCTTTGTCTGGGAAACTCCTTATTTCACCTTCCATTTTGAAGGAGAGCCTTGCTGGATAGAGTAGTCTTGGTTGCAGTCCTTTGTTTTTCATTGTTTGAAATATTTTTTGCCATTCCCTTCTGGCTTGCAATGTTTCTGTTGAGAAATCAGTTGATAGTTTTATCAGAACTCCCTTGTATGTTATTAGCTGTTTTTCTATTGCTGCCTTTAGGATTCTCTCTTTGTCTTTGAATGTTGCCATTTTTATTATGATGTGCCTTGGAGTGGGCCTTTTTGGGTTCAGCTTCATTGGGACCCTTTTTGCTTCCTGGACTTGCATGACTTTTTCTCTCATCAGGTTAGGAAAATTTTCTGTCATTACTTTGTAAATCAGGATTTCTATCCCATGCTCCTCTTCTTCTCCTTTTATCCCTATGATATGGATAATTTTTCATTTCATGTTGTCCTGCAGTTCTCTTAAACTCTCTTCATTCTTTTTCAGGATTTTTTCATTTTGTTGCATTGATTGGGAGTTTTTTTCTATGTTTTCCTCTAACTCACTGATCTGATTCTTTGCTTAGTTTAGCCTGCTTTTGATTGCTTCTATGGTGTTCTTCAGTTCAGAAATTGTATTAGTTATTTCTTTCTGGTTGTTATTGATAGTTTCTATGTCCTTTTTTTATGCTGTAGTTCTCAGTAAGTTCCTTATAACTTCCCTGGAATTTTTTTGTCATTTCCCTGGAGTTCTTTGTAGTTCCCTTGGAGTTTATTGTGATTTTCTTTGAGTTTGTCAAGTTCATTGAGCTTCCTCATTACTATTGTTTTGAATCCCATTTCTGATAGTTCCCTCCTTCTGGAAATTCCTCCTTTCCTTTTGGTGGGGTGTTATTCCACTTCCCCATTTTGGGCACTGGTCTTGTTTCTGCTTCTTAGATTGATCTGCTTTTATTTTCTGCCTTTATGGTATGACCTTCTTGTATACAGTTGTTGAGCTGCTGCCTCCAGCTGATGCCACCTGGAGGGAAGTAATCTGCTTAAGTGATTTCTCCCGTAGCACCTAGTCTGCTGCTCTCCCAGCTCTTTCTCGAGAGCCAGCACCCAAAACTTATTACAGAGTGACTAGTACACTTCATCGTCCTTTGGCCTCAGCCAGGCCCTCATGCAGGCCAGAGGCAGCCCATTGCGCACAGGAACAGATGGGTCCAAGGCAGACTGGGTGCTTGCCTGTTCCAGTGGAGGTGGAGGCCTCTGCGCTCTGGTCGGTGGGTTTGTTGTGTGCCTGTTGGGGTGGGCTGGGGGTGCCTGGATGCAGTGGCCAGCGAGTTGGGTGCACGCCTGGGTGGGTGGACTTGGGCACTTCCATGTGTGCACTTGTGCGACCCCATGGGAAGGTTGGGGAGTGGCAAGTTCTCTTCTGTGCCTGTGTTGCTCAAGAATGTTGTCCTACCCATAGCCTCTCCTCTCCTCTTCACAAAAAACTGAAGAAAAAAAGGAAAAGAGAAAACACATTCATACACACACAACAGTATGCTGTTTCTTGCCTCTCAGAGCCAGATGCCACCTGGCCCACTCCTGGCTCTGCCAGTGGGCAGAGACTCGCTCTCCTCCTGAGTCCTCTCTGGGGAATCCTGGGCTCACTAAAGAATCTTTGTGTACTGCTATCCACAGCTCGGGGAGCCAAGCCAGTCAGAAATCCCATCTCATCCCTTTCTTTTCCGCTATCCTCACCAGACAGGTCGCTCCCAGACGGTCTTCTATGATCCAGCAGTGCCAAGGCTCAACTCCTTCCAGTATCCAGATGTTGACTGAGATGCTCTGTCTGCAATTAGTCCAAATTACAGACAGGTCTTGGGAGCAAGCAAGTGCAGCCTCCCCTCACTCCTCCGCCATCTTCCAGGCTTTTTCCAGTAAGGCTATATTTTTAAGACCAATTATATTAGTCAGCTTGGGCTGCTGTATCAATAGAATCTGCTATCTGTGTTGGTTATGGAGTATGAGTTATCTTCCATATTATCATTATATTACATTGCAACAGGCATCTTGATTTAATGTGGACAATCTCCAAACTCCCCCCCACTCCCAGGATTACAGTTATTAATGATGGTATCCTTGATGGCAAGACTTTGACTTATTGATGCTCATTATATTTGCGGCTCAATAAAGATTTCTTAGTGGATAAATGTCACTTGATATATCCATTCATGCATTTAAAAGAATAATTTAGCTGTTGAATTTGAAGTGTTTTGAATCTATTTGTGTTAATAATGATTTGGACAAATTACAAATTTTCTCTATCTTAATTGTCCTCTTTATTAAAGGGATATTCAAGATGTTTGTGAAATCTGATTCACTAAATGAACAGAAGCTCTAAATGGGTCCTTGTTCTTCTTCCTTTTTTGGCCTTTTTAAAATCTCAAGTTCCTGTGTTTAGAGAGAGTCAGTTCCTTTTCAGACTTTGTCTTTTGACCGAAAGCAGAAAGTCTCAGGCACCTGCATTTGAGAAACTTGCAGTTCAGTTTAACATGATGCTGCTGGGAAGAGGGTCAGCTTAGAGGCCTGAGAGTTGTCTGTGAGCCTGCTGTTCCCTGGACTACAGAGCTGATTCACGTAGCCCTGCATGTGTTTTAGAATTTGTGAAAGGTATTCAGGTGACTGGAGGCAGGACAAGGAAACCGTGGTTTCTTTTATTCACCATTATTCCTCCTTGTCTTCTGTTCTCATTTTTATTTTATCATATTTTTTCTCTCTCTTGGCCTTTTATTCTCTCACTTACTGCTACATTTCAAAGAACATGGGCTGTTTAGATTGTAACATTAGTTCTGTGAAGAGACTCATAAAGCAGGCAGTGGAGAGGAGGTATGCAGATGAACAGAGCAATACAAAGAAGGCAATTTAAGTGCATATGAAACTAAAACTCTGCCTCTGCTTATTTTCGCCTCTATTGAGGACTCACCGCATATACTTTGTAGTTTTATTTTACATGGTGATCCCCCTTCTCTTTGACTTTTAAATTCTCTCCTCTCTCCTATTGGCAATATTCAAGATTGTATATTCATACACTATTACCATGTCTGTATGAATAAAAGTACTCCAAACCTCTGTTGTCTTATATATTACACCAGTAATCTCATCATCTGAATCTTATCTGGGGGGCGGTGGCAGGGTGGGGTGCTTGAGGGGGATATATTTTATAAAAGTTATGGGAGGGCAGGGGGGAGAGTTTGGATTATAGAGCACTATAGTTCCCTTGAGAACTATTATCCCCATTATGACTATTTGCATTCTCTGCAAAGCTTCCATTTTTCCCTTTCTGCCTTTCTCATTTTCTCATCTGCTTCTCTGCTAGGATTGTCCTGGATACAGACTTCTGGGCTGTAGTTCTGTGCCCTGTGCTTCTTGCAAGGAGCAGCTCCCTGGACTGACTTGGCGGCTCTGCACTTAGGCTTGTGGCTAGCACACTTTCTTCACTACCAGTATCCTCTTCAATTAGTGTTGCATGACAGGCCGAGGGGCATCTGCAGTCTCTCTGGGGAGTGACAGCCCAAACCTGTGTTTTGTCTGGTGACCCTACAGGGGCTTCTCCATCAGGGTATGAATCTCTGGTGCACAACTCACTGCATCTCATTCTCTGCTATTTGCATCTTAAGCGAAGCACCTTACTTTCTAATCATCCATATTTATGATCTATCATAGTACACGGATGATTCCTTTCAGTGAAATTTTCCAATGCCATTAGTCTCTGTATTCCAAATTAGGGCCACCCTGATAAATAGGCAAATAGTTTAACAGATCTGAAAGAGGGATTAGATAAACAAGGGTAAGAATAAAATAACACTTATAGTGAAGCCAATTTAGAGAAAAAATGAGCATTTTATGTCAACATTTGGTCACCTCAAATGACTTATGAATAGTAGTAATAAAAAGTGCCTTAATATTTGTATAGTATTTTAAAATATAGCGAGCACTTTCATATGCATTTATTTTTCTGTGTTCCCTTTAAAAATTGTGAAGTTTTCCAGAATGGGAATGCAGGTGAGAGAACCATCAGAAAGATAAGAGATTTATCAGAAAAGTTGCAGAGTGGGCCAGTTACCTGAAATGCTAACTTTCTGTGTCCTAGTCTTGTACTCCTATCACTATAACATTGCTTGATAGAGTAATTATAGACTGGACAAATGTTTAGAAAATTCTTCTCCATCTAATGGAGGAGAATAATTTCAGCTCTATACTAGGTATTGTGTCAAGTTCCAGGTACACAAAGTTGAATAGGAACTGAACCTTCACATTTATCCTGCTTACTGGTTTTGACACCAATATTTATTCTCAGAGATTAGCGTGGGTAGTGTGGTCCAGATACATTGGCATCATCTGTCTTCAACAACATTCTGAGAGGGAACTAGTTTCCAGGCTTAGAACTGGGCTTTGTGTTTCCTGCTAAACGGAGAAGAACTTACATCCTACACAGTTTCTGTTCTTAGATTAACGGAGACAGCTCTTTTCATATGTGCATGAAGATGAATCCTAAGGAGGCCTGGATGGCAGTTTGGCCATCTTAATGTACTGTGACAGGTATATGAGGATATATTTAACCTGGTAAACTTTCTCTTGCCTCCACTAGAAAAGTGTGGCTCTGTGGGGATTGCGAGTATGAAAGGAGAGGGAAAGGTTGAAGAAATCTTTAATTTAGACTGCTCTTAAGATATACTGTGTGATTCTTGATCATCTTTATTGGAAGGTTCTCCCCTTTCTCTAAAAATATATTTCTTATCTTATTGTAGTGACTATCTGATTTCTCTTTTCTCTTGTTTGGATGATTGGTCTATAGTTCTCACTCCATTTTTAAAACTCTGAATTCCTCTTGTTAGCATAAAACATGGCTTTCCCCTATTCTTTCTTACCTTCTCAAATGTACAAGTGACCTAATTGCTAAAGTAAATGCCAATATTTTTTCTGTTGTCATTTTCTTTGACCTCAACATAATAGCAGATAGAAATTATTAAACCCTCTTTCTTAAAAATATTCTTTTGACTCACAACTTTCCTATCCTATAAGTTTTTCTTTTCTGCATCTTGCCATTCTTATTCTTGCTGTGAACTTAAATGTGGACACCTCTATATTCCATTCTCTCTCGATACTGTCTGTACTCTCAATGGATATCTTATTTGTATTCACTCATTGAATAATTATCCCGATGACAATGATTACAGATCAGTAGAGCCTGCTAAATCACTGTAGAACGATGATCTGCCACTCCCTCCAAAATACACCTATTTAAAAAGTACCCCAAACCTCCATGTTAAAAATAAAGCCAAAAGCAACAAAGTAAACAAAAATCTTATCTTTCCCAGCCTAAGCCTTTTTTCTTCGTTCCTGTATTTGCTATCTTGTTAAGATTGTCACCATCTACTCCAAATTAGAATTGAGACAACTTTGACTCCTCTCTCATACTCCAAATACAGTTATTTGCTAAAACTAATCTAGTTCTTAGGTGTCTCTCAAGGCTCCCTTAATTATTCCCATTTTACTATACTGGGCTTTTCTCACTTTTCCCTTTGATTATTGCAACAGGTTTCTAACTTTCCTGTTATGTTCTTGTACCTTTTCATGTGGCTATGGCTTTGTTTCCAAGTCAGTAGTTAGAACTCTTATAAAAATATATTTGTTATAGTAACCAGAACAGTTCTCTGTACATAGCAGAGACCCAGTATATATTTGTGAAATTTTTTAAAATAATTTTTTTCATTTACAATTAACATATAATATTATATTAGTTTCAGATATACAACTTGACAGTTATTAGACATTATATGAGTTACTAAGTGATCACCCCAATAAATTTGTTACCCCCTTGGCACTATACATAGTTATTACAATATTATTGATTGTATTCCCTGCACTGTACTTTACATCCCTGTGACTATTGTGTTAACTACCAATTTGTATTTCTTAATCACTTTACTTTAATCACCCATTTCCCCACACCCTCTCCTTTGGTAACTGTCAAAATGTTCTTTGTATTTATAAATCTGTTTCTGCTCTGCTTGTTCATTTATTTTGTTTTTTATATTCCACATGTAAGTGAAAGTGTTACTGAGCAAACCAGAGCCCATTCACGTGGTGCCTTGGTGTATGACCGAACAATTAGTGTTGAGAAAAACAGGTCTTTATTTGCAGTATTCCAACCTGCAGGGTTGGGCTGGGAGCACTTCAGCTTGGAGCCCTGTTCTCCCACAAGTCCCAGCACTTTCCTTGCTCCCCAGAAGACTATAAACCAAAACAAGTCAATTAGTTTCCTATTCCTTATCTGTCAGCTCTCTCCTTCAGGATCTGGGGTATAATGCCATCAGCCTCTGTGAAATAGTCCAGGAAAGCACATATCATGCTACACTGGATCATGGTGAAGTGCAGAAAAGGCACAAGTCCTAAGAGAGTGTCTTTTCCATATGTTCCAAGTTCTAAGAGTCCAGTTAAGAGTCCGGGTCTGCAAGGCAGGGTCCTTGGTGGCTTTGGAGTCAGCTAGAACAGGCAGGACCAAAGCAGCAGCGTGCCTGCTTTCTCACTAGCCCAGGCCACATGGTCATACTACAAACTGTACAGCTGCTGCTTCTCACATGGCTGCCACAACCTTCTCCTACATCATGGCACTCCTACATCATGCTTCTCCAACATGCTCCTCTCTCACCAGACCTCTTGGTGGATGGGGGTGGGGGGCAGTGGGGAGCACATCTACATCCTTTCAAACTGCATGACCCCCTCCATCATGGCTCCTCCCTAATTTTAAATGCTGACCCTGAGCACTATACATCATTGTTATGAAAAAGTATCTTAAGCAGTAGTAGCACCCACCCAAGCAGCAGCACAGCTATTATCTAGCTATCAGCCTGCCATAGATATGCAAAGCATCTTAAATAGCTGAATTATCTCCTCCCCCCATCCCCCAAACCATGGGCTGTGGGGACTTTGGGGATCCCTCCTCAACTCTGTTACAAAAGCATATGGCATTTGTCTTCCTCTTATTTTATACAGCACAATACCCTCTAGACCCATCCATGTTGTTGCAGATAGCAAGAGTTCATTCCTTTTTTGGCTGAGTCATATTCCATTATATATATGCAACACTTTTCCTTTGTCCAGTCATCTATTGGTGGACACTTAGGTTGCTTCCATATCTTGGCTACTGTAAATAATGCTGTAATGAACATATGAAGGTATGTGTCTTTTCAATTTAGTGTTTTGGGTTTCTTTGGGTAAATACCCAGAAATGAAATTACAGGGTTCTTCTTTGTTTCTTGTAATATAGCCTTTGTTTCAAAGCTTATTATTTCTGGTATAAGTATTGCTAACCCAGCTCGTTTGCTTCCATTTTTGTGAAATAATTTTTTTACATTCCTTTGTTTGCTTCTATTTTCATGAAATAATTTTTTACATGCCTTTACTTTCAGTCTATGTGTATTTTCAGATCTGAAGTGCATCTCCTGAAGGCAGCATGTGTAAAGGTCTTGTTTTGTTGTATATTCAGCCTCCATATGTCTTTTGATTGGAACATTTAATTTGTTTGCATTTAAAGTAATTGTTGATAGGTACGTATTTATTGCCATTTTATTTTTCATATTTTTAATTTGTTTTTTCTTCTTCTAAAGGAAGCCCTTTTAATATCTTGTAATACTGGTTTGTTGGTGATGAAAACTTTTATCTTTTCTTTCTTTGGGAAGCTCTTTATCTGTCCTTCAATTCTAAATGATAATTTTTCTGGGCAGAATAATCTTGTAGGTCATTGCTTTTCAGCACTTTGAATATTTTGTACCAATCCCTTCTGGCTTGCAAAGTTTCTGTTGAAAAATCAGCTGACAGTCTATGGGAAGTCCCTTGCAAGTAACTAACTGCCTTTCTCTGTCTCTGTCTTTAGCCTTTGTCATTTTAATTTCATTGTTGTCTTGGTGTGGTCCTCATTGATTCACCTTGTTTGGGACTCTCTGCACTTCCTGGACTTGTATGCCAATTTTCTTCACCAGGTTAGGGAAGTTTTGGTAATTATGATTATTTTTAACGTTTTGCTTGTTTAGTTTTTATTATACTTTTTCCCTATTACCACTAATCCTTATAGCCTCTTCCACCTCCACGCATCCCTCTCCCCCCACCAATCACCACACTGTTGTCTATGTCCATGAGTCCTTTTTCCTTTTTTAAAACATGTTTTCAATTCCTTGTTCTCTCTCTCCTCCTTCTAGCACCCTCATGAGATTAATGTTGATATGCTTGAAGTTGTCCCAGGGGCCCCTTATACTGTCCTAATTTGGGGGGGGATGTTTTTTTTCTTTTTCATTCTGATCAGGTGTTTTTCTGCTTCCTTATTTTCCAAATTGATTATTTGATCCTCTGCTTCATCTACTGCACTGTTGATTCCCTATAAAGTAGCTTCAGTTCAGTCAATGTATGCTTCATTTCTGACTGGTTCCTTACATTTTTTATCTTTTCTATCTCTGTTTTCATGTTTTCTATCTCCTTGTTTTCACTAAGTTTGTCTACTCTTCTAAGTTTATTGAGCATCCTTATAACCAGTGTATTGAACTCTGCATCTGGTAGATCGTTTATCTCCATTTTGTTTAGTTATTTTTCTGGAGTTTTGTTCTGCTCTGTGACATGTTTCATTGTCTGCCTATTTTGTTTGCCTCCTTGTATTTGTTTTTATATATTAGGTATATCTGCTAAATCTCCTGGGCTTGGTAGAATGGCCTTATGTAGTACGTTTCTTATAGAGTTTAGTGGCACTGCCTCCCTGAGTGCCCGTGTAGGTTGTCTATGCCCTCCTGTGGTAGTTGAGCCTTGATTTGCTCTTAACACACAATGGGAGGGACATACTCCCAGACCAATGGGTTGTAAGTACTGGCTGCGGCCACCAATCACTGTTAAGAATAAGCTGTGCAGGGGCCCACCCCACAGAGCAGGACTTCCTTTAGCAGGGTTATGGTGCCCACTGACTCTGCCTCTTGAGTGTGTCACTTGTGAAGTTTGTTTTGTGATGTTTTGACTAGTCTGAAGCTATCCACCTCATGTACTGGCCCTGGGGACACCCAGGAGATACAGGCCAAGGTCAACTGCCACCTGTGTCCTGCCCGGAGCCACCTAGCATGAGCTACAAAGAGACCTACAGAAAGCTGCTACTTGTTCTTGGCTTGGAAGAGCCCAGAGAAGGTCGAGCTGCAAACTAAGGTGGGCTGCTGCTGGTGCTGGGCCACTTAGCCATTGGTAAAAGGCATGCTGAGGCCAGATGCTGCTTTTTTGAGAGATTTTTGGAAAGTCCAAAGCATGAGCCAAGACCAGGCAAATGTATGGAGAAGCCACTGGAAGCAGCTTGAGTGTGCCTGAAAAGCAGGTGGGACATGGTCTTCAAGAACTTACCAGGGCAGGGAAAATAGCATGAGCCAGATTGAGGAGACTTAGATATGGTGCCTGCCTGCTGGCTGTGTTGGGGTAGGGCCCAGAAAAGGAACAGTGGCCTCTGACAGCACTTTGGTGGGGGAGAAAGCTGCCCCCCAGCTCTTGCCCTGATACCAGACAACTGAGTTCCTCTCTGTATGTCTTGGGTGCCCCAAGCTGGAATTCAGAGCAAGTGAGTCTGAATAAGTTCATTTCCAAACTCTTTAAGAGGGACATCTGGGACTCCAGCAGCCTTCCTTCTTAGCCACAATCCGAACTGTTTTTTGTTTTTGTTTTTTAAGATTTTATTTATTTACTTTTAGAGAGAGGGAAAGGAGGAATAAAGAGAAGGAGAGAAACACTGTTGTGCAAGAGAAACATCAGTTGGCTGCCTCTTGCATAACCCCAACTGGGGAGGCCCGCAACGGAGGCATGTGCCCTGACTGGAAATTAAACCAGCAACCTTTAAGCTTCCAAGATCATGCCCAATGCACTGAGCCACACCAGTCAGGGCCTGAACTGGTTTTTACAGCCAGAAGTTGTGGGGATTTATTTTCCTGTAGCTGGAACCCAAAGCAGGGCTACTGATGTGGGGCTGAGACCCCACACTTCTCAGGGGGGACCTCTGCAGCCAAGGTACTCCTCCTGATTGTTATCAACCATACATGGCTGTGGGACCCATTATTTCCAAGTCTCTGCCCCTCCTACCAGTCCTGATGTGGCTTCTTATTTATATCCTTAGTTGTAGGACTTCTGTTTAGTTAGATTTCAGGTGGTTCTGAATGATGATTGTTCTGTCATTTAGTTGTAATTTCGATGAGGTTGTGGGAAGATTCAAGTACTGCATTTACTTACACTGCCATTTTGACTGGAACTCCAATTTTTAAAACAATTACAGTTGGGGTTCATCTGAGTTAAGAATGGCCTTGAGGCAAGCTGGGTCTTTGCAGGAAGAATTCTGACTGGATTCCTTTGTCTTCCATTCTTGAGAAACTTCTGGCTTAGAATGCTCCGTAGGCATGACCTCAGGCTCTTTCAGTGTTGCAGAGAAAGGCTTGTGTACTGGGCATTTCCGGTTGATAGTTAGCACCAACTTTTTGGATTGTGCCATAATATTAAGTATCAAGTTGCATTATGAATATGCTCTGCTTCTATATGGAATCTTCTTTGAAATATAAATATTCATATTTATCTTTATTTGCATATTCAACTACATTATACTGCACAATGCATTATGGGTTTATGATACTTTCATATGAGAAATAAATATGCAAATATAATCTAGTTTGCACTAAGTTGAAATATTTTTTGCACTACTGTGAGAACTTGGGTATCTATGTGAAATAGATGGCTGAAGTGAGTTTAGGTACAGTGGAGTTTTTATATGTAGATCAGGTTTTTAAATGAATAGAGGTAAAAATTGTATAGAATCAAAATAAAACTAAAATTTTCTTAAGAAGTTGTTCATGAGAGATGGACATAACCTATGGCCTCACTGAGTCCTAAATATCTCTATTTTCCTTCCAGTGTTTTAAAAATTGCTCTTTCTTAGTTAAGAAATAGATGACCAGCTAATTTTTGTTTATAGAACACACTAAATTGAAAACATGTACTCTTAAACCCCAGAACTATACTCAGCATGATGGATGCTCAGATGCCCAGAGGCAAACAGGAATTGTGATGTCTGAGGGGACCTGAAGCACCAGCTCCCATTTCTAGTACCCTAGTCTATCTACCATATGTGCTTATTGAGTGGAAAAGTGAGGACAATCACCTGCCCTTTTTATATTTTTCAAATTGTTGAATGCAGATAGTTAATTTTTGCTTAGTTGAATGAGCTTGGGCTATGACAAATTGAATATCCAATCATTTATACATGGAATAGAATTTGGACATCATGATAAGTAATTAAATGCTATTCACTGCTTGATTTGTGTTTAGTACACTTGTAGTGTCTGAAACAACTTTGAACTTTTCATCATTAGAAATGAAACTTGAAGATGAGACCTAAAATTTAGATTTTCATAGAAATAAAGATCACATGGTGTTTACTATGATTTCTTCTTTCAAAATAAAGAAGACTGTGTCAATCACACCATCAGGACCCTGGGTGCATTAGCACAAACATATAATGTTATACTCTCAAATATTTCAGTTTCATCAATTATACCTTCAAAAAGGTGTCATTATTGAATTTACTTTCATTGTGTAGCTCAATTTCTTCTAGAGTATTATAATTTCCTGTTAAATAATAGTTATATCTTACCTCAAATTTCTGAATGTGTTTAAATTAGTTATTGGGACTCCTAGGATGGGACTTACTAATGCAAGATGAATTATAATTATCTAAGTAAATTTTTTACCTGGTCAAATTTTCTTAAACTAAGTGGGTGTCCAGTTCAGCAGGATCAAAGGTAATTAATGTTTTTCAGCAGTAAGTGTGATAGATACTTGCTTGTTAAGTCAATTACATCAAGACAAACCTTGAATGTGAAGTAAGAGTGTACTATAAGTAAATTACAAATAACATTAATGTGACAGATCCAATAATTTGCCACTTGTTATTCCAGCAAGATTTGAAAAATCAGATAGCTGAAGTTGCTGTAAGGAACACAATTTACTATAGAGATACCCCAAGAGAAAACTTTAAACTTCAGCTTTGTGTGTTGATTTTTGTCAAGTAGTCACCTAGGGTCTGTTTTGTAACAATCTTGACTATTCACACTAAGCAATAATTGTATAGAAAAGTTAGAAACAGTTAAACACCCTGCTTCCTGGTAATACAATGCTATTTGCTTAAGATATGCAAGTACTTGCTGCAGAGAATCAGTGATGTTGGCTTACAATATGAGTGTAATAGGAAAATCCTGGAAGAAATGACAGCATTCCCCATTTAACTGAAATATAATGAGGACGGTGGAGGAATGTAATTGTGTGTTCTATCTGACTCAACTTTTAATTTAGCTGAAATCTGTAGTATGTATACTAAAGTTATTGGTACTTAGTAAAGTAAGTTACAATTTTTACTTGGGTTTAAAACAAAAGAATTCAACCGAAGTTGGAAAAATAAAAACTTTACTCCATGATTCATGATTTTACATTCACATTGTCAGGAATTTTGAAGATGAGAAATTTAATTTATTTTAGTTAGTTATTATTGATTTAATAATATCTAAAGCTAAATATTCACACAATGTATTATTTTATTGATTGTGGGTCCTCTTGACTGAATAATATATTCTTGTTTAGCATTCAGATACCATGGTTTCTTCAGATGTGGGCATTTTTAACCTTTGACATTTATTGATGAAGAAATTGAAAATGTCTCTGGAAGATGAGAAAGTATGTCATGATTATAGGTAGTTGAGTTTTTTAAGAGTTTGATTTCCTGTCACAAATACTTAATTTTATTTACTTCATTGGTGACTAGGTTAATTTTTCAAAGTTAACCTAATTTCCTTTTTCACCTGAGAATTGTTTAGAGCAGGCTCTGAGAAAGACTGTGGTAGATTCCCAGCATGAGTAGAATAATTTTCACCACTGAACTTCCCAGTAAAACATTCTAAAACAGTTCATAGTAATGATAAAACCTAAACACATTTCTGGAGAAATAAATCTCTCTGTAATGGGAAAACGCTTGGACAGTTCTGGCTGTTAAGTTAAAAACAATCTCACAGGCACCTTTTCTCTCATTTCCTTGTGTTTCTCTCAGACCCCCCCTTCACAGTTCTCACTGGCACATTGTAGGTAAGAACCTGAACTAGCACCAGGTAGGCATAGGTTCAGGTTCTGACTCTGTCCCCTACTATTCATGTGACTCCAACCAAGAGTCTAGCTAAACGCAGCTTGATCATACAAGGATGATGATGATAGCTCCTACTTCACAGGATAGTTGTGGGAATTACAAGAGTGAATACGTGTTAACATTTCACCCAATGCTTGATGCACATAGTGGCAATTCCCTTCTAGGGTCAAGAGCAGGGCTCCTGCTGTCTCAGCTTCATCAGTTGCCCAACCTTCATTTGTATCGCAGTAAGAATCAATTCCACACCTCCCAGTTTGCAATGTAGGCAGAGAAAAATATATCTTCCACACATTTTGTTTTTGTTTGCCTCCTCAGTATCATATTCTTTATCTGAGTGCTGAATTTTTCTTGCCTAATTGATAATAATATTAAGTAGCTCAAATGAGGATGATACCAACTTAAGTAAAATATTATTTATTGATTTTTGTGTGTGTGAGAGAGAGAAACATTGATTTGTTGTTCCACTTATTTATGCATTCATTGATTGCTTTTTGTATATACCAAGTTTAGGGATCAAACCTGCAACTTTTGCATATCGGAGTGTTACTCTAACCAACTAAGCTACCTGGCTAGGGTTCAACAACTCAATTTTGAGCATTTATTATATACCAGAAACTTTGTTAAGCATTTTATCTGCAGGATATTATTTAATTCTCAAAGAATTTTTAATCTAAATATATTAATATACTTATTTTATATATCTCTAAATCATATATTTAGAGAGGTAAGTAAGCAATAATTTTCTACTTTTTATGAATAAGGTACCAATATGAGGTACTACATAACAACAAAGTTTGGAAGTAGGATTGCAATTCATATCTTTCCAAGACTAATCCTGGAAATACATTTCTAAATAACAGTAACAATAATATCAACAATCAACTTTACTTGGTGCCTGTGACATGCATTGTATTAAAAACTTCACATGTGCTATCTCTTAATTTTTATGCCATCCCCATGAAGTAGGTATTACTATTATTCCAATTTTATATAGAAAGAAACGGAGGGTAAATACCCTACTAAAGGTTATGAAGTTGGTGTATGGGAGAGCCAGATTTTGGCCTTACAGATAATCACTTTTCCCCCTTAACCACTAATTCTTCTTCACCTCTCACTCGTCGTCGGCAGCCGTCCGTCTCGAGAGACGATGGTGTAGCTTCTTAAGAGTCTATCTGCACGCCGAGAATGGCTGTGCAGTCCAACTCGGGAGTGACACGGTATTCGAATTCTGTCTCCTCCCGTGTTGAATCGACATCTTGTGATGACGCTGGAGTGTCCTCTCCAGTGAAGCTGAAGCTACAGAGCCTGGGCAGGGTGATATGGAGGGTCTGCTGTTGCCCATGCAGCAGACCCCCCCTCTCTTCGCAGCTGAAGGGTCCAAGGGAAAGACGGAGTCAATACAGCTTGGCTTCAGGTGCGCCGCAGGAGTTGCCGGTGTTGACTACAACGTCGAACCGCCTTAGGGACTCCGGCTCCGGATTTTCTGTCGGGGTTTACTCCCTTAGCCTTTCCCCTGAAGAGGTATGCCGCAAGGCAGCGGAGGTTTTTTGGAGTCAGAGTTTTCCTTCTCTGATGTGCCCTGACTGGAAGATCGAACCAGCGACACTTAGCTCGCAGGCCGACGTTCAATCCACTGAGCCAAACCAGCCAGGGCCAACCTCTCACTACGTGTGATGAAATGTGTATATAATAGATTGCATATGGGTTTTATGATGTCTGCCCAGGAAGTATTCAGCTATGTAATATAAAAAATAGAGACATTTATTGAAGAAGATATAAGATACAAGAAACATTTTATACAGGACAATGACTACTCAGTCCCCTTCAAAGTAGATGCCTTGGGACCTCACACAGTTCTCCCAATTGCCATCAGCTACTCCATCGTATTTCCCTGAATCTCATTGAGAGTCTATACTCTCTTCCCTTTCAAAGGTGATATTAGTTTTCGGAAAAGCCAGAGGTCGCAGGGTGCCAAATCCAGGGGTGGGGGACTGCGTCACCTGAGTGATTTGATGTTTCACAAAAAAACTCTGCATGAAATGTGATGCATGAATGGGCGCATTGCTCTGATGAAGCTGCCAATCACCAGTTGCTATATCTGTGGCCTTCTGAATCATCCAAATAGTTCCCATGGGGAAATGTTCAATCTTAATGCAAATTTTGATGCAGATCTGTTGCTTTATATCGCTCAGTCTTTTTGAATGCAATGGCCACACAGTCCACATGCTCACTCAATGTCTACTGCCCCCACTGACTAGTACAGTGAAGTCATCATTGTTCACACATGCGCATTCTAGTCCACTCTCTTTGGCTGCCAGGTTACATTGATATCTTGCAAACCTTTCTCATTATATTAACAATGGTTGGACTTTTCCCTGACAGACCCTGTATATCTTTTTACTATTAAGCAAAATTTAAACAACTGTCAGAAAAATCTTTTTACTGTTTTTTTTCCCCTTCTTTCCTTTTGTAATCACTGTCTTCTATGATGAGTAAACTTCCAAAACCTTCTCTGCCAAATCATGCCTCTTTCCTTTTTCCTGGTACAATGTGAATCTTGACTCCAGATGGTCTTTCTGGACAAGTGAGAGAATGGTATGGCTCCTAATTCATATTAAAAATGCCGTTTGCCCAACTTCATGAGAACTTACGCCTGAGTGTTTGTGTTTTTGTCTATTATCTATCCAATGTCACTTACATAGTTGCTTCTTTGTCTGCATTACAATTTTTATAAATCCTGAGTTCAACAAGCGGTAGGAAACATGTTACCTCTTAATGTCCTTGAATTTTGTAGCATGTGACAGGAGCTCAGTAAATAGTTTTTGATGATTATATAAATTTAAGATAAATATAAACAGAAATGAAAACTGCCTTAATGATTTAAACCTGTGTGGGCCATCTGCATATTTTCTGTGTACAATCCCACATATAAAGTGTTAATTTTGAGATTTCCTCTTACTCTGGAGGCATAGTAGAAATGATTAGGTTGAGAATCACAACCCTGATAATTAGCTTAGAGATTCTGAATCAGGATGTGTGCTGCAAAAAAAAAAAGTGATTTTTTGGAGCATTTGGCCCTAAGGGGTTGGATAACCAGCTGTCTCAGATTTTATACCTGCTAACATCTGGTTCAGTCAATAGGTACTACGAAATGTAACAGAGCAGGAGGGAGTTCTGCTAACTCTGTCTTGACCTCTGGAGAGTAGGACAAGGGCCTGATTCTCTTTTGGGAACAGTTGGAAAAATAGAGAATTATTTATGTTGTATAACATTTGCAAAGTGCTTTCCAAGCATTTTTTAAGAAGTTCTTGCTCTCAACTCTATTTGAAGTAAATTTGTATGTTGTCCTGTTTTATAGAGCTTAGAGAGGTGCAGAAAGATGTAATTTCTTTGCTTTGGTACCCAGATGAGTTAACAGGCCAGCACAAATACTCATATACTTTCAAGGGCCAGTCTATTTTTTCTTTTTTCAGTTTCCATGTTATCTTATTTCAAAGGCAAATAAAACCAAGAAGCAAGGAAAATGGAAAAGGAAAATAGTAGTGTGACCAAGGAGGAAAGGTTAAAAAAAGGAGAGGATTATTTTTGTACTTCTCATCTTTTTGAATCTCAAATGTGTGTTGGTTCTGTAGTGGTTTTAAAATATATCCATATTCCATGAGCTGTCCAAAGATAACATTACTTCTTTGTTCTTCAACTCATATAATCTTGCTCATTGATATCTCCCCCACCTGACCCCAACAGTTCTGTGTGGCTGGAGGGAAAGAAAACTCTAACGCGTATCTTTAAACTTGTAGGTTTTGTGGTACTTGAGTCTTTTCCAGTTTAACTGAGCTTTTGATTATTCCACAGACCTTGGAGTAATCTTGAGTTCAGGAGAAATACGGATGATCTCAGGGCACTGAGGTGTGAGAGGGGGCTCTGATATTTTGCTGGGCTTGGTTGCAGGGTAGCTGTGTTTCACCAGGGAGAGGACTGGCTGGCTGGTCTCAGCTGAGGTGTGATTGATTGATAGTATACTGGGTGTCCTGGTTTTCTGCTGTTGAAGTTCACAACAGTTGTACCTCCTCGCTTATTTTCATGGCCTGGTTTTCTCATCCCTTTTTCGTGGGTCTCCTCTCAGCATTTACTGACTGTGGAGAACGCCTAGGATAAGGCTGGCTATCTGCCTTTTCTATGCAATTAGCTTATTCCTCAACAGATTCTCAGCCATCTTCTATCTCCATCTCATGAAACAAGGGCACTTCCAAGTCCCTTCTTTATTGCATAGGAGAGAAAAAGTTGAGAATATTAACTCGGATTCTTCCTCTGCCCATTGCCGTTATTCTGCTTTGCTAATTCCTATATTGATGATGGAATTGCTGCAAAACTATTTCTTGCTAGGTTCCCATAGAAGAACTGGGACAAAGTGATTTTGCTTTTAGCATTCCCCTTGAATATTTAACAAAATCCCCCTCCCCCCCGACTTGCACCTAGAGTACTGAAGTCAGGAATAAGAGTCTCATTCCATCCTTTTATCTACTTCATCATCTTCTTCACACAATTTAATACCCAATTCCCTAGTGTGCTTGTTATTTGTGTTGCTTTTGAGAGGGTAAGTATTTTGTTGAGGAATTCACACATTGTTGGAAACAATTGTCTTTAGCGTGTTCATGGGAATAGTACAGTCTTATAGTTGGATCTCCATATCAACCTGCCTAGGCTCTGTAGCTTCAGCTCCACTGGAGAGGACACTCCAGCGTCATCGCAAGATGTCGATTCAACACGGGAGGAGACAGATACCGTGTCACTCCCGAGTCGGACTGCACAGCCATTCTCGGCGGTGCAGATAGACTCTTAAGAAGCTACACCATCGTCTCTCAAGACGGACGGCTGCCGACGACGATAGTTGGATCTATGGATTTTAATCTTAATTGTATGACTTTAGCAATTTCACTTAACCTGACATTGTGTTTCATTCATCTCTAAAACAGAATAATAATTGCTTTTTGTTCCTCATACAATTGCTGTGAAAAAAAAATACACACACACACACACACACACACAAACACACATATATATTCTTGGAGGAAACAGTTCTACTGGTGGTGATGTGATTACTTATAGCAATGTGTAAGCTCCAGGAATAGAATTTGAGGAGTTAACCTCAATGTCAAGATTCTCTCTCCTTTTTCCTCTTCTCATGAATTCATGTTTGAATTTGTCCAAGATTGTATCTTCACGAGTTCTTCATTTGTTTGCATTTATAATTAATTTTTATTTTTGAATAGGAAGATAGTAATTTTTAAAAAATTCAATTAAAAAAATTTAACCCCATATATTCTCTTCTGGACATAAGAAGATATTGCAGAGTTCTAGAATGCACAATTTGATAATTGTAACACCTTAGTGTCATAAATGAGTTCATGGATAATACATTATAAAAACTTTGATCAGGAAGTGGGGGAGGGAAGGAGAGGAGGGGGAGGGGGAGGGGAAGGGGGAGGGGAAGGGGGGATGGTGCAAATGGCGTGGCCGCCATTAAATAAAAAACAAACAAGCAAACTTTGATCAGTTCTAATGTGTCTTATAATGACATATATATTCATAAAGTATATTTAATAATACCACAACCATATTTATGTATATAATTCATATATATCCATAAAGTACATGCATATATACATATAAAATACATATAGCAAACAAACACACTCATATATGAACATACAATGTAGAAAAGCTGGCACAATACAGAAATTCAAGCTAATAAGTGCTATAATTGTCTGCTTTCCTAAGTAAATGAAGTAGATAAGATATATATATATCTTTCATAAAACATTATATACTCTTATGTCATTGAGGGGTCTTCTTCATACTTACTCTAAATCAGTTCTGATTTGGAGGTTGGTCAAAATAAAGACAAGCCACAAAGAAACATTTTATTTAGCTGATCTCTGTAATACTAGCTTTTATAGACTCTTAGTTTCCAGACCAAAAGATTTTGCCTAATGTTTTACAGATAAAATCAGTTTAGTTTGTGTAATGGAGAAGGAGAAATCAAAGAGATAGATAGTTACAGTTAGATTGCTATGATGATCTACAATATATGATACAATGCATAAACATTTTTCTTTTTTAATGTTAATATCTGTTTCCACAAATCTCTGAAGATTATACCTTGGTCAAAAGTAATGGTTTAGGAGAAATATTTTTAAAATATCCATTATAAAACCCACAGAATACTTCTGAGTAGTCTTATTTTCAATGGATAAAAATGGTTTAAAAATAAAAATATTTTAAGATACATTCATATTTATTGATATGCCATTGAAATGAAGCTTTTAATATATGCATTAATTTTAGAATGTATCTAATGTTTTGTTAGAGGTAAAACAATAAAATATAATCAAGATGCATTTTGCAAATATTAAGCAAATTATATATTCTGTTGTTAAAACAATGAAGAAATCACAGTGTGGATATCAGACTTGGGATTTTGTACATATCCTTTTGAATTTGTAGCAATTTTGCATTACATTGTAATGTAGGGGATTTGGTGTCAAAGGGCCTGAAAGCCTCTTTCATAGATGGGTATTTGTGAGATTTTTGAGGAGGAAAAGAGCTTCACCTAATTTTGGAAGCATCACGGAAGATGCAAAGACAGCACGATACCCAAAATGAATGACCAGGTTTCAAACTCAGAGTTTCTTTTTGAAATTGAATCCCAAAAGAAGTTACATATTGGCTGTGTAATTTTTACCTGGAGGATGGCTTTAAAATTTGTTGCGTTCCTGAACAAGCATAATTCCAAGCTCTAATGAGACTAATAGTAAAAATAAATATTTTCTGAGTGTCAGCAGTGAGGGAGATGTTAAAATCTAGCATGTCTTAATATTTAGTTAAAAGAAATTCTTTTTTGTCATGGTAAGTTAGGCCTATTTCCTATTACTGAGTAAGAAATATAGCAGTCTCATGGGTTGAACTTGGAAAAATGCCAGTTATACTTACAGGTACAGCCAACTTTTGGGATATCTTACACATTTTGCAATCCTTTTTGTGTTTTTAAATTTTTGAGCAGTTGCTTTCTTTGGTTACCCAACTGCTTGGTAATTTCTAACCTACAGGATATATATTTCTTATGCTATTATTCTCAAACATTGGCCTACTTTTAAAGCTATGTGAAATACTCAGCTTTATAGCAGGATAGTTCCTTTGGCAAAGATTCCTTTTGTCTTTTCCTCCCTTCCCTCTCTTTTCTGCTCTCCCTCCATCCCCTTCTTTTTCTTTCTTTCCTCATCTATTTCTTTTTTCTATCCCATCTGGTGCCCCACTCCCATTAAGGATAGTAAAATAAGTATTTTATTGTTTAAGCATTCATTAGTTCTGTAATTCAAAATCTGTCAAAACATTTGAGAACTTTTTTCTATTAATAAATGGAAAATCAAATATTAAAACCATATTGTATACTTATAAAAAGTATAATACATTAAAAAAATAACTGAACATTCTTTTGGATACTTTCTAGAACACTATTATATTATGTTCAAATACTGTTTTGCTCTGGGGCAGAGGTGGATAGTGTTTCCATCAGATGTCTGAGACTTGTCAATGAAGTAGAAATACTGAAAGAGAAAGTGGCTGTGTTGGTAGAAACAGCAAAGTAACTTTGGAGGAGCTTCAGTTCAAGAAAGTCTATGTCTGTTTGTATCCCCCTAGAAGTCATATGCTGAACCCTAACCTCTGATGTAATGATACTGGGAGGTTGAGCCTTTGGGAAGTGATTAGATCATGAGGGTAGAACCGTCATGAATGAGACTGGTCCCTCATAAAAAAAATACTTCAGAGAGCTCTCTCCCTTATTCTGCCACGTGAGGGCACAGCAAGAAGACCGCAATCTGCAACCCAGGAAATGAGCTCTCATCAGGCACTGAATATACTAGCATCTTGATCTTGGACTTCCCAGCCTCTAGAACTGTGATAAATGAATGTACATTATTTATAAGCCACCCAATCAATGGTATGTTGTTATAGCAGCCCACACAGACTAAGACAGTGTAGTAAGCAGCAGCTGAGATGGTCAGGCAAAAAGGGGTAAGGACATTCCTGAAAAAGAGAGTAGCACATACAGATGTGTATTGAAGGAACAGCAGGGATCAAAGTGTTTCACCATTTCCAGCATGCTTCGTCAGGCATCTGAGAGGGTGGGAAATCAGGGCTTTTTCCTTCACTCCACTAATACAAATATGCAGTAAATGCCCACTCAGCAGCAAACAGTCTGCTAGGCTTTTGGAAAGACTGACATATTTCCTGGACTCTCAGAGCTTACAGTCCACTAGAGAAAGTATACATTGAACACATAATAATAATAAAGTGAAAAGTACTCCAAAGTATAAGGATGCCATGGAGGAATATACTAGGTGAATTTAACTAAACTTGGAACTCTGTGTTGATTTTCTTGAAGAAACAACTCTCTGGTGAGACATGAAGACTAAGGAAGAATGAACAGAAACAAGGGGTGACTAGTGTTTCTAGTCAGGAG
The DNA here is from genome assembly GCF_987537825.1 of Furipterus horrens. NCBI lineage: Eukaryota > Metazoa > Chordata > Mammalia > Chiroptera > Furipteridae > Furipterus > Furipterus horrens. Next base: position 58,869,098 of record NW_028327175.1, on the reverse strand, counting down.
AATTAGCATGTGCAGGAGGGACTGAAGCAGGAAGGAGGGTAACAATTTCTGGAATTAGATAAAGGCCAGTGTGACTCGAACATAGAGAACAGGAAAGGTGGCTTGAGTTGAGGCTATGGCTAGATGATGCAGGTCCTTAGACCATATTAAAGAGTTAGATTACATCCATAGGGTCAAATCAAACCATTGAATAAATTGTATGGGGTGCTGGTAATATACAAAGGACAGCTAACTAGGAGTCATAATACCTGGGTCTAGTGCTGGTGTAACCAAAAGGAGGTCTGCTGTCTGCCGCTGTGAAAGCCAACACTCAAGAGGCAAGCGCTGATGTAAAGGAAAGTGGTTTATTTGCAGATGCCGGCCATCTAGAAGATGGAGGACTCATGTCACAAAGCCCATCTCCACATCTCAGTGGAGGCAGAGGTTTTTACAAGGAGGGAGAGTAGAACAGAACAGAGATCAAGGGAGTGGATTGCAAAGGTCTGTATGTGCAGAGGAGCACAGTCCATTCCAGTAAGGCAAGTGATGGTCCAGGGAGTGTCATCCTGGTTTAGTCATCCTGGCTTCATGTCATCCTGGGTCCATAAATCAAGGTCAGCAAATCTTTTGGAGTTGAGTTGCCTAAAGGTTCAGGTCTGTATCTTCTGAAGGTAGTTCTTAGGGTTCTTTCACTAACATGCTGTTCATCTATAAGCCACATATTAATCAGTCAGCACTTACCAAAACAATGTCAAAGGAATGGTGGGTGGACTAGAGTTCCCCACTGTTACATTGGCCCTGTTACTAACTAGCTGCATGACTTAAGTGAAAAATAACTCTGGGCCTCATTTATATATGTATGTATGTATGTATGTATGCATATGCATGTATATATATATGTATACTTGTAACTATAGTTATTTTCCAGATTACTTTTTTTTCCAGGATACTATAATAGATTGAATTGTATTTCCCCCCAAAGCTATGTTAAAGTCATAACCCACAGTACCTCACAATGTGATCTTGTTTAGAAATAAGGTTATTTCAGGTATAATTATTTAAGATTACATCATACTAGAGTGGGCCCTTAATATAATATAATTGATATCCTTAGATAAAGGGGGAGACTTGTAGGCACTCAGAGGGAAGACAGCCATTTAAAGAAAGAGACAGAGATTGGAATGATGGACCTACAGGCCTAAGAGTGCCAAGGCTTGCCAGTTTAACTAATTACATCTGCAAAGACCCTGTTTCCAAATAAGGTGATATGCACAGGTACCAGGCACTAGGACTTGAACATATCTTTTTAGGGTAAAAAAATTCAACCCACTTTTTCATCTATTGTTCCTATTCTCTAAAGAACTATTTATATTCATGGTTTTGAATTTCTTACCATCCTATATGATCCTGGATAATTTGGTTTCTGTTTCTACCACTATAAACTAGCTGCCATGACAAGTCACCAATGATCCTTTAATAACAAATTCTTTACATATTTTTAAAATTTTTTACTAAGTTTATTGAGGTGACATTGCTTAATAAGATTATATAGGTTTCAAGTGTACATTTCTATGATACATGATCTGCGTACTGCATTGTATGCCCATCATTTTTAATTCTCATTATACTTGACCTCTAAGGGACACTTAAATGTGTTGGCTGCTCCTATCTTCTTAAAGATAACTCATCCCTTAGTTTCAAACCCACATTTATGATTTTCTGTACTTCTCTAAATTGTTAATCTTCTTTGTGTTATTCTTTTCCTCTGCCTGCTGTTTTAAGCACTGATTTCCTGAGAGTCCCATGTATTTTTTCTGGTTTATTCATCCCTATGTCTTCACTCACTGAAGCTTTTGATGACTCTCAAATTTGCATCTTTAAGTCTTACTTGAGCTCAGGATTACAATATTGAAATGAGTATTGGAATCTCTGCTTAACATATCTCAAAGTGAATTTATTGTCTTATCTCTTAAGCTATTCTGCTTACTCTATTCTTTATCTGATGATGAGTATCACCATTGATCTAATCATATACAGTACCTGGAAATTTAATTAGATCCCTCTGCCACCCTCACTTATTTTTCACCCTAACTTAGCCACCAGTCCTTTTTATTCCTTTCATCTCCACTACAGTGGCATTAGTTCTTGGAACATAGCTGGCCCTCCAATTCCCAGCTTTGCGCTTTTTCAGTCTACTCTCCACCATCAGAGGGAACTTCCTTAACAAGAACCTTAGTATATAAATCTGGGTGACCCCTTGAGTTTTGTTTTACTGCTTAGAGAATATCAAACTCCTGAACATGGTGTCAGCCACCAGCCTTCTGCCTATCGCCTGTTTTTTACCTGCCAGCATCAACCCAGGTGGCTGCAGTTCTCCAAATATGCCAGGTGGTTTTTCCCAGAACTCTGTTTTCCTCATTCTCATGGCTGTTAATAAAGCTGTTCCTCCCAAATCTACCTTGGTCCAAATCTACCTTGGCGAACGTCCTTCACCTTCCTTTGAATCTAACTGCTAGCATTATATTTTCTATGAACTTTCTGTGATTCTCCCTATTGCTCACACAAATAAATTGTCCTTTTCTTTGATACTACCGTGTCATCTATGACACTTTATGGATTAAATGTGTATGCGTATTTTCCCCTTCTGCATTGGAAATACACAGAGGGCAGGGACTTTCTTTATTCATGTTTTTGATCCCAGGACCTAGAAGAGTGCCTAGGAGTAACTAATTTTCAAAGAATGATTTTTGAAGGTATAGCATATACAATTTCCAGGTATTTCATTTTTAAAAGGAGCACAGTGATTTTAGGATTTTGATTCTCTGTGTAACAAATTATTCCTCTGAGTTATCCCCCCAAATGGCAAATCTTGAAGAGCATCCAGGAAAGAAAAATATATCCAGTTGAATACAAAATTACCCCATAGAATAATAGATAATGGAATACTATACACTGAAATTTTGCCATGTTCTACCTTCCAATGTGTTCTGTAGTTAATCACCTTTGATTTAAAATGTCTGAATTGATCAAAAGATCATCACTCCACTCTCAGTGGACAATTTAGGAGGAAAAATATTTATTTAAGTCAGCAACAGCTAGAGGATTAATATTTATTGTCTTCAGATGAAAGAAGTTAGCCAATTTTTCCATGTTATCATCCTGGAGAACCGAAGGAGGTAGTCACTGTAAACAGTAAGCAATACGTCTTGCTTGAAGAGCGCAACTCAATAAAGGTTTCCTCACAGCGAGGAAGCTGCTCCCAGCACATTTTAAATGCTTAGTGCTTGATGATGATGTTCCTGAATGGCTTTCCTCCTTTCTTTTCTCACTACTTGGACCCCTCCCCTAGGGCTCAGTAACACGGTAGAGATGCTTTTTGACAGACAAGAGATAATCTTACGCTTGACTTCCAATATCAAGGCATTTTAACTGGCATACTTTATATTGAATAATTCATGGGTATTCAAGCTTTACTTCACTCCACAAAGAAAGTGCTTTCTCTTAGCAGCCACAGTAGATATGAGCAGCTAATTCATTATTTAAAGAGATTAAGTATTAGCAACTGGTACTGGCTCTTCAGAGCTCTCTTTATTCCCTTTGCTCATGTTATCCCCAGCCTCTCAGCTGCCTAGAACCGTTTTTAGATTGATTTTACCATATTAAGTCTTTTAAAAAACAGATCTACCCCCAAACCTCACTATTTTCAGACTGCTTTGTCCTATATTAAAAACGTAAAGCAAAGTGTGTTAGAACTCTGAATCTCTGCAGGCTCATGGGAATATATACAATTCCAACACTTATGTTTTCAGTTAAGAAAATGTGGCAGGTGGGAGGAATGTAAGAGATCTGAGTTTGCTCAAATTTACAGACCACTTGCTGCAATAGGCCAAGGAAGGCTTGGGTGTTTTAAACAGGTGGTGAAAGGGGACGAATCCTCAACTTTCAAGTATTGTTACTCTGAAAGAAAAAGTCCCCATGGAGAACTGTACTCTTTATATTTTCCAAGAAAAAGAGAGGAGGAAGGGTTTGAAATATCTGTTTCTCTTTTGTAGACAGATCCTCAGGTTAGATCTCATTCAGTACAAATTTTCACTCTTTCATTTCCAGTTAAGAAGGAGGAAAATTTGTGAAAAGGTTATGAGGTTTCACTTTCTGTAGACCTTGACAGAGGGTAACAAAACAACGTAACCAGGATTGGGATGGGGAAATAGTAAGAAAAAAAAAAAATATATATATATATATATGAAACTTTTTTCTAAAAGTGACTGATTCTAAGGAAAGGTATTTCCAGGATATGAAATAAAAGAAAACATTAAATATTATGTTGCTTAAAGCAGCAATAAATGATTTTCCTAATTTTATATTATAGATTAAGTTTAGCCTATTCTAGAAGTGTTTTAAAGTAAATATTCCACTAGAATGATAAAATAAATTGATAGTATTAGTTTTACTCTATATGGCCTGAAAAACTGGGTGTGTTTAAAACTAAGGAACTAATAACTCATATAACTTTATTTGTCCATTTAAATTATTAAAGGGTATGTGTTATAACTGAACTCCATATACTTCTAGTATGCTCTTGAATTTGGGTATCTTTTACTTTTGCATAGGGAATATATTATATGCAAATTCCATTTATTTAAAAATTTATTGAATGAGAAAAATAAAAAACAAATAGTAGATGATCAATAAAATGCACTTATTGCCCTTGCTGGTGTGGTTCAGTGGATTGAGTGCCAGTCTATAAACCAAAGTTTGCCAATTCAATTCCCAGCAGGGCACACGACTGGGTTGCAGGCCAGGTCCCCAGTTGGGGGTGTGTGAGAGGCAACCACACCGTGATGTTTCTTTACTGCTTTTTCTCCCTCCCTTCTCCTCTCATTAAAAATAAATAAGTAAAATCTTTTAAAAAATGCATTTCTTGAATGACTAAATCTTAAATAAGCCCAGATCTGAACTATATTGTGAAAAGTTTTGCTTTGAAAGGTAGAAAAATGAGTCTGCATCAAAGATTGACCTTTCATTGTGTTAAAGGCAAGGTTCTGTGTACTGACAAGTTACAGGCAGAAGTAAGATACTACCTTTACTTCATAACACTTAGTGTCTGCATTAGCCTTAGAGCCATAGGGAATAGAGAGGAAACTCATAGTATACAAGAGGACCATCACATATTTTTCTATAGCTGATATTCTACAAGCTCTATAAGCTCTTTCTGGTCTGGAGTCCAAATTGAAGGTTTTTCATGAAGGAGAGTAAACTATGTTATGTAGCTTGCCTTTTGAAGTTAAAATGACCTGTGTCTAAACATAGTTCTACTAAGCAATAGCTGTTGAAATCTTGTGCAAATGGTATAATCTCCCCATGTCTCCTTTTCTCATCTGTGAAATGAGGATTTTAATGGTATCTACTTCATAGGTATTAGAATTAATGAGATAATGCCTAAAAATTGCTTAGTGTAGTGCTGAACACATAAGAAACATTCAATAAACCTCTTTTCTAAATGTGTTTTTGGAAAATTAACGTGGCACTGACAGAAATTTAATTTGCATTTGAGATTGTAGAAGTGTAGGAAATTGCTACATTGTACAAAATTGGGAGTTTTATCAAATGTTTCTGGTATTTTGACCTAATTTAAGTAGGCATTTCAGATTAGTTATGTCAAAAAGGAGGGAACACATTTTTATACTATTCTTGGATGTAATTATCTATAGATATCAAAAGAGACATGCTCAATATGTTTAGGAGCTATTGCTTCCATTAGGGCGTGCTTTTACATATCATCATTGAGGTAAAATGTAGTTCTATTCATTGTGCACATTTTTGCAAGTTTTGTAAAAGTTTGATATTATATATTATGTTATATATTGATTATTTTAAGTGTTCTACTGAGATAGAGATAGGAATAGAAAATTTTGTTTCTGGAAGGTGATAAAGGATTGGATATTATCATTCCCTAGTCTTAGAAACTTATTTATGAATCTGAATTTTGAGAAATTGAGACAGCTTAGTTGGAAACAAAATACCTTCTCCAAATCTCAGAATTTAAATTGTGATTTCCAGGTTTTAAGATTTACCTATCATATCATCCATCATATAGAATCAACATGTTTCTTCTCCCACTTTTCTTCCAGAGATATTTTGATACAATATTACCTTATTCTAACACACACACATATACATACATACACATTTATAGACATAAAACCTTCAAATGTAGGCAGCCACCTCATTTCCTCTGCATTGATGCAATCTCAATAAAGAGAAGATGAAATGGGGAAGATTAAAATATGTATTTATAAAAAATTTATAAATCATTCCAAAACTTTTAAAAAGTAAGCTATTTTTTTTTCCTTTGTAAGCACGCTTGCTTTAATATGGATTAAAAGTGCTGACAGCCAGTCTGTAGGAACAAATTGTGTTTGGCAGTTTTTATTTGCAATTAGTGAAGGGAGACAATTTCTCAATGGTAAGTCCACCTAATGGATGCTGAGTTGAGTTCTACCCACAAGTATTGAATGTTGACAATGTGCCCTCCTTGCACCATATGCTAGGGACTTAAATAGGAACCAATGTTGAAATCTCAAGGAGCTAACAATCCTATGAGGATGTTTTTAATTGAGGGTAGATACTAGAATATTTGTATTATTTTGAGGTGTGTGGCAAGTATTCGATTGCTAAGAATAGTCAAAGATTTAAAGTTTGGGAAGGACATTAAGTTTTTTCTGTCCAAAAAGATTGAAGGTTACTCAAATGTATTCTGATATAATTTTGAGAAGGCTGAGAGAAACCACAGATCCAGTAGCCGCCAGTGACCAGCCATTACTGCTCTATGGCTAACCGCTGTGTGTTAGGACATTTTATAGAATTTGTGAATTATAATATTATAATTACTTTCAATGTCTTTTTAGTTTTACTCATGAATACACTTTTAATGAAAAGAAGGTAAAACTAGATAAAACAAGGATGCTTAGAGTTTTACATATGTCTTATTGAGAATGATGATTTTGGAAAGAAACATATTACAGACTGTACATTTTATATAACATAATAAAAAGGAGTTATATTTATGAATACCCCTTAGTATTACATAATTGATTAAATTATTAATATTATTTGTTAAGTAGAATTATAGAAAGTTCAAATTCACATTTAAGAAATGCAGTTTAATATCAAGGAAATATCGGTCATTTGTTTTTCTCCATAAAAACCACTTTTCTAGATCTTTAAAGCTATGATTTTATTCTCATGCTTTAAAAATACTTTTGAATGCTTTGCCAATGGAAATAAGACATTAGTAATATTTGGTTTGTTTTTCTGATTTTCTTTTCACTTTCCCCCCTTTTTTTTTACAAAACATATCCAATTTTTCCACTGAATTGTATGGCTCTTGTAAATATCATCAGGCATATGGGATACAATGGGAAGGGAAAAGTTGAGACACAGTGGCCTAATGGATTTCAATTGCAACTTTACTGCGTGATTTTCCTATATACACTGTTTATAACTTTTCCTCAACTTCCAACACTTGGCAAGCTACACATTTTGCCTCTGATGCTGTCAACTTTTCCATTTTCCAAACCTCAAGTTTCCTGATTTTTGTCATATTTTGGGGAAGATTAAGATGGTCCACTTCTTTAAGATGCTAATTTAAGGTTGAGAAACTGCAATTATTGACCACTTATGTACAGACAGGGTAAATGAGAACCCTTTCCAAGTGCTCTTTGAAAAGAAAGGGTTCTGTTTAATGCCTAAGATTCAATTTATCTATCTTACTTCAGTTAACTGTCTTACTATCTGCATTCTACATTTACAAGAAACTAAATTAACATATATGGGGTGATTCAAGAGTAAGATATTCCAAAATTTTTACAAAACAACAGGTGTGTTTTAAAATAATGTGAGCCTAACAAGGCTGAGAGAACTGAATGTATCTAGTACTAAACAGACCCACAAGAAAATAAACATGTATTGCTGGCCAACTTGGGTGCCAAGATTATGAGTTTTTGAAGTTAAATAATCAAAATAGATATGATAAAACCTTAGAGATGCTGTTATCAAAAGAGAAAAAGTGAGAGAAATAAATGTATCGCTTAAATGTTTTTGATATTTTTTAATGTGTTACACTAATTCCCTCTCTAAAGACAAAAATAATAAATTAATTCAACAAGTAACACTTGGTTATAGAATTCTAGTGTCTTTAGGGTGACTCATCTTTATGATTATTTGTACTCTAGCATCAGCCCATTAATTTTTATATTTGGGTTTGAAAAATATCTCTTTCCCTTTAACAACTTACACATTTTTGCCACCTCAACTGTAGACAATTTTCAGGATAAGTGGTAATAATTCTTTTCTACTATTCCCTGGGTATCCTCTTTTAAATAGAAGTTCAAATCTTGGATTCTAGAACACTTGGATCAAAACAGAGCAGATGTAATATACTCAACTTTTGTCTCTGAAGTCTACGCTATCACCCATTAAATCAAGTTAACATAGATAAGTTTTGGACATTTTATCACTGGTAAGCATTATTTAACAGTTAAAATGTCTAAGAAAGCTGGATTAGAAGTACTTCTGAGTTTCATAATTTTGATGGTTGTTTTTGTGTTAGTGACTGTATTTTTTAAAAGTTAAATTATCATTAATATTCTTGTCAGTGACAAATAAGATAATGTAGAATACAAGTATAGTTACAGTATGATTTGGGAAACATCATGTGAATTTTTGTTGTTATCTATCTGCCAATCTATCTATCTAGATTATCTATCACCTATCTATAAAATTTACTTAACATATAGTTACCAGAATAAAAAGTAATAACAGGCCAAAATCAAAATTTGGCCATGTAGAGATCACAAGATAAGTCATTCTGCACATGAAAAATCCATGGGAAAGTGATTTCTTGTGTGAGTTTGACATACAACATATAGGGAGAGTTTTGTCAGACCCTTGGCTAACATTCTATTAGCGTCCTTGGACTCAGGTTATAAGAGAAGAAATGCTGTGCCTTCCATAAACACACACACATATATATGTTTATATATATATATATGTGTGTGTATATATATATATATGTGTATATATATATATGATACTTATTATATAATTGCAAATGAAAGCGAATGCAAGACACTGAAGTTTTTAACACTTGAATTTTCCTTCTTTAGTTTGTTTCAGTTTCTGAGAATGACCCAACAAAATCTTAAAATTTGTTTATTCACAGAAGCCTATCTATATTTTCTATTATTGATCTGTGTATCTACCACAGAAAACTTTAAATTTATATTTATATAAATACAAATACAAATTATATAAATTGATATTGTCAGGACATAAAGTATTTCATATAAATAAAGAAATGACTTTTGCACATTTCTCAGGCATAATTTTAGGAAAACTACACTTAAAGATCAACAATTTGAAGAAAGAATATCTTACAGCAGTGAATGCATTTGGAGCCTCTTATAAAGAACACAAGACCATAATTATTTCCTGCTAAGTCAGGGTTAGAAAAGACTTTGGGTCCTAATACAACCAAATTTGCAGGAAGCCCACAGATATTTTGCCTCCTCCCCAAAGAGATTATAGGGATGTACTGGAATATCTACATTTATACTTTATTCTGTTTCAACCACACTTCATTTTAATTTCTGTTCATGAGCCTGCTTCTCAAACAGCTGTTCTGTTGATCACCTAACTTCTCTCTACCATATTTTTCATATTCTAAACTACCTTAGGCTGGGATTCTTTATTTAATAGAATTTTCTCTAAATATTGGTTTAACTAGGCTCCAAGGAAACTCCTGGGGTGCTATTTCATTACTAGTATATAGGGAATTGTTTTGAGAGGACTGTTAGAGCAACTTTATTGTTTGCACTTCTATATCCTATGGGGGGAGGAGTTGATAATGTAATTGATTAAAACACATGCTGTTTATTCACATCTCCAAGCAGGTAGTGTTACTATATTTCTAATGCTATATGACCCATCCATTGCCATAGCCTGTCTTTGGCACTTTTGACTTCCTTGTCTTAAACTGATCAAGTGGAGTTTACTTCCTAGAGAGAGATATAGCTTACTGATGTACATTTTCTCTTTCTATTTAGCCCTCTGTCTTTATGACTAGGTAGGTAAACCATGTTTGGCCTTTTTCTTAGGGCCCCTAAGTCTTAGTTTTTTGGGGAGAAGAGCAGAAATCCTTGTTTAGATCTCCTGTCAAACTTAATGAGAGAAGCTGTGTAAGTAGGTGGTGGTTGGGATAATGAATGAAGAAGAGAGAACAGAGAAATCTTTCAAAACTAGTAAAGTATTCATTTTTTACTTAGCTATTGTTCCTCTCATGCATTGTTTGTTGGCCAGAAAAACTGGAGGGAAAGAATGCAAATACTTCCCTGATCCCTGATATATTAAACATACTGGTATGTTTCTTGTCTATTTGTAACATCTATCTTGGCTACTCGGAGATTGTGGGGACTCCTGTTTTGTGTTCTTGATAAATGAGGCCTCTCTATAGTTGCACTTTAGATATCTGATATGTTATTCTAATTCTTTTAAGGGAATGAATGACACTTTAAAATTCAGAGACTTGAGCTTTATTTAATTTAAGTCTGTAGAGGGTATGAGTGTTAAGTAAAAGTAACTTTGTTTAAGAGCTTTCTTTAGTCAGGTAAAATTTGGTGTCAGAGAAGGAGTGGCAGACTTTCAAAGAAAGCTTAAACCAAATAATTTTCATTGAAATCTCAGGAAAATAACTATTAGTTCTTAGATCTAGAAAAAGGAAAAACAACTGCAGTCAAATCTAAAACCTAATTCAGATCACTTGAATTAAACTCCTTTTAAGAAGTCCGGGGGTCTGCTGCATGGGCAACAGCAGACCCTCCATATCACCCTGCCCAGGCTCTGTAGCTTCAGCTTCACTGGAGAGGACACTCCAGCGTCATCGCAAGATGTCGATTCAACACAGGAGGAGACAGATACCGTGTCACTCCCGAGTTGGACTGCACAGCCATTCTCGGCGGTGCAGATAGACTCTTAAGAAGCTACACCATCGTCTCTCGAGACGGACGGCTGCCGACGAATTCTTTTGCTAAAGGAGAAAGCTATTTTTAAAATTTTATTCTATAAAATACTCTGTTATGGAGATTTTGCTCTTTGGTCTAATTTGTTTGACTGGAGAATAACTGAATTGCCATATTTTTGAGCCAAATTTGTGACTGGCTATTATTATTGGAAAGAGCAAAGACCGTTTAGTTGGAGCTTTTGAGGTGTTTAAGACATAATGTCTAAAGGCAAAAAAAAAAAAAAAAAAAAAAAAAAAGAAAAGAAAAGAAAGAAAATAACTATTTTTTGTGTACAATGCTATGACTGGACACTTATTAAAACTGTTTTGATCATAGCCCAAAGAGACAAACACATGTAAGTGGTATTTGAGCATGTCCATGATGAAATAAGAAAATAACTCACACTTTGCATTGTTAATGTTGAAGAAACATTATTCTGGGCTGGGGCAAGCAGGACAGAATTTGACCTCCTGAAACTGTAGAGATCTACGTAGCTAACAGACCCTTATGAGAGACACTGAGGTTCTGTTTTGAGTTACTAAGCTATTACTTTTGAATTTTGTGTACTCAGATATCCCAGGGTTTCCATTTAGCATTTACTAAAACCACTTACAGGATTTCCTTCTGGAACTAGCAGAACTCTGCTCTGGCAGGGACCTGATAAAGTTCTAACCGTGGATGAGGGTAAGAAATAAAATCTCTTTGCAATCCTGTCTTCCAGGGAGGAGAGATAAACAAGTCCCATGAAAATGTATGTCTATTGTATTATTCTCTTTAGGAGGTTGGTTTTTTTTTTTTTTTTATTCCCCGCCACTGCAGTGCATTTTGAGGACCTAATATCAGCTACTAAAAAAAATTATGCTGTGCTAAAAATAGAAGACATTTGAAAAACTCAAGTAGTGGCTAGCATTAAAAATGTTAGGTTAATTTGAAGTTAATTTCAATCGCATAAATATCTAAAGAACTGAAACAACTGGGTCATATTATTTCCATGAGACAATGCTTAAGATGTAGGAAGGCAAACACTCAGCTATGTACAGTTCTCTCTCTAAAACATTTTTGGCATTAACTTATTAGCCTACATGGCCAATTCAAATAGATGGTTGGAGAACTTAAGATATCAAGACACCTCTCATGTTGTGGCATTTATCTTGTTTTAAATTCACAGAATACAATGATTAATATTAGAACTATTTAGAGGTAATGTCATATGTAAAGGATTTCTATTGTACACTTATTTAGATTTTAATAAACATATAGAATAACAATTTTAGATTTGCAAAGAATTTCAAAATTTACCTGTTTAAGTAAATAAGACAGTATTTCAGTCATCTGGGAAAACTATTTACCTTTCCTTAAAATTCTCCTGAGAAATAAACATTGTTTGAATAGTTTCCAAACAACACATCAAGTTTACTAGAGTGGGTTGCACATGTTCAATAGCTTGTTGCCATTACAATTCTTAAATTGCAAGCACAGGTTGGTGAGCTGATCCAGGCATGTGTTTGAGAGAAATGACCTTTATCTTGCTTTCAGTCTATTGCATTTTTTTTTGGCAGTACTTTTCCCAGCCTAACCTGATAAAACTCTAGGGAAATGAGAAATTTTCCTCTTTTAAAACAATTAAATAAATAAATAAATAAAATTTGGATGACCCTTTCTTTACATTACCACTGGACTCCTTCACTTTCTTGCAACCTTTACACTTTATGTACTTATACAAATCCATTCTAAATTATTTGTGCTCCAACTGAGTCCTTTCCAGTCCTCAGAAGAAACAGGGAAAAGCTGTTCCTGATCACTGATACTGCAGCTCTCCCAATACTTGATGACTTTTGACTCCTGGCTGATCTGCTGTGACAGAAGCAATGTGTGACTCATCCGGAGCTGCTCTTGAGTCAGCGAGTGATAAGACAACTGGCTGTATCTCTAAAAGACTCCTCTAGTCTGACACTCACATTCACTGACTTAAGAGTGTAAGAATGAACAAAGGGTGATTTCAGGAGAGAATTTTGTCCTCATCTGAGCTTTCAGATTACTTTATTTTCAATTACACACCCAAACTTCAAGATTGTAAAAGTCTGAGCCACCTGCTTCCTAATACATAAAGGTGACTTTTAAGTAGTACTGCATTTGCTATAGAGGGAGAGGCAGGGCCACATGATAAGGGACATAACGGACACCAAGAAAGTCCTCCCATCAATATCAAGTCACCAGAACCAGAAACTTCTTGGGGAGGAACAGAGATTAGTACAAGGAGCTTTGGAGACAGACAGCCCTGTACTTAAATTTCTGCTCTTCTACTTAATAGCTGATGGGAAAGTGGGAAAGAAAAGGTTGGAGATAACAGAGCTGAGGTGTTAAGGACTGGGTTGGGGCATCATACACCCCCTGGGAAGACATTGGGTGTATATGTGCGTGTATCGGGGAAAGCTGAGTTAACATGAGAGACTTATAGTAAAGGTGAAGTAAGATATAAAAATACTAAATACTTTTGTAACGGTAATAATAAAATAGGATGTTAGAGTAAAGGATAGCTAAATCTGTCAATACTCAAATGCAGTTACTAGATTCATTCTCATTTATTCTCTCTCTCTCTCTCCTGCATATCAAGTATTGTGTTAGCCAGTGGGAAAGCAAAGAAAAATAAACCACAGACTTAGTACTTTAAGACTGCACACCCCTTTGTACCTTTCAGGGTCTTTTGCATAGATTGTTTTGTTCTATGTCCTCATCAAGTTCTGACAGAGATATTTTGTCTTGTCAGGGGAATGTTGTAAGGAGATGTCTTATATTTTCATCTGGTATTTTTCTATATGAGTTTGTAAAGAGTGCAGAACCATTAAGTCTAGAGAAATCGTAACTATCTGAGATGAGGAGTACTAGGTACTAGGTGATATAAATTATGCAGCCTCATGAGTTGTGAAGAACAGGGTGTCTCCTTCTATCCCTTTTCTGAAATGTCCAGTGTCCTGAGAAAAGAATCTTGTTACCTTGGGGAAGTTCCAGGATGTCTATGAGCCCATTTTCAGAACTACATTAGCAGCATGTGTCCCCAGTTAGAGGCTTTATAGAGAATTTTCCTGAACAATTGTAAGGCCTGGTCTCCTTCTAGGTGGTAAAACCAGGAAATTTTAAGGAACTTCTCTGTACTGATGATAATACACAAGTTATAGGTGGAATGAGCATTTACATTCTTAGAGCAAGTTATGTAGACAGACACTTAGGAAGGCATTTTTCCAGATGAAGGGGAAATGGAGAAACAAATTTTGAAAAAATGTCATCGGAGATATTATCCATTATCATTAAATATAGATACACAATATAGAGTGCAATTAATGTTATTTTTGATTCCTGGCAGCACTTGAGATGGCGGTTTGTCTGACTGCTATAGGACAACAGTGAGTGGGACTGGGCCTCATTAGGGAGGCAAAAGGAAGAACAAAAACTGCCAATACAACAAATGGAGGCCCCTGATGCAGACGGTTAATGCACGTGGTCACATTACAGCGGGAACGGGAGGTCTCTGTGGTTGTGAACAGCACAGAGGGAGAACAGGGCCCCCACCTGGGATGTTTAAGGACTAAGGACGTAAGTGGTTGTGAGTTTTATGAGAGTTCAGTAAGGAGTGATCTTTGGAAACTAGCCATTAAAACTGAGTTTCATTTCAGCATTAGTAGGTTCAAACAATAAAGGTTGATGAAATCTTTATTTCAAATACATTATGGAAAATTTCAGAACAAATCAAATTTAAGTTAACAGTATTTATTTAGTTTAGGGACTAAGAAAATAATATATGACAAAGCCATATAAATCCTCTCTCTAACTCCCCTTCAAGGGTTTCTCAATTCTCTCAGGAAAAAAACTGTCTCTTTATCATGGCCTCTTTCCTAGTTCTCAGCCCCGCTGGTCTTGTTTCAACTCCTTAGCATGGCAAGCTCCTTCCTGCTCCAGAGGATCGTCTTCCTCAATCTCCTTAAATTCTAAATGCTGCTTCTTTCTTCAGATTTTAGCTTAAATGTCACCTCTTTGGGAAGCCTTTCCTGAATAATTCAGACCCCACTTCACCTCCCCTGTACCTTCTGTTATTTTTATGTAAGCCCCATATTTTCTTCCAAGTACATTTTACAATTTTCTTTATTTTGTTAATTTTTGTGCAATTTTTTTAATCCTGTATTCCACCCAGAGTATATTATCTATGAGAAAAGAGTATGTTTATTTTCCTCACTGCTCTACTTCTAGTGTCTTGAGGAGTAAATACATGTGTCATAAAGAAAAAAATGAAAAAAATCAGTTATTTCTATTTAAATTTGCAACATTCCAAGAATACAGAGGACTCAGGTTCCAAAATTTCTTGGATATATTCAAAGCAGACAGAGGGTTCGAGGAGGCAGGCTAGATGAAAAATAATGGTCTGTGTACATAGCAATTAATAGGGTACTGGTGTTCCTGTCGAAATTTCTAATAAAGTTATTGTCATGAAAACTCTGAGGAAGTTTTGTGAGCTGATTTAAAACAAACAAACAAAACAACTCATAATACTACTTCAGGTTCATAGGATCTGTTACAATAAGTTACTTCAGATTCAGAAAGGGGCAGTGTTTATTTGCTTCCTGTGTCATATTTCCTTAGTTCACTGCAACACTGAGAAAATAAGACTCCTAACATGTGGAAAGTATTCACTCCAAGTCCCAATTTAGCCTCAGTCTTTGCTCCACATGGCAGGCATTGATTGGCAATACAGTATGCTTGGCCTCACAGATTTCATAGTCTCAATTTTTTTTTAAATTTTCATTTTTAAGCCTTTGTCATTTGCCCAAGGACATTGACCTGAGACATAAAATTCTCTGTGAATGCCTGCCGTCATTTCCCAGTGAATGTAGTGAAGCATTTCTTGTCTTATCTCTCTTTATTTTTCTTTAATGTTTACCTTTGTCATCTTGTTTGAATGTTTAGTAAAATTTTAATGAAAAATGGACTTTGAAATAATATAATTCTTGTTACCAACACTTTTTTTGAGAACTAGTTGTGTGACATCATGTTTGTTAAAAAAATATAAATTTGGTACAATTTTCATGCATAAGTATGACCCTCTGTTCCCCACATTGGTGTGAAGTACCCAAATTTTAAACAACAGCAAAAATAAAACAGAAAAAACAAATAATTAATAATAATACTTTATTTTCTTCTTTCTTAAATGCAGTATATAGCCTATAAATCAAACCTGTCAATACCAGGACATAGAAATCACTCATTATGAATTTATTTTCATTCCTTGTATTTAAAAATGAAATCCTGAATATACAAGAGGGGACCCACCCCAAAAACCCCCCAACAACCTGAAATTATCTTATGGAGGGTGGCCGCCTTGTAGTACAGGCTTCCCCAACTAAGGGAGTGTTGTAGGAACCCATCTGTATCAGTGTGCCAGCTGGTGTTGTTGTTGGAGGCTGCATCTGGCATTAGTGAATTTTTTTTTCTTTTAAGAGTCTTTCAATGCATTTTCCCATTTCATGATGGTGGATTTATGAGTGCACCTGGCCACACAATGGTTAGTATTTAGCAGTTTTTGACCAAAAACGGTATGACCCCCATGTCCCACCCTCTCTATTCACCTGATCTCACCCCAAGCAACTTTTTTTCTTTGTTTCCCCTGATGAGAAAAGTCCTCAAATGGAAACATTGTGCCAATGTGGATGTAGAAGAGGTAACACAAAAAATGGCAGGCGCACTAAAAGGCATCAAAATCGATGAGTTCAAAAACTGTTTTGAGTAGTGGAAAAAATATCTCAATAAGTGTCTTGCATCAAATGAAGGATATTTTGAAGGTGAATGAAGTTTGGACATGTAAGAATAAATACACAATTTTTAATAAATAAATTTTGAATTTTGGGGTTTCCCCTCTTGTATCATTTAAGCATCAATTACCATTAAAATTCATCATAGCCTCAAAGAATTTCAAGATATGGAAGACATTTTTATCCCTTAACAATACATTCATTTTTACTACTTATTTATAGCATTATTGTGTCTGATATTTATGGTTTTCCTGTACCTTCCATATGTAACTTCTTATTTTGAGTATATTGCCAATATTGACTGTAAGTGTTTTTCTTTGTACTTCATATTTTATATATCTAGTCTGTGGTGATTTTAAGATACCAAATAATAAAATATGTTACATTGTTCTTAAAGTAAGAATGAACTCTTGAATGAAGACATGAGATACTTTTGTTCCTGAAGTATATAAAATTTAAGTCATGGATTTTGCAACGTGAATTTTGTTTCCTCAGAGACCTTTCCTTTACCTACTTTTTCTTGAAAAGCTGTATTCAGGACAATTGAGTTTATTAGATAGTCAAGTTTTATACAGGAGGCATGTAACTGTATTTTTGCTACTTTGCTTTTATTTTTCATAATAATTTCAGGTCAAAATTAGCTCTAATACTTATATTCATAGCTCATGAGAATCACTTCACATAAAATCTGAGAAAACAGTACAGGAGACCAAGAATATACTCTTTTTAACAGTCCTTCAAAACTAAGCAAATTGTCTTTGCATTGAATCTTTTTTGGATGTATGGATAAAAGTAAAAAGGAATTAATCCTAGAACTTTTTTAACAATGTGAATATACTTAACACTATTGAATTGTACACTTAAAAATGGTTAACATGGTACATTTTATCTCATGTGTTTTTTACCACAATCAATTTTTTTTTAAAGAAAAGAAAGAAAAGAAAATCTCTTCAAAGTTTTGATGATCCCACTCTAGGAAACACTAAACAGACAAACAAACAAACAAACAAAACAAAACAAAAACAGCCAGCACCTTCCAGAGATAGGTCAGTATTGCCTTAGAAAGAAAAACAACAGAATTAATAATAAAAGTAGCATAAAAGAAAGACAACTCCAATTAATTATAGAATTCAGAATAATGTATTCACTATATTATTCTGAGTAGCTATCAATACAGTAACAATTATTAAAGCACAGTGTCCTTAATCACATTATCATACTATTTCAATGATGTTAGAAGTTTACACAATGCTGTACAATATATAAAATGTTAGAAAAGTAAAAAAAAGGGACTTCTTTCTCCTATAGGTTTGATGAAACAATAATATGATTCAAGTTTAAAAGGAGGGAAAAAAGTTATTGGAAGAAGAAAGGGTGAGGTTTTATTGCATAACATTTAATTCTTGATTGTTCTTGCTGCTAATAGGGGCATTAATGTTATAATATTATAACATTAATGTTATAAAATGCATATAATGTATAAATTCATTTAATGTATAATATTTAAGAAAGTCTTTAAAAAGATAAAATGGCTATTAAATATCTAATTAAGAACAACTTCTAAAAGTAAGTTTGAATAATATCAAATTAAAAATTTACAATGTCCTATAGTCAATCCTTTAAAAAATTTACTTTTCAAATATTTTCACAATACACACCCACAAAAAAAAAAACTTGCAAAAATGATATAAGGAGTTTCTTCAGACTTATATAACTCAACAGCAAGAAAACAATCCAATTAAAGAAGTGGGTGGCCTGGCTGGTGTGGCTCAGTTTGTTGGAGCATCGTCCCATAAACCATAAGCTCATAGGTTTCATTCTGGCTCAGGGCACATACCTGGGACGTGGGTTTGATCCCCGGTCCAGGTTCATATGAGAGGCAACTGATTGAGGTTTTTTTCTCACATTGATGTTTCTCTTTTATGCTCTCTTTCTCTCTCCTTTCCTCTCTCTCTAAAATTAATAAGCATGTCCTCAGGCAAGAACTTTTTAAAAAATGGACCAAGGACCTCAATAGACATTTCTTCAAAGAAGACATACAGGTGGCAAATAGACATATGAAAAGATTCTCCACATCACTAATCATCAGAGAAATGCAAATTAAAACCACAATGAGATATCACATCACACATGTCAGAATGGTTATCATCTATAAATCAACAAGCAACAAGTGTTGGCGAGGATGTGGAGAAAAGGGAACCCTCTTGCATTGTTGTTGGGAGTGCAGATTGGTGCAGCCATTGTGAAAAACACTATGGAATTTCCTCAGGAAATTAAAAATAAAACTGCCGTGTGACCCAACAATTGCACTGCTGGAAATATATCCAAAGAAACATGAAACACTTATTTGAAAGACTATATGCACCCTATATTCACTGAAGCATTATTTATAATAGCCAAGATTTGTAAGCAGCCCAAGTGCCCTTCAAATGCCCATCAGTAAATGAGAGGATAAAAAATATGTGGTACATTTACAAAATGGAATACTACTCCATCGTAAAAAAGCAGAAAATCTTACCTTTTGTGATAGCATGGATAGACCTGAAAAATATGCTGAGTGAAATAAGCCAGTCAGAAAAAGGCAAATACCATATGATTTCACTTATATGTGGGATCTAAAGAACAAAATAAACTAACAAACAAAATAGAAACAGACTCATAGATACAGAGAGCAGACTGACAGCGATTAGAGGGGCGGGTGTATGGGGGCCTGGGAGGGAAATGTAAAGTGATTAAACAAACAAACAAACGAACAAAAACTACACAGACAAAGAGTATGGTTATTGCCAGAAGCAAAGGGGGTGGTGGTGAGGTGAGGTGGAAGAGGGCCAATGGGGGATAAATGGTGGAAAGTGACTTGGCCTTGGATGGTGAAAGCAAGATGCCCTATGCAGATGATGTGTTATAGAGTTGTACACTTGAAACCCATATGGTTTTATTAAGCAATGTCACCCTAATAAATTCAATAATAAAATGTTTCTTTATCCATCTTTACCATATATTAACATCTTACCTAACCATAGTACAAAGATTAATCCTGGGAATTCACATCAATCTATTACTGCAAACCAAGCTATGGCCCTAATTCAAATTTCTTCAATTTTCCTACTAATGTTCTTTATCTGGCTTAATTAAGATCCAGTCCTGAATCCTCAAATGGCATTTAGTTTTCATGTCTTCTTAGTGTCTTTGAATTGAGGCCTTTCCTCAGGTCTTAGTTTTTCATTTGTGGTCTTGACATCTTGCTTGAAAGAGTACTAGCTAGTATTTTGTAGAATAAATCTATCTCAGTTTGAGTTTGTATGATGTTCTCTCATGTTCAAGTTTATTTGTTTTGCCAAAAAAACAGTAGAGAAATGATTTTTTTGTTCTTCTCAATGCATCATTTCAGAAAATGCTCTAACTTCTTACACTATAAAATGTCCCAAGCTTATATTGTATTTTGCTTAGCCCAGCTCTAGTTACTTTTTGTTACTTCTCTTGGAGAATGGAATTTAGAAACCAAAGTCTGGCTGCTAGGCATTTTCATCATTACTGGATAATCTTGTAGACACTCCTAGTGGACAGGACTAAGAAAGATATCTAGATATAAATACAGCTATTTCTGTATCTACTGGTATTTAAAACAACAACAATAATAACAGCTATAACAACAAAATTTATCTGATACATTCAATTCTAATTCAAACCTACCAGGTCTATTCTATCCCTCTCCAATCCCTTATTTATAAATCCTTTATCTGACAATGAAATAGCTGGCTTTCATCCAGACAATATATTTACTTGCTAATAATTAATTTAAATTTAATTATTTCCTAGACTATACATAAGTAGTTTCATAATTATTAATTTATACCCCTATGAAAAACAAATTTATTACTTAGAGGACAATATTTGTGTCTTACTATAAGAGGATAGTTTAAAAAGTACTATTTTCCAAGGATGCTTAGTTTAGTTATACAAATTCCCATTAATTTAATACATTATTTTATATGAAATAGAAAAATTGCATCTTTAGAAAGAAAAACACAATATGACTGATAATCATTTATATGTAAAAATAAAGTAAATGCCTGAATGGTTGAGGCTATAGCAAAATCCGATACTCCTTCTTTTATATTTTATTGATATTTGGTTTTTAATTTTTCACCTCATGTAGTGTAGTACCTATATTAGATATTTTTTTTTGGCAAAAGCTCCTTAGTCCTCAATGTAAACTCCATTGGCAAAAAGAAGATTTTTTTTATTATTTTTAATTTTAATACAATTTATAAAAGTTGTTTTAAGTATTATGAAGAAAGAAATTATGAAGAAAGCAAGAATATAATTTATGCATTTACTTTTTTTTTTGTCTTTATTTCTTTTTTTTAATTTTATTTTTTGGTTTTTCAATTACAGTTGTCCCATTTTTCCCCCATTGCTCCCCCATCCCAGCCCATCCCTTCTCCCACAATCATATCCCTCCCCGTTGTCCATGTCCATGAGTCATTCATACATGTTCCTTGACTAGACCCTTCCCTTACTTATCCCCCTTCTCTCCCTCCCCCATCCCCCCTACTGACTACTATTCTAGTCTTTGCCTATTTAGTTTGTTTGTTTGTGTTGCTCTTTAGTTTCCTGTATGCATTTACTTTTAATGTGCTTTTTTCTAATTGTGAAAATAATAAATGCTCATTGTATAAGACTGATAAAGACATAGAAGCTAGTAAAAATTATTACGTCATTAAAGATAACCGTTGTTAACATTTCAATGCATGTCCTTCACTTTTTTATGTCAGTATATGAACAGCTCTGTATAGTTTGTAATTCTGATTTTTTCACTTTTTATTATATTTATGAATGTTTTCCTTGTCATGAAATATTTTAAAAACACCATGGTTTTTAGTGGCTGAATATTATCCCATCAAATTTCATAATTTATTTAGCTATTCTCCTATTGTTGGGGATTTAAGGCACCCAATTTTGTGCCTTGCCCATTATAAAACTTTATATACAGTTGATGGTGAATGAAATGTTAGAAAAATTAAAATGTAATAAACAAAATCAGAAAGTTGGTTAAGACTCACCCCTTTAGGAGAATATAAGAAATAAGACTTTTTGTGGATAAATGGAAGAAATTGAGGAAAGTGGAAAGAACAAATTCATACCAAATGCACCAGATAAAATAAACAGTAAAGTCATCCTGCACTGCAAGGATAGGAGGTAGAATGTGTTGACCCTTACCACAAACTTTCTGTGAAAGGAATTTTACTGGGTCTATCAGTTAGTTTTGCTATGTAACAAAACACTTCAGAATTTAGGAGCTTAAAACATTACATTTAAAAAAATTCTCACAATTCTGTGCATTGGTGGGGAAGTTCTCATCTGGCTTAACTTGGCGTTAGATTTGGGGTGGCCTCAGTCACACATCTGGTATTTTTGAAGGGACAACTGCAATTTCCTCGCATATGGTCTCTCATCCTTCAATGAAGCTATCCTGGACTGAGTTTACATGGTTTTAGAGGATTTCCTGGCTGTTTATGACAGTCCCTTTCAGTTTCTTCCGTAGTCCCTTTCAAAGAGTAGGCAAAAATAAATACTTAAATTTGTTGGCAGTGAGTCTATTCCTGCAAATGTACCATTTGGTTGATTTAAGGCTTTGGGTTTTGTAAAAATCTCCTTTGGAGCTTCTTAGGAAAAATTCTGATATGCATGCTTTTGGTCCAGAGGGTCTGATTCAGTAGGTCACAGTGGGATCTAAAGAATATTGTTCAAAGTATATACCTTAAAGATGTTCTGATGCAGCTAGGCCAGAGTTTGAGAAAACTTTCAGATTATGACTCTGTATGGTACAAAATATAAGGGAAATTCATAAAATATGTGTGGATAATAAATACTAAGATCTAAAAATTGATATCCTGACTTGAACAGAGTAGGTTGCATTCATTGCATGCTTTTATTACAAAATAAAAATTTCATTCCCTTCTCTCTTGTTGTGGCTGGCATCTCCATAGCTGTAAGATAGGCTAGACTGGGAAAGCCTTGGCTCTAGGGAGTGGAAGTGGTTCAGAGATGAGGAAACTTGGGAGTCAAAACTCAAGAGCAAGATATCATTTTGGGGAAATGCATATGGATTATAAAACCAGGAAATATTTCAAAGTCAAAATACAAACAAGCAAACAGAATCATATGGATGAAGGTACAATTAACAAAGAACTAAACAGGGCTCCAGATGTGGTGTACAGAAATGAGGGGGAAAGAACAGATGATGAGGATGATCTAAGCATTGAAAATTCTAGATTAAGATGGTTTATAGGTAAATGTCATCAGTGCAGTTAGTGGGATATTAGGAATTAGGGTCAAAAAAATGGTGTAATTTGTAGAATGTGGTATAGATCGGAAAGAGTTACCCAGTTCTGGAATACAAAAGTCAGAGCAGAATTAGAATTAAGAATGGTTCTCAGTTCTGATCCAGCAAATTAGTATTATACTATAAAACCTTTTATAGCTTCCTCTCTTAGGACCAAAGTCTGACTTCCATGATTAGAGGGGCATTGGACAGATCATCATTAGGAAGGATATTCCATTGGGATATTGGTCTAAGTTTTGTTTCAGGTTTATATCGCTAATCACGTAACATAAGATGTTAGATCGGCCAAATAACACCTTCTCTTCCTTAAACACTTCTCCACTTTTCTACCCATGTCAAGTAGGAGCAGTCAATTGTTTTATTTCTACTGTGGCCAGTTTTACTATTTATATTGAAGTATGGCCATTTTTCTACATGACTAATTTACTGGACTCTATCCCTTGAGGCCAGGAGCTTTATTTGTCTTACTTCCCTGTTGTACAATGCAGTACCTTGAACACGAGAGACATTTAACAAATGCATTATGAATATGTGAAAGAAGAGATTAGTAAATTTAAATAAGGAAACTTTAAGCTTTTGAGACTAAGATCTCAAAAAGTTCAGGACTTAAAATGAATATTCTCACAATGTATGAAACATCACTTGGCTAGTCTTTGTAGTATAACACACCTGTTCTAAACTTTTGACTATTTTAAAATTGGATTGGCTATCTTTCTTCATTGATTTGTGTTTTCTATACCCTGTTACACATTCTTTGTCAGATATATCTATTGCCAATATACTTTCTCATACTCTTTTAAAAAAAATCTCCAGACATAAAGGAGTATATATTATACGATTCTGCTTTATGGAGTTCAAAAAAGGAGATTAAACTGATGTATTGTAATAGAAATCAGAATAGTGCTTACTTTTGGTGGGGCAGCTGAAGGGAGTGCTAATAGCTGGAAAGGTGCAATGCGAGGCTTCTGTGGTGTTAGTAATATTCTGCCTTTTGATCTGGAAGAAAGTTACATAGGCATGTGCTTTTCAAAAATTGATAAAGCAGTGCTTTTAAGATTTGTGCACTTTATATCTCATTTAAAAACTAAAAGTAAAAAAATTAAATTTATGAAAAGAGCATTTTAAAACAACATCTACTTTAGTCATTGTCAAATGAGGGAAGCTTGACTTGTCAAGTCATTTAAATGAGGGAAATAAAGCATAATTCAGCCCTCTGTCAGTGTGACCCAGACCAGCCCACTCACACTTGGATATTTCACAAGTCCTTTCTCTGTTGCACCCTGGCATAAGTGTGGCCCCAAATTAATCAGCCATTTTGGATAACAGTTTTATTAACCATTGTTATCTCTTAAACAATCAAATTTACCATGTGAGGATATCTAAATAGTCTGTTGATGGAATCTCATCAGCCAAAAGGACTGCGCTTGTTGATTTCCGGTTCATTTGGCCTCTTGAGGCAAATCATAAATCATGTGGTATAAGCAAATTTTCAGTCATTAAACTACTTCCTGTTAGGACTCTGCAGGGAAATATTTTTACTTTTCCTTTTATTTAAAATTGGGTTTAAAACGCTCTAGTATTTATTATATACAACTTGTGGTCCCAAGTGGAAATGTTCTTTAGCTTCTATTAAACAATCTATAGAACTCTTTGCCTAAATGGAGGGTCTGGTTAGATATCTTTTCTGGGTAACTGCCTTTTTGTTTATTTAAATGGAGGAAGATGCATTAAGTGTAAAGTGATCTTTTTTTTTTCTTGTGTGATCCCTATATACTCATATACCCTCATACAACATGAGACTGCTGTCTTAAATTTTTTGTTCTAATAATAAAGAGTTGCAAAGGATGTAATTTCCAGTTTATTGTAAATGTTAACAATGTAAACTAAAACTACATCATCATTTTTTTAAAAGTATCCAATGGAATCTAAATACTACAGTGATATCATACCAGCATATCCATTGAAAAAAATGAACAAAATGCCTTAAAAGTTGGAGATGCCATCCCATTCTCCTCAAAGGACTTAACCTAATAATAATTTAACATAATAATACATCTTTATGCTTAAAAATCTTTTTATATATCTTATCTTAATTCATGGCAACAAAAATATTTATATTAAGTGAAATTAAAACCTCTATTTCTTCTGACCATAAAGCTATAATTGTTAAAATTTTCTTCAAGGCTGAATTACTATTACAATTATTATTAGTGCATAATTGATCAAACCAATATGTAAATTTATAAATCTTAAAAAAATAATTGTTAAAATTTAAAGGTTTCTTTTGTTGATTTGAAAGGCATCATGTATTCATGGTTGTATATTAT
Organism: Furipterus horrens; assembly: GCF_987537825.1. Lineage (NCBI taxonomy): Eukaryota > Metazoa > Chordata > Mammalia > Chiroptera > Furipteridae > Furipterus > Furipterus horrens. The sequence goes on along the minus strand of NW_028327175.1, from coordinate 58,843,585 downwards.
TACTATAATGAAACAAGCTTTATATTCATTTTATTCCTACTTTTCTTTTGTAGTTGAAAACATCGATATTTTACTAAAATAATCAGATAGAAATAAGGTTATTTTTATAGGAATGTCACTATTTTTAGTTCTTTATCATTCATGTCAAAAGTCATTTGGTAATGTATTATTAAAATTATATTTCAGTTGCCAACTTGATCATGACCTCCTTCAATTTCTTTGTAAGCAAAGAACTAGAAGTCATTTGACTTGCAAAAGGATTTATTACCTAGTCAATAGTCATTTACTTTCTCAACAACATAAAGGCTTTCCCAGGCTTTTCAGGTGACACTCATTCCTGTTACTTTTTCACATAAAAACACCTTGTTTAACTCAATATATTCAAAAGGTTGGTGAAATAAATATCATTTATTTCAATACATTTTTGACAATGCACATTTTTTTGAGAAGCACTTCTTTCTTATAAAATATTTTGTATATGTTTTCATTAAAAATTTTAACTGAGGCTTAACTCCTTCAGTTCTTAGAAACAGCTCACCTTTTAACCTAATTGGAAAGTTCAGTTTTCATTGTCAAATCAGCCAAGGCAGACTTACTTTGTCACAAACTGTCACCTTTTTTAAAAAACTTAAAAACATTGATATGTCTTCTCATGATAACCACATTACTCCTGATTTCTAGAAGTGGTTCTGATGGACAAATCAGAAATTGATTCTTAACACTAATTTGTCATTTGGGTCTAGTAAGGTGGTTGTACCTTTAATATTTTGTGTATAACTGCTCATAACTTTCTCTCAGGACCAATGTCAATAGGCAGGGGAGAGACAAGATGGAGTAGGTAAAAAAAACAAAACAAAAAAAACCTTCACAAGTCATGACTGGTGTGGCTCAGTGAGGTAGGCATCATCATACGGACTGAAAGTTCACTGGTTCTGCTCAGGGCACATTTCTGGGTTGTGGGCTGATTTTTGGGCCAGGTCCTTGGTTGGGGGCCAACAGATGTTTCTCTTGCACATAAATGTTTCTCTCCCCCTCTTTCTCCCTACTTTCTCCTCTCTCCAAAAATAAATAAATAATTTTTTTTTCTTCACTCCTGGGACCCTACTTACCTAAATTGAAATCATTTCAATGCAGGCCAAATACTATTGTTTTAAATTTTACTTTTATCACTTAATGGAAATAGGTATAATAAACATAAGTATAGGCACAAAGTCAAATAATTTATTTTGCTTTGATTTAAGAAGTCTTCACAGATATCAGTGTTTAAAATTGTTCTTTTGTTGGGCACCAAAGAAATTGCACTGTGCTAGATTGAATAAAAATAAGTATGCTTTTTTTTTTCATAGTAGGAGAAAGGTGATTACCAAAGGGCAGATGAGAAAAGAGAATAGGTTTGATTCTTGGACTGATTTCTCTAATAATAGACTATATTTCCTGTTTGAAAATAATGTAATTTTCACAAATATATGTATATGTATAATGTGTGGAAATAAATAAGCTGAAATGATTTTAAGTGGTGGCCTTTTATTTTTAGTATTTAAAATTAGCAGATGAAAGAAAAAACTTATTATTATTTTAATGAACACAGAGGCATGAATTTATTATACTTGTATTTCCTTTTTCCCCTTTCTTTTAATATTTAAAAAGACTATATTTTTAGAGAAATTTATGTTCACATCAAAATTCAAAGATTTCTGATATACCGTTGACCCTACACATGCCCATCCTCTCCCATTAACAACATCCCCCTCCAGAATGGTACACCTGTTCCAATTGGTGAACCTACAATGAAACATCATTGTTACTTAAAGTCTATAGTTTACATTATGGTTCACTTGGTGTTGTATATCTGTGGGTTTGAATAAAAAATGTAGTGACCTGTATCTATCATTATAATATTGTACAGAGTATTTTCACTTCCATAAAAGTCCTCTGTGCTTCCTCTATTTACCAGCCCCTCAATATATACATCCATTTATCTTTTTACTGTCTCCATAGTTTTGCCCCTCCTTTCAATTTTGTATGTGATAGAAAATCATAGGATGTTACAATATTTCAACATATTTGAAAGTTAAGAAAATGACTTGCAGAGTTAAAATTTAAAATCCTGTCTTTTTTGAAAGGTAACCTACTATCTAGCTAGGAAATAAGGTGGGAGATTTCATGGAAAATAGAATTTGTTTGAAAATTAACAAAGTCCAGAATTGCATTGTATTTAGTACTTTGAAGAATTTAGATTATGAATAAAAGAAAAGGTACATTGGTGCAACTTTTGCTCTTTATTTATTTAAATTTTTGACTTACAAAACAATGTCTTAATTTAAGGGGCTACTCCACGCTTGGTAGAGGAAGAAGGAGAAGAAAGTATCAAAAGTAGAGATAAAATATTTGTATAAAATCATGGCTTATTAATTCAAGTGTACAGTGCTGTTTTTGTAAAATTGTTTTTCAATTACAGTTGTCCCATTTTCCCCCATTACTCCCCCCACATCCAGCCCACTTCTTCTACCACAGTCATATCGGACCCGTTGTCCATGTCCATGAGTCATTTATAAATGTTCTTTGACTAAACCCTTCCCTTACTTATCTCCCTTCTCTCCCTCCCCTGTCCCCCCGATAACTGTTATTCTGTCCTTTGTTCAATTTAGTTCATTTGTTTGTGTTGTTCTTTAGTTTCCTGTATTAGGTGATATCATATGGTATTTTTCTTTCATTGCCTGGCTTATTTCACTAAGCATAATTCTCTCTAGTTCTCTCCATGTTGCTGCAACTGGCAGGAGTTCCTTCTTTCTGCTGCATAGTATTCCATTGTGTAAATGTACCACAGTTTTTTAATCCACTCATCTACAGATGGGCACTTAGGTTGTTTCCAGCACTTGGCTATTATAAACAGTGCTGCAATGAACATAGGGGTGCATAAGTTCTTTTGAATTAGGGTTTCACGATTCTTCAGGTATAATACTAGCAGTGGAATCGCTGGTTCAAAAGGCAGTTCCACTTTAGTTTTTTGAGGAAATTCCATACTGTTTTCCATAGTGGCTGCACCAGTCTGCATTCCCACCAACAGTGCAATAGGGTACCCTTTTCTCCACATCCTTGCCAGCACTTGTTTGTTGATATGTTGATGATGGCCATTCTTACAGGTGTAAAGTGGTATCTCATTGTGGTTTTTATTTACATCTCTCTGATGGCTAGTAATGTCGAGCATTCTTTCAAGTGTCTGTGGACTCTCTGTGTATCCTCCTTGGAGAAGTGTTTGTTCAGGTCCTTTGCCTATTTTTTAATTGGGCTGTCTGTCTTCTTGGTGTTGAGATGTGTAAGTTCTTTATCTATTTTGGAGATCAATCCCTTGTATGAGGTATCATTTAGAAATATGTTTTCCCATATGGTTGGTTTACTTTTCATCTTGCTGATGTTTTCTTTTGCTGAGCAAAAACTCTTTAGTTTGATGTAGTCCCATTTGTTTATTTTTTCCTTTATTTCCCTTGCCTTAGAAGATATATTGATGAAAATATTGCTACATAGGATATCTGAAAATTTCCTGTCTGTGTTTTCCTCTCGGACTTTTATGGTGTCATGGCTTACATTTAAGTCTTTGATCCATCTTGAGTTTATTCTGGTGTGTGGTATAAGATGGTTGTCTAGTTTTATTTTTTTGCACGTCCCTGTCCAGTTCTCTCAGCACCATTTGTTGAAGAGGCTCTTCTCACTGCATTTTATGCTCCTTCCCCATTTGTCAAATATTAGTTGACCATATAGTCTTGGGTTTATTTCTGGGCTCTCTAATCTGTTCCATTGATCTATATGTCTATTCTTAATGCCAGTACCAGACTGTTTTGATCACAGCAGCTTTGTAGTATAGTTTGATGTCTGGTATTGTGATTCCTCCTGCTGTGTTCTTCTGTCTCAAGATTGCTTTGGCTATTTGAGGTATTTTTGGTTCCATATAAATTTTTGAAGTATTAATTCTGGATCTGTGAAATATGTTGCTGGTATTTTAATAGGGATTGCATTGAATCTGTAAAGTGCTTTGGGTAGTATGGACATTTTAATGATGTTGATTCTTCCATCCATGAACATGCTATTTTCTTCCATTTATTTGTATCTTCCTTAATTTCTTTCTTCAGTGTTACATAGTTTTCTGAGTACAAGTCTTTAATCTCTTTGGTTAAGTTTATTCTTAGGTATTTTATTTTTCTTGTTGCTATAGTAAATGAGATTATTTTTTCTTAGTTTCTATCTCTGATATGTTATTGTTGGCATACAGAAATGCCTTTGATTTCTGTATTTTTACTTTGTTCCCTGCTATTTTGCTAAATTCACTTATTACAACGAGTAGTTTTTTTAGTGGAGTCTATAGGTTTTCTATGTATACTATCATGTCATCTGCATATAATGAAAGTTTCACTTCCTCTTTCCCAATTTGGATGCCTTTTATTTCTTTTTCTTGTCTGATTGCTGTGGCTAGAACTTCCAACACTATGTTGAATAGGAGTGGAGATGGTTGGCATCTTTATCTTGTTCCTGATCTCAGGGGGAATGCTTCAGTTTTTGCTCATTTAGTATGATGTTGGCTTCAGGCTTCTCATATATAGCCTTAATTATGTTGAGGTATGCTCCCTCTATTCCCATTTTGCTGAGTGTTTTCATCATAAATGGGTGTTGTATTTTATCAAATGCTTTTTCTGCATCTTTTGATAAGATCATGTGATTTTGACTTTTTTTTTTTTGTTTAGGTGGTATATTATATTTATTAATTTGTGAATATTAAACCATCCTTGCATCCCTGGGATGAATCCCACTTGATCATGGTGTATGATGTTTTTAATGTATTGCTGGATCCTGTTTGACAATATTTTGTTAAGGATTTTAGCATCTATGTTCATCAGTGAGATTGGCCTGTAGTTCTCTTTCTTTGTTGTGTCTTGATCTGGTTTTGGAATTAGGGTAATACTGGCTTCATAGAAAGAGTTTGTGAGTCTTCCCTCTTCTTGGATTTTTTGGAATAGTTTGAGAAGGGTGAGAGTTAGTTCTTTCCTAAATGTTTTATAAAATTTGCCCGTGAAGTCATCTGGTCCAGGGCTTTTGTGTGCCTGGAGATTTTTGATTACTCTTTCAATTTCAGATTTTGTTATTGGTCTGTTGAGGCTTTCTGCTCCTTCTTGTCAGTTTTGGAAGATTATATGTTTCTAGAAATTTTTCCATTTCATCTAAGTTGTCAAATTTCTTGCCATACAGTTGTTTGTAGTAATTTCTTACAATCCTTTATATTTCTGTGATATAGGTTGTGATTTCTCCTCTTTTGTTTCTGATTTTGTTTATCTGGGTCTTCTCTCTTTTTTTCTCGATGAGCCTGGCTAAAGGCTTGTTGATTTTGTTTATCTTTTCGAAGAACCAGATCCTTCTTTTGTTGACCTTTTGAATTGTTTCTTTAGTCTCTATGTCATTCAATTCTGTTCTAATCTTGATGATTTCCTTCCTTCTACTAACCCTGGGGTTTGTTTGTTGTTCTAGTTCTTGTAGCTGTAGGGTTAGATTTTTTATTTGAGATTCTTCTCTCCTTTTCAGGAAGGTCTGTATTGCTATGAACTTTTCTCTCAGGACTGCTTTTGCTGTGTCCCATAGGTTTTGGACTGTTGTGTGTTCATTATCATTTGTTTCCAGAAACGTCTTGATTTCTTCTTTGATGTCATTGTTAACCCATTCATTATTTAATATCATGTTGTTCATTCTCTATGAGTTTGGATGTCTTTGATTTTTTTCCTTGAGGTTGATTTCTAGTTCAAAGGTATTGTGGTGTGAAAAAATGCTTAATATAATTTTAATTTTCTTGAATTTGTTGAGGCTTGTTTTGTTTCCTACCATGTGGTCTATATTTGAAAATGTTCCATGTGCATTTGAAAAGAATGTATATTTTGCTTCTTTGGGGTGAAAAATTCTATATATATTAGTTAAGTCCACTTGGTTTAGTGTGTTGTTCAATGCCTCAATATTCTTGGTGTTTCTTTGCTTTGAAGATCTGTCTATTGTTGATAATGGAGTGTTAAAGTCCCTTTCTATGAGTGTGTTGCTGTTGATATCTTTCTTGTAGTCTTCTAGTATTTTCCTTATATATTTGGGTGCTCCTATGTTGGGTACACCTATGTTTACCAGGATTACATCTTCTTGATGGATTGTTCCCTTCAGTATTATGATATGGCCTTCTTTGTCTCTTTTTATGGTCCTTGCTGTGCAATCCATTTTGTCTGATATAAGTATTGCTACCCCAGGTTTTTTTTAATGTCCCTTTGCTTAGAATACTTTTTTCCACCCCTTCACTTTCAGTCTGTGTAAATCTTTTGTTTTGAGGTGTGTCTCTTGTAGACGTCATATACGTGGGTCATGTTTTCATATCCATTCCACTACCATATACCTTCTGATTGGAGCATTTAATTCATTTACATTTAAGGTTATTATTGACAGGCGTTTATTCATTTCCCTTTGTACCTGTATTCTTCTCCCTCTCTTTTTCTTTTCTTTTTTTTTTTTTTCTTTTCTTAGCATGTCTTGCAATGCTGGTTTGGTGGAGATGTATTCTTTTAGTCTTCCTTTGTCTGGGAAACTCCTTATTTCACCTTCCATTTTGAATGAGAGCCTTGCTGGATAGAATATTCTTGGTTGCAGGCCTTTGTTTTTCATTGCTTAAAATATTTTTTACCATTCCTTTCTGGCTTGTAGTGTTTCTGTTGAGAAATCAGTTGACAGACTTATCGGCGCTCCCTTTTATGTTATTTGCTGTTTTTCTCTTGCTGCTTTTAGATTCTCACTTTGTCTTTGAATTTTGCCATTTTAATTATGATGTGCCTTGGAGTGGGACTTTTTGGGTTTGTCTTAATTCAGACCCTCTGTGCTTCCTGGACTTGCCTGACTTTTTCTTTCATCAAGTTTGGAAAATTTTCTGTCATTACTTTTTCTATCAGATTTTCTATCCCTTGCTCTTCCTCTTCTCCTTCTTGTATCCCTATAATTCTAATGTTGTTTTAGTCTCATGTTGTCCTGCAGTTCTCTTAAACTCTCTTCGTTCTTTTTGAATCTTTTTTCATTTTGTTGTATTGTCTGGGAATTTTTTTTCTACACTGTCCTCTTACTCACTGATCTGATCCTTTGCTTTGTTTAGCCTGTTTTTGATTGATTCTACTGTGTTCTTCAGTTCAGAAATTGTATTCTTCATTTTTTCCTGGTTCTTATTAATAGTTTCTATGTCCTTTTTTATGCTGGTGTAGTTCTCTGTAAGTTCCTTGTAGCTTCCCTGAAATTCATTGTAGTTACCTTGGAATTTCTTTTAATTTCCC